>NC_057719.1:65475016-65601725 GCF_004010195.1 Chiloscyllium plagiosum
TCCCTGCCAGTATATTAGTCCCCTTCCAATTTAGGTGCAATCCGTCCATCTTGTACAGGTCACTTCTACCCCAAAAGAGATTCCAATGATTCAAAAATGTGTATCCTTCTCCCATACACCAGCTCCTCAGCCATGCATTCACCTGCTCTATCCTCCTATTCCTGCCCTCCCTCGCTCGTAGCTCCAGGAGTAATCCAGATATTGCTACTCTCAAGGACCTCCTTTTTCAATTCCTGCCTAACTCTAAGTATTTTTCCTTCAGAATCTCAAGCTTTTCTCTTCCTATGACATTGGTTCCAATGTGGACAATGACGGTCTTGCTGGCCTCTTTCCCCATGAGCGAAATCTGTTATTGATGAAAGGTAGCACCAGCTCAGTCAAAAATCTGTAAACTGTGCATTGATCAACAATCATATTTAAATAAATGCAAAATAATAGAGCTTTTTGGCAAAGTCACACTTTTTAAATGGTTACATGCACAAACCCCTGTTTTTCTTCTTTGTGTGTGAACATGAGGGTAATTGCATTCATCGTTTGGCATGTTTCAGAAAACCTGCAGAATTTATGACTGACTAACCTTTCAGTGTCACATGTTTCATTAGATCAACGTTTTAATGATTAGATTGAAGTTGAGCATTAAAGGAATCTGCAATTATATAGTAATACAAAAGAACAGCTCCCAGAGGAAATCTTGCATTTGTTGAGAGATTATTTTTGTCATAAAAGTATGCTGTTGCTTTGTCTGTAACTTAGGTGGAACAGAAAGATTTCTCAATGTTACTGAGCTGTTTTACATAGCATACTTTGCATGCGTCATAAACTTGCAGATTTGAATTCAATTCTGACTTTACTTACAGGAACAAGATGAAGTAAAAGAAGGTCTATTGAAGTTTCTTGCCAAAGGATTACAATTAGGAATTCTTTTGTCTATTTTTACATACAAAAGACAACATTTCAGTGGCAAGCTTAATTTGGAAATTATTTTGATGTCTTTTAGCCAAACATTTCCCAATCATTGCCTTGGGTGGAGCATAAATCTTCATATTAATTCAATAAAAATGTGAATTATGTCCAGATTTTCTCAGTTTCCACTCAAATTTGCACCACCGGGAAATGTTTCCCTCAACTTGACAATTTCTCATGGTCACCAAGGCAGGAAAGTCAATGTTGTAGGAATTAATCTCTTATAGCAGCCATTATGAAGCCCCTTCTGATGTCTGCTACTCATTCTCGATCCTAGAAATAGGATCATTAGGTATACTAGTACTGCAGTTGTCTATCCCAAAGCTGACATCCCTGTGCTCTTTGTGAGACTGCTAACTTGATACCAATTAGAGCTCGATTATGGTAATATGGCTCATGTCAAAAAGGATGAGAGCTGTTATAACATTTATTGTTCTTCAGAGATTACATTGAGAAATAATGTTTTGAAATTAAAGCCAGAAAGTGATGGAGAAACTCAGCAAGTCAGGCAGCATCTATGGAAAGTGAAACAGAGTTAACATTTTGAGCCATACCAGAATTGAAACTTTAAGTCTGCTTCTTTCTCCACAGTTGCACCTAGACCGGCTGAGCTTTGCTAGACCTTTGGTGGAGAAGCTCAGAAGGTCTGGCAGCATCTGTGACAGCAGTCGATGTTTCAGGTCCAAAACAATTGCCCTTGCTTATTAAGCCTCTGGCTATAGCTCAAACCCTCCAATCACAGCATCATCCTTGTTAATCGTTTCTGAACCCTTTCAAGTTTCTTATATCTTTCTTATAACAGGGAGGCCAGAACTGAACTCGGTATTCTAAAATGTCTTGTACAGCTGCAACATGACCTCCCAAATCCTATAGTAAATGTACTGACCAATAAAGGCAAGCACCTTGTCTACCTGTGGCTCCACGTTCAAAGAACTATGCACCTCCAGCCCTAGGTCCCTTTGTTTGGCAACACTTCCCAGAACCCTACCATTAACTGCATAAATCCTGCCTGATTTACCTTACCAAAATGCATCACATCACTTTTACCTAAATTAACTCCATCTACCACTCCTTGCCCCATTGGCCATCTGATCAAGGTCCAGTTGTACTCTGACATAATCTTTTTCACTCTCCACTGCACCACCAATTTTGGTTTCATCTGCAAACTTACCTCCTATGTTCACATCCAAATCGTTTATATAAATGATGAAAAGTAATGGACCCAGCACAGACCCTTGAGGCCCATGACTGGTCACAGGCGTCCAGTCCAAATGGTAACCCTCCACAACCACCCTCCGTCTCCTGCCTTCAAGTCAATTTTGCATCCAACTGGCGAGCTCCCCCTGATTCCATGTGATCTAACTTTGGTAACTAGTGTACCATCTGGAACTTTGTCAAATGCCTTGCTGAAGTCCATGTAGACAATGTCTATCACTCTGTCTACATCAATCTTCTTTGTCACCTCTTCAAAAAACTCAATTAGGTCAGGATGACATAATTTCCCATGCACAAACTCATGTTTGATCCTTATAGTTTAATTGATTGCTCAGTAAGTCCGATACCAGCAAAAATGTCTGGGGATTAGTCAGGTGATTTCACCGATATAAGCATTCACCATAGGTTCACTACTTTTCGTCATTTATAGTAATGATTTGGATATAAGCATAAGAGGTATAGTTAGTAAGTTTGCAGATGTCACCAAATTGGAGGTAAAGTGGACAGCGAAGAACATTACCTCAGATGACAACAAAACTTGATCAGATGAGCCAATGGGCTGAGGTGTGGTAGATGGAGTTTAATTTAAATAAATGCGAGGTGCTGCATTTTGGGAAAGCAAATCTTAGTAGGACTTATACATTTAATGGTAAGGTCTTAGGGTGTTCTGCTGAACAAAGAGACCTTGGGGTGTAGGTTCATAGCTCCTTGAAAGTAGAGTCATAGGTGGATAGGATAGTGAAGAAAAAAATTGGTATGCTTACTTTATTGGTCTGAGTATTGAGTACAGGAGTTGGGAGGTCATATTGCGGGCTGTACAGAACATTGGTTAGGCCACTTATGAAATATTCTGCGCAATTCTGGTCTCCTTCCTATCAGAAAGATGTTATGAAACTTGAAAGGGTTCAGAAAAGATTTACAAGGATATTGCAGCGTTAGAAGATTTGTGCTACAGGGAGAGGTTGAATAGGCTAGGGCGGTTTTCCCTGGAGCGTTGGAGGCTGAGAGGTGACCTTATAGAGATTTATAAAATCATGAAGGGCATGGATAGGATAAATAGACATGGTCTTTTCCCTGGGAGGGGGAGGGGGGTTTCAGAACTAGAGGGCATAAGTTTAAGGGTGAGAGGGGAAAGATATAGAAGAGACCTAAGGGGCAACTTTCTCACGCAGAGGGTAGTTGCATGGAATGAGCTGCCAGAGGAAGTGGTGGAGGCTGGTACAATTGCAATATTTAAAAGGCATTTTGATGGGTATATGAATAGGAAGGGTTTGGGGGGATATGGGACAGGTGCTGGCAAGTGGGACTAGATTAGGTTGTGGTATCTGGTCGGCATGGGCGAGTTGGACCAAAGGATCTATTTTCATGGTGTACATCTCTATGACTCTATAACCTTTTGCCAGAAATCTGGTCAAGGGATAAGCGATCTTGCTTCATGGTAACTAAGTCAACAAGATTAAAGCGACATTGAGCGGGAAAAGATAATTCAGCTGACAAAGCTATTCTTTCCATAGATCATAAACTCATGTTGCAGAAACTAGTAAAAGAAAGCCAGCCAAGTTTGTCTTAAACATGATTTCATTTCTTTTCAGTGGTACTCTGCCAGATTGGAATCTGGAAACTTTAGGTAGTCTTTCTGGAATGAGGCAGAAAACCAGAGGGCTTATGGAGGCTCAAGAATTCTATTTGTTTCCTTCTTTCCTTGGAACACACTTATTTCCTGAAATCTGGTAGCATGAAGCATGAGATTCCCGTTATTTGGAATATAGGTTCCATTTGAAATTAGTATCTGCCAGACTAAATCTTTCAGCAGATAACATCCAGCAGAAGAATTCATTGCAATTTTTAACCAAATCCATCCTTTTTAATTCAGTGGTAAGTACTTGGAGAAAAATTCTGAAGTGCAATGTTGAAAATTGTGTATGATGTGGAGGTGCTGGTTTTGGACTGGAGTGGGCAAAGCCAGAAGTCACATAACACCAGGTTATAGTCCAATAGGTTTATTTGAAATCACAAGCTTTCGGAGCAAACCCCCTTAGTCAGGTGAAGTGAGAGTGAAGATCATACAAACTGTGTGAGTGGACTGTTGAATAATCAAAAGTGTCAGATGGTGTGAGTAAAGTGTCAACAGCTAAATAACATATGAAGGGATGACATGTAATCTGATTAAATGAAGCAGAGAGATAATTATAAAAGAATTGTAAAACGTCTTGGTTTCATATTATGCTACATGTGACCCCACCACATTGTTCTGTGTCTATAAAATCTTGCTTACTGTCCTGTTTTTACACCATCACCTTGATGAATTGTTATGATCTCTCTACCTTAATTAGTTTGTACAGTTTGGGATTACTTATTACTTTGGTGAGACCCTCAGCATGCAACTGTTATACCTATCATGTTATTCCAGTCATTCGGTTTTTAAATTTTTTAAATTTTTAAATCTCTGTCTCAATTAGTCAAATTATAGGTAATTTGTTCTCTTGTTATTTAGCTGTTGACACTTTACTTGCACCATCTTTTGATCACCTGCAGAGCCTTATTATTTGACAGTCCACTCACACAGATTGAATGATCTTTTGATCTCTCTGGCCTTGATCTCCCTGCCTATAAATTCTGTGTCTGTGTGCTTTACTCTCACTTCACCCGACTAAAGGGCTGTGCTCTGAAAGCTTGTGATTTCAAATAAGGCTGTTGGACTATAACCTGGTGTCTTGCAAAATTATATAATTTTATAACTATTTGCCTGGGATTAGATGGGTGTTTCTTACTATATGGTAAGCATTTCCGAGAATTATGTCTTTTTTTCTGTCTGAATATTAATGTAATCTGGTCCATAAATCATTAGTTCCTAAAAATCTCTTTCCTTATGGGTTAGACTATCAGATGTAGGAGCAAAAGCAGGCCATTCAGCCCATCAAGCCTGCTCTGCTATTCAATGAGATTGCTGTGATCTGATCATCCTTAACTTCATTTGCATGCCTTATTATGATAACCCTTGATTCCCTTACTGACTAAAAATCTATCTCAGTCTTGAATATACTTAACAGACAAGTATTTTGAGCATCTCTTATAGCCCATTTGGAGTGACCCAATAGAAGTTTATAAAATCATAAGGGAGATAGATAAGATGAATACTAAAAGTCTTTCCCGTAGGGTAGGAGAGTTCAAAACTAGAGGGCATATTTTACGGTGAAAGAAGAAAGATTCAAAAGGGACCTTAAGGGCAACATTTTCACACAGAGGGTGATTCTTGTGTGAAATGAACTTCAAGAGGAAGTGATGGATGCAGGTACACTTACAGTGTTGAAAAGTCATTTCGATACGTACATGAATAAGAAATGTTTGGAGGGATATGGGCCAAGTGCAGGCAGGTGAGACTAGTTTGGTTAAGGATTATGGTCAGCATGGACTGGTTGGACCAAAGAGTGTATGATTATGTGTCTCTATGATTTGATGATCAAACCCCAATTGTCCTCAGCGTGAAAGAAATCTGAAGTTTCAATACACTACGAGAAGATATTCATCTTCCTCTCCGTCTTAAACCATTTATTCTGACGGGTGTTTTATATAGTTTTTGCAAAAGGTTTTCACTCTTATACTCCATTCCTTTTGCAATGAAGGCCATAGACCATATGTATCCCCTATTACTGGCTGAACTTTGTTGCTAGCTTTTTGTTATTCATGTACGTGGACCATCAAATCCCTAAATGCTGCTGCTTCTGGTAGTCTTTTCCCATTAAATGATATTAGCTCTGGAGACTGGTTAGCAATGTTAGATCTCATGGAATACAGGGAGAACTAGCCATTTGGAAACAAAACCGGCTCAAAGGTAGAGGACAGAGGGTGGTGGTGGAGGGTTGTTTTTCACTCTGGAGGCTTGTAACCAGTAGAGTGCCACAAGGATCGGTGCTGGGTCCACTAAGTTTTGTCATTTATATAAATGATTTGGATGTGAACATAAGAGGTACAGTTAGTACGTTTGACACCAAAATTGGAGGTGTAGTGGACAGCGAAGAAGGTTACCACAGATTATAACGAGATCTTGATCAGATGGGCCATCAGATGAGTGGCAGATGGAATTTAATTTAGGTAAATGCGAGGTGCTGCATTTTGGGAAAGCAAATCTTATCAGGACTTATACATTTAATGGTAAGGTCTTAGGGAGTGTTACTGAACTAAGAGACCTTGGAGTGCAGGCTCGTAGCTCCTTGAAAGTAGAGTCACGGGTAAATAAGGTAGTGAAGAAGGCGTTTGGTATGCTTTCCTTCATTGGTCAGAGTATTGAGTACAGGATTTTGGAGGTCATGTTGCGGCTGTACAGGACATTGGTTAGGCCACTTTTGGAATATTGCATGCAGTCCTGGTCTCTTTCCTATTGAAAGATGTTCTGAGACTTGAAAGGGTTCAGAAAAGATTTACAAGGATGTGCCAGGGTTGGTGAATTTGAGCTATAGGGAGAGGCTGAACAGGCTGGGGATATTTTCCCTTGAGGGTCAGAAGCTGAGAGGTGACCTTATAGAGGTTTGTAAAATCATGAGGGATGTGGATAGAGTAAATAGACAAAATCTTTTCCCTGGGATGGGAGAGTCCAGAACTAGAGGGCACAGATTAGATTCCCGACAGTATGGAAACAGCCCTTCGGCCCAACAAGTCCACACTGACCCTTCGAAGAGTAACTCACCCAGACCCATTCCTCACATTTAACCCTGACTAATGCACCTAACACCATGGACAATTTAGTATGGCCAATTCACCTGACCCGCGCATCTTTGGATTGTGGGAGGAATCCCACACAGACACGAGGAGAACGTGCAAACTCCACACGGACAGTCCCCCGAGGCTGGAATCGTACCCGGGTCCCTGGCACTGTGAGGCAGCAGTGCTAACCACTGAGTCACCATGCCGCCTCACGGCTTAGGGAGAGAGGAGAAAGATATAAAAGAGACCTAAGGGGCAACTTTTTCACGCAGAAGGTGGTACGTGTATGGAATGGACTGCCAGAGGATGAGGTGAGGCTAGTACAATTGCAAAATTTAAGACGCATTTGGATGGGTATATGAATAGCAAGAGTTTGGAGGGATATGGGTCAGGTTCTGGCAGGTGGGACTAGATTGGGTTGGGATATCTGGTTGGCATGGATGAGTTGGACCGAAGGGTCTGTTTCTGTGCTGTACATCTCTATAACTCTATGACTATTCTTGCTGCCAAAGTGCATAACCTCACATTTCCCCACATTATATTCTATCTGCTAAGATTTTGCCCAATCAATTAATCCGTCTACATCGCCATGTTCAATCCTTTTGCTGAATCTTGTATTTTTGATCCAGTACAAGCTGAATTGAGTTTTTTGGAGGCTTTGCCACCACAAGGCCGAGCAAGTTGTCTGAGTAAGTCTGCTTCATTAATCATCAGTCATAGTCAATAATATTTCTTATGTGCATTGTCTGCCCCATCTCACTGAGTGCCATTTCCAGATCAACTTGCCACTCAGCAGATATCACACTATTCACTGAGATCCATTCCACCCAGACCCTCTTTAAAAACCTGTTGTACATCAGGACAATAGAGGGTGAGTTCATTCAGTGGCTAGACGGCTAGTTGCAATGCAGCATGACACCAAGGACGTGGGTTCAATTCCTGCACTGGCTGAGGATACCATGAAGAAGTCTCCTTCTCAACCTCTTCCCCTCGCCTGACATAGGTGACTCTCAGGTTAAGCCATCGTCAGTTGGCTTCCTTTAACGAGAGAGCAGCCCTATGGTCTGGTAAGACTAAGGCGACTTGACCTTACCTAGACGAGCACTGTCAGGCTGGGGCTGCTTGGCACGGTTCCTGTTCTATGCTGCTGGCATAGCAGAGAAAGGCAAGTGGCACCTTGTGTTGCAGTCAGAGACTGGGAAGTCATGGCGGGCATGGCGTTCTTCCTCCAGGATCAGCAGAGGAAGCCACGATACCAGACCTTGTCATCCAGGTCAGTGCAATTCTTAGCATCTAGAGGCATGACCAACATTGTATGAAGAAGCTCAATGACCTTCTCCACTGCACCAGCGCAAGTGCCTTTATCTTTTGTCCGATCCCTCGCATACACTCTATCCCTGCTCCTATACCCACCTTAAACTGAGGCTCATGCTCCACTGTTATCGTTATTGTTGCAACATCTTCCTTCACTCCCTATCACTCACCCTGACCTCTGACATCATGAGTGCCACATGATCTCTTCACTGCCCACTCACTTCATCGGTCCACCTCCTGCCCTGCACAGATACTAATACAGTTGTTTCTGCTATAATCTGGTAGTTCTGTTTTCATGCAATGCTGTGTTAGAAGAAAATCACATAATAACGTCATTATTTAAACTAATGGGGCTGGAATCATGTTATAACCAATACACACTTTAAAAGCTTGTGATTTACAAAGTATCCCCAATTCGTCAATCGTGTATAGTGAATTTGTATTAACGGAATGCTCATTATATCTGAACAATCTGTAGCTGAAACAGCCACTCCTTTCATCTCCTGTGATACCTGCTCCCTCTCGTTCTCATTTCATAAGGACAATCGCCTACAATAAAGCAGAGTCAAGTGGTGGGTTGCCCAACATTCGACTCCTTATATGGGCAGGATCCTGTCTCTGACCACTCTGAGCAGAGGCTGACTCGATTTGAAGACTGTCCTTGACATCCTGTGCCAGAACCCCTGAGTGAAACTTGTCCCCATATCTGAGGCCTGCAGCAATATGAGTCTGCTATCTCTGGCTGAGACAGTTAAGTGCAAAAGGCCAAGATAATGCAAGGCAAGGTGCTGTGAAGATCCACGTAGGCTTGAAGTCAGTGAGTGCTATGTCAATAAGTGAAGAATCCAGAGATGCAGCCTGGTTCAGTCCATGAACTGGGTGTGTGTCCCAGAGCGCACAGTGTCCTTGCTGCAGCGTTACGATGAGAGTTGCTGCTGCAGCATTGAAGTATAGAAGCATCCTTTACGTTGATCAGAGATGGGTCCCAAAGATTCTTCATGGTTAGCACATGTAAAATTCTAAAGTCGGTGGGTGCGAGGTGCTTGTGGCTGGTGCTCATGGAGTGTGCCCCGAGGTATTAGCACCTGGTTTCCAACATGGAGCTTGCTTGAAGTGAACCATGAGCAGAATCCACCAGGTGCTGGCTCTGGTTTCCTTGAAGAGTTTCCCATCACAAGTTTGTTTGGTGAAACTGGTTAGGACGGAGACTGGAATACCACATGATAAGGTGAACTGGGTTGTTAACAAAGTCATCTTAACAAGCAATAATGACCATCATTTGACAGCTCACTGCTGGATCGTTAGGCTTGTGAAAAGCATAAAAGGTAAAGTGAGATGACCTCCGTATCAAGATGGGTCTCACCACACATACGCCTGATTCAGCCTCACATCCTGCACTGGCTCCAATCCCATAGCTCACATTGTTCATACCCTGATCAGATTCCAACCATTATAGTTGCCTCACCACTTGCCTTCCCATGTAACCAAGTATACAGACTCAGCCCATCACACAGATCTGATTAGTGTGTGTCATGTTGTTTTCTATGTGATGATTTGGGCATTTCATGGCATGCAGCCAATAAGCAGGTGGGGGGGGGGGGGGGGTGCCCATTTTTTATTTGTGAACCTAGCCAATGAATATTTGGAAGGTAAACAACCTGTTCAACATCGGCACTTTTTAATAGAAATCAGGGATAAGAAGTCTGGGGATGCTTTTCCTTCCCTAGTCCGTGGGCTCAGAAGTATATTATACATCATCAACCTCTACATGGGCAGGAACTTAAATCCTACTTAAAGGTTCAATCTACAGCCTTTGCTCTGTCCTTATCAGTGGGCAGCCAACAGGCCAAAAGGAAGCCTGCCCTAAAGTGGTAGACTGTACATCCTACACCACTCAGTGGGAGTAAGACCCACCTCTGGACTTGCCCACCAATCAGATTGGCTGTCAACTCCAGCCATCCCTGCTCAAGAGTTCCAAGGTAGACCCTCCAGAAGAAGGGTCGGCCTCTCCCCCCCCCAATGCTGCCTGGCTTGCTGTGTTCTTCCAGCCTCTTGCTTGTCTACCTTGAATTCCAGCATCTGCAGATTTTTTTGTCTCCAACCAAGTGCTCAGTAGTGGGCATTGCCAGAACTGCAACCAGTCTGAAAAAAGAAATCCCAGTGTACCCCACAGTGAGGTAAGTGGGGGGTAATGGATAGGGCAATTTGACCAATGAGTGTGTGTCCCAGAGCCCAAAGTGTCCTTGCTGTAGTATTACGATGAGAGTTGCTGCTGCAGCATGAAGTATAGAAGCATCCTTTACGTTGATCAGAGATGGGTCCCGAAGATTCTTCATGGTTGGCACATGACTCCAGGGAATGTCTCGATTTGTGTTTTGGAGGGCAAGTGGAGAGATGGGGGTACTATCCTTATGAAGAGGGATGGACGGGTGTTTTATATATAATGTAGAAAGTTAGTATCCACCTTTCCTTCCCATACTTTGAAAAACATTTTTTTAAAGAAATAGTCTACCTCCGCCATCCACATGATGGCACGGGCAGTATATTCTCAGGGGCCAGCTGTTTGGTAACAAGTTCATTTTACCCTTATATGTGATCTAACTATGATAGTTAGATTGCTGATTTTTGGCACCTACCCATTGAGTATGTTATGAAGGTGAGGCTTGGGGTGGGTGGCAAGATGATGCATTGAACAGTCATCCTACTTTATATGCTGATCTGCTGAAACCCGAGCCAGTAGAGGTATGTAAAACCCAACTTGTGACAAACAGATATTCCAAGGAAAAACAAATTAGTTTTTGTTGAAAATAGGAATCTGGATCCTGTTTTTTCTTTTAAAAAAGGATCCATTAAGTTTGGAAAATAGAGGGAATTGATTTTCTTTCTCAAATAGTGGGTTGTTTTATCTAATATGCCATTGATTGTTTTGGATCCTGGTTTCTGGCTGGTTTCTGCTGCTGCTGCTGTGGATTTGTCAAAGCCAATGAAACGTGAGCAGAATTTTAAATACAAGTTGTTGGATGTGGATTTATCTATAGCCTCATGAGTGACGTTCTTTTTCTGAGCTTTGTAGATACAGAGTATCAATTAGGTGGGGAATTATTGATTTAACACAGTGTGGCAAACATATGTCACCGACTGAGTGCCCTCTTCACTTATTTCAAGAGTATTCACCATCAAGGGAAAGTAAAGTTACAATTACAATGTAAATATAAAACCACAATTCAACTCAGGTCTAGAATTGTCCAAAGGTTAAGGAGGCCTGTAGAAAATATTTCCATTTAGTTATAAATGCCATGTAGTGAATTAACTTGAAATTTGGAAGGTAATGAGCCAAGCATACATATGGGCTATACTTATAATTTCTTCTACCTTAAAACTGCACAAGCATTTCCAGGTGGATAGTTTAGTGCAGGGAAAAAAACCCTTCAGGATAATTTCTTTTGCCAGTGTCGTGTGACTTGGAGCTTCATAAAGCAGGGGTATCTGTCAAGAATTCAGGATGTGCAATGTTCCTGTCCTCAATGATCTACCAAACTTTTAATGCGTGCAAAACCAGGTGGAACATATGCTCAGGTTCCCAGTATGTATTCCTGGTGCACTTTGAAAAGCCAGGGTAGACAACTCACCAACATACCTTTACTTAAGGGACTAAGCTTAACATGTGACCCTTACTAAACACCTTTGCTTAATTCTGGTAAAGTCTTTGGAAAATGCGATCAAAAAGTTTCCTTCACAGATGTCTTCCACTTTTCAATATCCAGTTCTTGTAAAAATGCTATGCATCCATTTTTCTGATTCATTTTTATCCTTCAGAGTTGTGCAAATATAAGCTTGTTTTCATCTATTACATCATAAAGTATGTACAAATTTTTTTTTTATTTTATATGTGCTTGTGTAACACATAATTGCTGACTATTTCTAAGTTCACTGAATTAGAAAACAATAATTTAGGTTTTAATGTTTGGTCCAGTAATGAAACTATAATTATCAAAGGATTAAATCTGTCCAACAATGCTATTTTTAGCATGATTATTACAGAGGAAATACTGACATGATATGGGAATGCCATAATTAAAAATTGGATAAATAAACATGAGTTTGGAAACAGATTTAAAGTAGCCATTAAAAAATAGCTGATAATTCTGATATCTGCTGAGTGAATAAACAACAACACAGGCAGAACTTTCATTTGGCTAGTACCTTCAATGACTTTAGAAAGCCTCACCACATTTAACAGCCAATGAAATGCAATGGGGGCAAATGTAACCAGCAATTTGGTCACAGTTGACTCAAGCAGCAATGAAAGGTATAACCCAATAACCTGTTTACCAAAGGCAGAATCCCTTGATCTTCGTAGAACAGTGCCATAGAATCCTTTATATCTGCAGTTGTATGCTTTGGCCTAACTGTGTTATACAATAATGAAACACAATCTACATTATTGTAGTAAATGATACAACGTAATGTCACATAATCCTGCAGCCTTGTGGTAAAATGAAGCCAATATAAATTATTCCTAAAATAAAGTAACTATTTTCCTTAGCTCAGCAGACTCGAAATATTCTCTAGCAATGTAAAATGAAAACTACTATAATATCAACTTCAGAGGACTTGAGAGATTTAATATATCTCATTCATAAACATAGCCCTTCTGACAGTGTAGTAGTTTCTTACTGTTACACTGATATGTCAACCTCAATTATATTCTCAGCTCTGGGCCACAGTTACCATCTTATACCTGTGTGCATTTCTACAAGGCAGTTTTCCACATTGTCTTCATAGAGATTAAGCTTCACATCCTGGAGACTCCCAGGCCAATCCTACAGGATTGACAACCCTAATTGGGGAGCATGAACCTATGATATTCTGAGTCAAGACACAAGAGTGCTCCCAATGAATCATTGCTGACACCTAAGGTTGAGTCACTGTCTCTGCAACAATTTCACAATCTAGATCAATGACAAATGTAATCTATCATTTTGCAAACTTGTGCTTCTTTAAGGTCTACAGCTAAATCAAAACTGTCACTTCGAATATAATGAAACGCTCTTGTCGTTATATCTAAAGTATAAGTGACTGTGCCGTGCAGTTTTGCACAGACATAGATGAACGTTGATTGAATCTTTCACATCTGCATTCCTTAGGGAGATAAGCTGCAGGTAATTTCTTGAGCGGTGTTTTTAAGGCCTGCAGCTGTTGTGAGGTCAGAGTCTCCTGTACTTTTCCCAGTTCACTAATCTCACAGGAGAACAAACAGGCGAGACCATTCCATGATGAAGAACTGCTCACTTTCTTTTCTGGACTTTAATGTTGCATTAATTAAGCAAGAAAAACAAGCTGGTTTCAGAATGTATGATTACATTTGATTGGAAAGTCACAAATTCTTCCCTTTTATATTTAGGTGTCCCAGTATGATTAAAAACAAAAGCTAAATTCACTTCGGTATGCTTGCAATCTGTTTTGTTTTTCATTAAGTCTTGCTGTCAAACAATCGTCTGACCTTGACTATTATGAAATCAGCTCACGTTCAGAACCAGCTCAAGTTACTCCTGGTCTGGAATGGATACAATGTTAATGATAACGATCTTTAACATGAAGTTCTCCTGTATTATTATGTCTTGTGTCCTGGGAGCTGTTTGTCCGCTGAAGTGAGAAGCCCTCACACAAAGCAAAATATTTGGTAAAATATGCCAGGCAGAATAAGAACGGGGAAAGCCCATGTGTTGGGTTACAAGCAATCATGTGCCCAATGGTTGCAAATACAACATTCTTTTCTCACATATGCTGGCTAAATGAAGGATATGTGATCAAGGTTAGATTTATTTTGACCTGCGGTCCACAGCTTACTGCACTCAGAAAAATTCCTGGGGTCAGACTCTCCTATCCAAATTACAGTAAACCTGTAGGCATATTCACATTTTTGTCACTGATCCACTTACTAACCATGGCAGAAGTGGGCACTGCAGATGCTGGAGATTCGAGTCAAGATTAGAGTGGTGCTGGAAAAGTACAGCAGGTCAGGCAGCATCCAAGGAGCAGGAAAATCGATGTTGCGGGCAAAAGCCCTTCATCAGAAATGAGGAATCCCCACTTACTAACCATGTCAACAGTTTAGCAACTATTGAAACAGAATGGGTAAATGCCCATTAGACATTCAGTCAGACAGTCCTTGTTTTTTGGAATGGGACATCTATTTACTCATAAACAGGTAGACAAAGGTATTGTTAATCAAGTTGTTTGGACATGTGCCTTCTGGTCCAGAGATCAGGACATTACCATTGCACCACAAGAATGCCAGAAGAGGAGGGCATATGTGATTTCTGTGAGCATCTAACATGGGCTTTCAACACTCTGCGTGAGTGAAAGATTTATTTAGGTGCACACTAAAAATAAAACTTACCATTTAGGGCGGCACGGTGTTTAGCACTGGTTTACAGGTTTACTGCAATTTGGATAGGAGAGTCCGACCCCAGGAATTTTTCTGAGTGCAGTAAGCAGTGGTTAGCACTGCTGCCTCACAGCACCAGGGACCCGGGTTCAATTCCAGCCTGGGGCGACTGTCTGTGTGGAGTTTGCAAGTTCTCCCTGTGTCTGCATGGGTTTCCTCCAGTGCTCTGGTTTCCTCTCACAGTCTAACGATGTGCAGGTTAGGTGAGCTGGCTATGCTAAATTGCCCATACTGTTCAGGGATGTGTAGGTTAGGTGCATTAGTCTGGGAAAATGTAGGGGAATAGGTCTGGGTGGGAAAGTCTTTGGAGGGTCGGTGTGGACTTGCTGAGCTGAAAGGCCTGTTTCCAAACTGTAAGGATTCTATATGTAGCATATGACTCCCAAATCCAGGTAGGTGCTAATCTTAGCTCCCTACTGGTGCTCATACAGGGTCCAGGATCATCCCTGTGATTGACAGTGAAGCAGAGACAACTGTGAACCTCTCGACCCTACAGCTTGCGATGTGATGCCCATCCTCAGGCTGCCTGAGTTCTGACGGACCCTGTCGTGCTTATGAGGTTCTCATGGATACTCAAGGTTCTGCTATCGCTGGGGCAAAGGCAATTTCCCAGAGTGCAGAGTTGATGCTACTCTAGAAACTAGGTGTGCAACAGGTTTAATGGCATGATTTTTACATTTCTCTGCAATTAAAAAATGTTTGCTCTCATCCCAGCTTCAGCTTCCAGGAGCCACCACAATCATGCAAGACTGACTATAGGTCAGTGATCTGAGAGGCATGATCAAGCAAAGAAAAACTGGATCATGGAACACAGCCATTTCTGCTCCCTTTTAAAGCTGGTGAATCTGAGAACCAGACTTGAGAAGGACAAAGAACTGATGAAAACTCCAGGCATTGCATGTCCCTTTTGCACTATGGCTGCATTAAGCTCATAGTTAAGATGATGATGTGCAGGTCTACACAG
This sequence comes from Chiloscyllium plagiosum, assembly GCF_004010195.1. Taxonomy (NCBI): domain Eukaryota; kingdom Metazoa; phylum Chordata; class Chondrichthyes; order Orectolobiformes; family Hemiscylliidae; genus Chiloscyllium; species Chiloscyllium plagiosum. The sequence continues at coordinate 65,490,625 of NC_057719.1, forward strand.
ATTCCCAACCTCCATTGATTAGTTTGTTGGATTGGTCTCTCTATTAGTGTTGCCAAAGAAATGTGAAGGACTTTGGAAGAAAGATAGAAAATGGCTTTTAAAGAAAATATGAATACAACAGACCAGAATTAAAATGTTTAAAGAGCAAATAGGACCAGGTGAATTATGCCATTGGAAGTTAGTTTGACGAAAACATGTTTGTAATGTATGTTACTTTCCAAAGATGCTTACAAGTGCATTGTGAAGGCCTTGAACATTGACTAATAGCACTGGAAATTAGCTGGGGAGAGAGAGAAAGAGAGGGAAAGAGCAAACAGAGTTAACTTTCCATGTCTGATATGACTCGCCTTCAGAACTTCTTAGAAGAGTTCAGAGTTCTGAAGAAGAATCATACAGGACTCAAGACATTAATTCTTCATTCTCCCTCCACACATGCTGAGTTTTGTCCAGCATTCTTTGCGTTTGTTTCAGATTTCCAGTATCCGCAGTATTTTGATTTTATTCATTAGAATGTTGACACCGCATCGTGCAAGATGCATAGAAGGCAAGCATGGATAAGTTATTCTGGCCTTATGAAATTCCCAATGCGTGCTTCTGCTGTAGGCATATCTACCTTTTATTTTATTCAGTTGTGGGATATGAGTTTTATCCAATATAGCAAGTGGTACACTTCCAGAAAGATATTGACATTCTTGTTCTTCCTGACTGGCTTTGGGAGAGCTGGATAGGCTTGTTACTACATGCTGCACAGTTATATGTCTATGGTAGTGATAAAAGTGTGGGCAATAGAAAAAGACATATGTGTAAATAACAGACAGCAAAAGAAAACTAAAGTGAGATAAGGAAAGAGATTGGAGATTATATTAAAACCATGATGCCTCTCTTCATGAAGGAACTAGGTTGTGTCTGATATTATTGGTAATGTCTGATGTAATTTTTGGTAAATTATTCAGTTTAATATGCTTCAAGCAACTCCATCGCTGATATCTCGCATTCTCCTGGAAGGGCACTGCTTTTACACAGCCATGGTCTTGCTCCTATCACTTTCAGATTTGCCAAAAATAAAGTATTCAAACATTAATATTTGAACAATTCGAGCAGGGGTCTTGGAGGTACCTGACATCTGGTCAATATCACAGATGATAAGTTGTTGGAAAGAGAGGCATGCTGCCAAAGCTTTTCATCTTGCACTCAACAGGGCAAAAGCAAGAATGCAAAGTTTCAAGCAATCAAAACAATTTGTATTACAGCAGGAAGGCTAAGGTGCTGCTATGGAGAAAGCAATGTGGAATTATAGGCTCCACAAGCTCCAAGGTAACGACTCAAGACTCAAATATATCTCTTATTTACACACAGCGTATCCTGAGTATGAACCTATGTTGCTCCTAGAAAGCCTAAATGAGCCACGTGATGGTCTTGCCTGATTATCTGAAAATGACATGTGACAATTCATTTGAAGATGACTGGAGATGTGAGACCAAAGAGGGAAGTAAACACATTGGTGAGGATTCGAAATTGCAGCATGGTGGTTCAGTGGTTAGCACTGCTGCCTCATAGTGCAGGGACCTGGGTTCAATTCCAGCCTTGGGCATCTGTCTGTGTGGAGTTTACACATTCTCCCTGTGTCTGCATGGTTTCCTCTGGGTTCTCTTTTTTCCGTCCACAATGCAGCTTAGGTGAATTAGTCATGTTAAATTGCTAGTGTTCAGGGATGTGTAGGTTAGATACATTAGTCAGGATAAATGTAGAGTAATAGGGGAGGGGAATGGGTCTGGATGGGTTGCTCTTCGAAAGATTGGTATGGACTTGTTGGGCCAAATGGCCTGTTTCCACATTGTCGAGATTCTATGAAAGAACCAACAGAGAGCAGCAAGAGTAGTGAAATTAGGAGTTTGCAGGGATTGCTGCAGAATCGATACAAAAACAGCAGAGATTTGGATGCGATGAAATTTATAGAGAATGATAGGCCTATCTGCTGCAGAACAAATGTTTGAGATATAATGCTGCCCCCAATGCTCCTTTCTTTATGGGTCCAATGACCTATTTGGTTAACCGGGGTAGAGAGTGAATCATTACTGATTCTTAACAAGAAAAGGTAGCTGTCTTAGCAAGATATAGTTTACTCTATAATAGCACAGGTAGAAGTTAAATTTGCTGGTCAGACATAATATCTAAGCCCTCTCGGCAGACAATGGTAGAATTTCTGTCTCTTTCGGGACCTCAAGCTAAACTCCATTCTTCCCCACCCATTTCTGTAAGTGGTGCCAGTGAATTAAAAAATAATGATTAACGGAAGGAAAACTGACATTAATGGTAAGTGTGTACATTAATTCATATGAATCTGTCGGCAGTTTAATGGATCTGGTCAGCTTTAAAATCAAAAGGATGGATGAAAGATTAAGTGATCGATTGATTTCAGTTGTGCTGATATTAACCCTCACAACAGCCAGCTATCTTTTGCCTTGCTGACATAATAGTGGTCAGATGTTGTTTATGATTTGTATAGGTTCAGGTTAAGGCTAGTATTAGGGTTAGGTTTCAGGCTAAAGAGGGGCTCTTGTGATGCAGTGGTAGTGTCCATACTGTTGGCCTAAGAGACCTGCTTCTAAAAAGTGGTGAGAGGAGGATGGAGGTGGGAGATAAATCAGACATTCCTGATTGGAGGAGCATTTCAATTTGTATGGTGCCTGAAAAAACAAATTGTATAATATGGAGGTCAGACAATTAGTTAGACATCAGACCAGACACTTTGACTGTAGTTTGGTTCAGTCTGAAATGGTGGGAGACATTTCCATTTATATAATTTCTGCAACTTGCTTATTGAATCATGAAATCAACTGTCATGCTGTTCCCCAATCATGTATACCAGTTTTGTTGTCCATGTGCCCTATTTATTGAGTAAAAATATCTATATATCTTTTACACTCCAGTTGTACTTTTGTAGAGGTGCCAATATTTCAATAATTCATGGTAAGACTATGGGTGCCTGGAAACCAAGTTGTACTAGTTAGAGTGGGCCAGTAGTTGCAAAGATAAGTTACACAAGACTAGATTTGGATGACAAATATCAGGGGGTTGTACTTTTCTTTCCAGAATCAACTTGAGGTTCAAGGGCTGGTTACTAATTGCCTGAATTATTTCGAACAAGATTTAGACCTATTTGTAATAGTTTATTTTATTCTACCATTAGATTGTGACATCAAAGCAAAGTTTGTTGGTTATCTCTAATTACCTTTGAGAAGGCGGAAATGAGCTTCTTACTTGAACTGTATCTGTCCATGTGGTGGAAGTGCACCCACTATACGATTGGGAAGGGAATTGCAGTATGTATAAAAGATATCAGAACTAGAGTAGCTTCCTAGTGAGTTTGATTCTTTAAAGCATCAGAAAGGATTTTCCCAAAATCTTTTTCAAATTGATTTGGGTGGTAGCTGGTTTTATTGCCTTGCCCAAAAGATCAGATGGTCTGATTTTGTTTTGGGCAGGGAATCTCTACATTGTGGAGAAAGTGAGGTCTGCAGATGCTGGAGATCAGAGCTGAAAATGTGTTGCTGGAAAAGCGCAGCAGGTCAGGCAGTATCCAGGGAACAGGAGAATCGACGTTTTGGGCATAAGCCCTTCTTCAGGAATCACAATCTCTACATTGTGACATGCAATAGAGTGTGGGACACAGCTAAAAGAACCAGAGGGTCTTTTCCAGTCTTCCACTGTTGGTAAAATTATAGGCAGTTGGCAGTGCTGTATCCTCATGATTCATGCATTTATCATCAGGGCCAAACATAATGGTCAGCAGCCAACACAGATGCATCAGTTTCAAAAAGATTTCACACAGAAGAATGTGCTCTGTCATCCAGGGTTTTGCAATGATTCCAAGCAGAGCATTGCTGCTATAGAGTATCATCTTTTTTGCATTCCAGAAATTTAAGAGAGTACAATGCAATTCACAGACTTTTGTACAATAGAGGGTGAGGTTTCACAGAAAAAAAATCTTCAAGCGGTCACCAAGGGACCTGTCCCAGTTTGCAGCTACACAAGAATCAACTGTTTGACATGAGGTCAGGCTGAAGATAGATTGCTAAATGTTACATTCTGTGGAAACTACATTGAAAATTATACTCCGAACAGTTAGAATGATCCCATTTAAAGGGCTCATGGACAGCATCAGTCCATGAGATTGAAATGAAACCCATTAAACAGATGTAGAATTGGAATCTTTGACTGAACAATTCCAAAACCCTTTGTCCATTGTTTTTTTTTCCATAAATTTTATATATGTTGTTTTTTATTGTACATATTTGTGTGTAAATTTAGGAACTCAAATCACTTGAGTGTTGGAAACATGACATATGGTTATCTTGCATTCTCAGGTGCAGCACATTCAACGGCTATATTTCTGGTCTGATACCATGCTAATGTCTCTACATGTCAATGTCAGTCAGTTTTTTTCCTTCTTTCCAACTCACATTATCTCACTTTGTTTTCTCACGTTCTTGGCCCCCTAAGTCTAAGGGCACATTACAGTGACAAGGTGAGATAATGTGAGTTGGAAAGAAGGAAGAAAACTGGAGAACATTGATGAATAAATAAAGAGAACTTGCCCCTAAACAGAGACCCTCATAATCCTCAGAATGCTTCAAAGTGCTCTGTAGCCACACATCTCAATGTAAGGTTTGCAGAGCTCCAAGGCAATGTGGCAGCCAATTTGTATACAGTGAGATCACACTAACAACAATGAGATAACTGACCACATAATCTGTATTGCTGATGTTGGCTAAGGGATAATTGTCGATGAGGATATCAGAAGATCTCCCCTTTTTTCTTCAAATCATGCAAACACCAACCATGTCTCTTACATCCACCTGAGAGGCCAGATAGAGCATCGGTTCAATATGTCATTTAAAAGATAGGTTTTTGGTTTGAAATGGAGATCTATCAGGATGGTGTGGTTAAGTCTTACAATGGACTTGATTCCACAAATTTCTAACTCAGGCTAGAATGCCAGCAGTGTGTCAAAAATGGTCCCTAAAATTGATGTCCTTCTCCCTTGAAGAATTGCAATCGCTGAAGGGAAATCTTCTGTATTGGTCAGATATTTCCCAGGGCTTTTTTATCCATTGTAGAAGGTTGAGTTGCTCCCTTACACAAGCACTTGATTACATATAAATAACTCCATTATGTAAAAGCTATGAAGTGTTGTGTAGCTCTTCATGCTCTGGAAGATGGTTACTACCTGGTTAAAGGTCTAGCACAACAGCTCGTCAGCTCAATATATCAATCAATTATTGTGTCTGTTGCTGGAAATTTTTAAACAGCCAAGTTCAAATAAAAGGAAAAATCCCAGTAAATTTGATGACAGCTCATCTTTGGTGGTTACTGTAATGTTCAAATATTCTGTGTTTGATTATGTAAATCTGTTTACTTTTGATTAGGTGAAAGTAAGTACTGCAGATGCTGGAGATCAGAGTCAAGGTTAGAGTGGTGCTGAAAAAGCACAGCGGGTCAGGCAACATCCGAGGAGCAGGAAAATCGCCGTTTTGGGCAAAAGCACTTCATCGATTTTCCTGCTCCTCGGGTGCTGCCTGAATTGCTGTGCTTTTCCAGCACCACTCTAACCTTGACTCTGTTTACTTTTGATGCTCACTGTACTTGATTGGTTAAGCCTAGATGTTGACTCGGAAAGGCTTCTTAAAAAAAATCTGTAGAAAAAGCTGGATGTCAGAAATGACACACAGAGTCGACATTAGCAAATGAAACCTGTTCCACGCAGGTATGTCTCAACGTACATCTGAGATGCATATAATACATAACACTTATCCCAGAAACAGAATAATGTGAGTGGAGTTTGCAGAGTGAGCTGACATCAGCACCTGATGCATCAACTAGAAAGCAGGGAACACCATTATATTTTCACTTATATTTTAGTTTTGGATGCCAATGTCTAGGACTGACATACTTTCTAATCACAGCACTCCGAGTTAGCATCAGGCTGTTTCTGGGGTAATATCACGGGCTCAAAAAAAAGAGCTCTATTAATTGGTCATACCAGGGTAATTCAATTCTAACCTCCCAATAATATGCACATGAGCTACATTTCAGTTAATGATGCCAGTGATTTCATTATTTCACTCAGCAGGAGTTGTTAAGATGGAGTTGGTGGCTTAGAAGATTATTTTATGGCAGTCTCTAATGCAGGCAAATATCTAGTGAAAATATAATTAAAACTCAACAAAGTCACTTCATGAAAAGCAGACTTTCATCTTGTTATTTCAGTTAAAAACCTAATTCGAGACAGGGATGGGTAAAGCACAAATGGATTATGCTGTGGACTGGAATGCTGAACTTAATACAGTTGGGGGAGAGGGTGTCTGGATCCGTGGACCCTGACACAACATTCATGCGAGCTTGTCTACATTTGGCTGCCTCATCCCACGGTGGAAGGGTGGGGGGGGGGTGCGCTATTAATTGGCTTGAGCTAGGTCATCTGGCCCATCTGAGGGTAGATCTTATCTCCAAGAGTTGTGAACCAATCAAATGCTTGAAACAATGGTGGGACAAAGGTCAACACTGGGAAGGAGGGAAAGCCTCTGATAGCTACAGGGTACCTGTACTCTGCACCATTACCTCCTTCCCCTGGCGCCCAACCTGGCCATAATGTTGCCAGGCTTCACCTGGTAGCTTGAACAACTGGTACCCTCCCACATTCAATGCTCCAATTTAATTCCAACATCAGGGTTGGGCAGGCAGAAGGGCATGAGCCTATTGCAAATTAACATCCTGCTAACCCCTTTACCCTGTCCTTGGTTTGGGGAGGATGCTGGTGTCAGAGCATGAAGTTCAATCCATCATGTGGCAACCTTTACTCTTTGGAGACCAGGGATGACTCATTTTTGTGGTGCTTATTTCCCAGAGTCACTAATGGACAGATTCTTTTAGAGAGGGAAAGCACCCACTGTCAGACTAAAAGAAAGTCACCAGTTGTGTGACTTTGTTACATTAGCGGCATGATCACACATGATTTTTCATAAGATTTGGTTATTTCATGACCAAATTACAAAGCATTAGGTGACAGATTGCAAACAGGTCTGTGGTGTGTCAGAGGTAATGGTAAGCCCAGATACCAAAAATAAAACATAGCATTATTAAGATAGAGAAAAATTCCTGATGAAGGGCTTACATCCAAAATGTTGATTCTCCAGCTCCTCAGATGCTGCCTGACCTGCTGAGCTTTTCCAGCACCACACTCTCAACTCTGATCTCCAGCATCTGCAGTTCTCACGATTTTTTCCTAGAGAAACCTTAATGTAGAGTAAGGGAGTCTTTTCAAGTTTAAAAGGAAATCCAGCAAAGCTGAAGCATTAGAAAAACTGAAATAAAAGACCGAACAAATATTGACATTAAATACTTCATGGGAAGTTTATTAATGTCACTAAAATTATCCAAGGATTCTCAGCAGTAATGTTTTTTTTTAAATTTTACAAAATGGGAAATTGATGGTTTAGAATTCTCCTGAAAGCAACAAAAAAATTCAGATACAAGAACCAAGTAATTTGTATGAAATGCTGTTGGAATTGTCAAAAGTCTCTTGCTTCCTATAAATAATGTTAAAATAAATACAGGCAAATGATTTGTGCTTCAAATTAAACAGATTATAATTTGATTTCAGTGATTTATAAGTTATTTGCAGATTCTGCATATTGGATTGCCGATCTATAGTGAGGTGCTCCTCCTGCAGCTTGGTGAGAAAAGAAATGGGAGTTTATCTGAGATCTTAGAACATAAGAAATCAAAGTAGCAGTGGGTCCCAGCCGTTAATGCATTTGTTATTCAAAAGAACATGACTAGAAAGCGAGCTAGAAATATCAAAACAAATACTAAGAGTGACTGTAGGTATTTAAAAAGGAAAGGAGTTAATAAAGTGAGAATTAGTCCTACAGAGAGTGAGTCCGGGAAATTAGTAATGCAGAATGAAAAAATGAAAGATGAACTGAACAAATGTTTTGCATCAGTCTTCACTAGAGATGGCATTAGTAACATCCCAGAAATAGTGGTAAATCAGGAAATTGAGGAGACTGGGGATCTCAAGAAAATTACAATGACCAGCCAAGTAGTACTGAGAAAATTGTTGGAGCTCCAGGCTGACAAGTCCCTAGATCCTGATAAGCTTCATCCTAGGCTTTTAAAAGAAGTGACGAATGAGAAAATTGGTGTATTGTTTTCAATTTTGCAAAACTCTCTAAATTTGGTCAAGATTCCAATAGACTGAAAGTGGAAAATGTAACTCTTATGTTCAACAGAGAAGGAGATTTGAAGCACAGGAAGCTACAGGCTTGTTGTATAACAAATGTTATGTGAATATTTTAGAAGCTATTATTTAAAGGAAGGGCATGACAAAATTTCATGGTAATCAGGCAGAGCCAACATGTTTCATGACAAGAAAGTCTTATTTCACTAATTCTGTTAAATTCTTTTAGGAAATAATATGTACTTCAGATAAAGAGGAGTGTGTAGTTAGGTTACCAGAAGACATTTAATAAGGTGTTCTACCAAAGGTTATCATGAAAAATAAAACTTCTTGTTGTAACATGCTGGTGTGGCTAGAAGATTGATCATTAGATTAGATTACTTACAGTGTGGAAACAGGCCCTTCGGCCCAACAAGTCCACACCGACCCGCCACCCACCCATTCCCCTACATTTACCTCTTTACCTAACACTACGGGCAATTTAGCATGGCCAATCCACCTAACCTGCACATCTTTGGACTGTGGGAGGAAACCGGACGACCCAGAGGAAACCCACACAGACATGGGGAGAACGTGCAAACTCCACACAGTCAGTCGCCTGAGTTGGGAATTGAACCCGGGTCTCTGGTGCTGTGAGGCAGCAGTGCTAACCACTGTGCCACCGTGCCGCCCACTAACAGGAAATGGAGAATAGTATAAATGGGTCTGATCGGCAAGATGAAATAAATGTTGGAGCAAAGGGATCTGTACTGGATCCTCAACCATTTATACATTATGTAAGTGACGTGCATGAAAAGTAAATTGTTACGAAAACAGAAATTCCTGGAAGAGCTGAGAAGGTCTGGCATCACTTGTGAAGAGAAATCAAAGTTATTGTTTCAGGTCCAGTGACCCTTCCTCAGAACTGTTTTAAGGCACGGGCAGCGGACCCAAATGCTTACTCTGATTTCTCTGCACAGTTGCTGCCAGACTTGCAGAGCTTTGCCAACAATTTCTGTTCTTGTTTCTGATTTACAGCATCCAAAATTCTTTCAGTTTTTAGTTACTAAATTGTTGGTTACCCAAAGATAGGTAGGAAAATAAATTGTGAAGAAAACATAAAGGGATCTCATTAGATCCAGTGACTGGGCAAAGATATGACAGAGTATAATGTGAGAAAATGTGTGAAGTTGTCAGTTATGGCAGTAAGAATAAAAGAAAAGAAGCATTCTATCAAATTGTGAGTGATTGTAGAGTTCTGACGTGCAGTGGTATCTGTATGTTCAACTGTGTGAATCACAAATAATTAGCAGAAAAATGATGGAATGTTATATTGAATTTGTTTGCAATAAATTATAAAAGTAAGATGTTTATGTTTCAGTTATCCAGAGCATTGCTGAGACCACATTTGTGTACAGTATTGGTTTCCCTTATTTATAGAAGGATGGAAATATATTGGACGCAGATCCAAGAAGGTTTACTCAACAAATATCCGGCATGGGTGTGTGGGCTTCTGAGGAAGGGTTGGACGTGTTGTGTTTGTACCTGCTGAGTTTAGAGTGCATTTTTGCATTTGTCCTGATCAGTGCAAGATGAGAGAGAAGATATAATGGCCAATGATTAGAAGTGTGTGCAATGAATGACACTGACAGCAGGGGGTTAATGTGAGAGTTACCGTAGAATGAAAAGTGATGCTACTCAGTTGGAGGGACTTGAACATCTTAGCACCGGCACAGTAGTGGCCCTGGACCTTTCCTGTAAGACCCAAGTTTCTCTGCTTGTAACGGCTGGCACTAATGTCAGACACTCCTTAAATCATCTGGTCCTATTCTGCCCTATTATTGGCTGTTTTCTCCTGGAATGAGAGAAAGGAAGGGATTGAGTGAGCTGACACATGTGGCGTGACTGACAGTGTTGGTGCAGGAGGGAGAACAGTGATGGGAGGGAGTGAACTGGCAGTGTAGAGGCCATACAGGATTAATGGTTTGGTGGGGCAGGTGACAGTGAGTCAGGAAAGATGTTGCAGGCAATAGTGAGAGTGCCAGAGAATGAACTCTGGTGGGAGGTGGGTACTGAAGCAGAGTGTGAGGCAGCAGAGAGGAGTGCGCCATTTAACCTTACAGCCAGAGAAGGAGGCTAACCTTGTGGCACTGTTGGCCATTTCTCTATGTTATGGAGATTGCACTGACTTGGGTGGTGGATTTGGACCAGGATTTCAGGCATGACATCCTCTGCTGGTCTCCCAGAAAGAGGACACCTTCCCTTTGCACAACCCACTTGACCAGGACCTCCAGGTCCCTGTCGGAGAATTGCAATCCTATCTTCCTCTTTCCTGCCTTGTTCAGATTCAGTTTGTCGATGAACAGGATGGCTTTGGAATGACATTGCTTCTCAGGGTGTACTGCAGCATTTTAAATATGGCAGGCGCTGTTGTTGCTGAGCAACAGGAACCCGTAGGGCCATTACAATCCATTTTGAACAGCCTAACTCCGCGGTGTGGGTGCCATGATTTTATAGAGGTGGCGTAAGCACAATTAATGTGCAAGTGCTTGCCTCATATCACTGCTGATTAATAGATCTAACAACCTCTGATTTGCTGGCTACTCTTCCAGCCCTGAGATCCTTGACCCCTGAGAAGGCCAGCCAGTGGCCAGTAAAAAGCCCGAGTGGCATTTTATTTGGCAGGTCTTCTGGCCGGTTCCTGTCAGTTGTCCCACTGCGGGGAGTGCGTCCCTGCCATTTGCATTAAATCTAGCACGACACCTCTGGCTCCACAATTTCTGTAATTGCTGTGGAAAGGGGATAAGGAAAGCTTTCTGAAGAGAACATTTGTTTATTTGTGACTTTTCACCTTGCCAAGTTCAAACAATGCAGAATGTGTAAAATAGATATCCCTTTGTGACTGTAATGGAAGGTGAATTCAAACCAGGCTACAATTGTTTTGAAGAAGGGTCACTGGACCTGAAATGTAAACTCCGCCTTCTCTCCACAGCTGGCTGAGTTTTTTTCCACCAATTTCACTTTTTGTTTTTTCCTATTACTATTGGCATTTGTAAAGAGCTTCATGATACATTTGCTGGACTTAAGAGTCATTGGCATTTCCACTCCCCTTTGTGTGAAAACGTGTCTCCTGATTTCCATCCTCCGTGACCTGGCTGCAATTTTAAGGTTTTTGTTCACTTGTTCTGGATTCTTCCCTCTCCCAGAGGAAGTAGTTTCTTTATATCTTCCATAATTAGTTCTGTTGCCATTTTGAATGCCTCATTTGGATCACTTCACAACTTGCTAAATTCCAGTAAATACAAGTCACATTAGGCAACCCGCCCTCATTTAATTTTCTAAGTCCTCATATAATTCTGGAAATCCGTGTTGAACCAGCTCCAAAGCCAGTCTGAAGTGCAGCATCCAAAACTAAAGGCAATTTCCCAGATCAGCTCCTGGAAAAGACTTACACAACTGAAGCATCAGTTCCTTACTGTTCTTCTGCTGCCTCCTTGCAATGAAGTCCAACATTCCACTCATCATTTTAAATTGATTTTTGTCCCTGAGCTTTCAATGATTTGGGGCCCAGGTTCCTAAATTCCTGTGCCCTTTCAGGGCTCATAGAATTTTGGGATTGTCAGTACAGAAGGTGACCATTAAAGCCTGTTGTGGTCATGCGAGCTGTCAAAAGAAAATCTCATTTAGTCTCCTATCCCCTCCTTATTCCTGTAACCAGGCAAAAACTTGCTATTCAGATAATAAGTGCTGAAAATGTGTTGCTGGAAAAGCGCAGTAGGTCAGGCAGCATCCAAGGAATAGGAGAATCGACGTTTCGGTCATGAGCCCTTCTTCAGGAATCTTAAAATCGACGTTTCGGGCATGAGCCCTTCCTTGGACTCCTCCATCGAAACGAGGGTCAACACTTCAACTCCCCCTCCCACTCCACCAAGGACATGGAGGTCCTTGGACTCCTCCATCGAAACTTCCTTCCTATTCAGATAATAACCCAATACTCTTGTGCCATGCTTGAAAATACCTCCACCACTCTCCGACAGCACATTCCGAATCCTAACCACATGGTGTATCAAAAAAGTTTTTTGTCTTCCGTAATTTTTTAGTCATTGTAAAAATATTCCAATTACTCTTCCTCAAATCCAAAGCAAATGATTTTACGTCTGCCATTGTTTTGCTTACTCACTTAGTTTAACTATGTCCCTTTTTCATTTCCACCTACACAACTTTCTCAAAATCTTAGCTTAGTATTATCTCCAAATTTGGACATATAGCTTTCAATTCCTTCATCTAAGTAATGTTTGCTCATTTTCCCAAGTCCCTTGGAATCAAGGATGACTTACTTTCACTTGGATTCAATAGATTTTGAGATGACTGCATGGCTCTCAGACCAAGTGCAATATGTGATGTGCAGAGCCTGCCTCAATGCAGGAAGGGGACTTTGAGGGTCTAGATTAAGTGGTTATTAGATTACATTACAGTGTGGAAACAGGCCCTTCGGCCCAACAAGTCCACACCGACCTGCCGAAGCGAAACCCACCCATACCCCTACATTTACCCCTTACATAACTCTACGGGCAATTTAGCATGGCCAATTCACCTGGTCTGCACATTTTTGGATTGTGGGAGGAAACCGGAGCATCCGGAGGAAACCCATGCAGACACGGGGAGAAAGTGCAAACTCCACACAGTCAGTCGCCAGAGGTGGGAATTGAACCCGGGTCTCTGGCGCTGTGAGGCAGCAGTGCTAACCACTGTACCACCGTGCCGCCCACTGGTTGTTTGAATATTCATGCGTTCTCTCCACATCTCAAATCTACCTCTACATATACCCAACAGACATTTGGCTCTTTCCCAAATGAGCCTTCTCCATATTGATTGGTTAGAAGCCGGGGTCTTCCATGACTTGGTGGATATGGGTGTCTTCTTCAGGGATTCTTTGAGGACATTGGTGAAGCGTTTCTGCTGTACTTCTTGAAGTCTCTTATCATGACCGCATTCCAAGTTGCTTCGGGAGCCTGGTGCTTGGCATATGAATGACACATCCTGACTGGTGGAGTTGGTTTTGAGTGTTTAATGCCTCAATGATGCTGATGGACTGTCTTTCTTTCCACTCGAAAGCATGGAGTTTGTATACAGTGAAATGATGAAGTCCAGTATTGGTCCCTGAGATTCACATGTCAAATTCTGACAATCAGAGCACAATCCCTTTATTACCTGCTTCCTGTCTCCTTTCTCACAAACAATTACCATACAATTTTAATACCCTTGGAAGATCTGCTAACAAAGCTAGTCCAGTTTTTTTTTAACATAAGCTACCATTCTTCAGATGTGGCAATGAAATGTTGGAATTTGAAGCATTCTGTGAATGCTTTTTTACGTAGCAGATATAGATTGATTATAAAATATTAATATATAAAGATTTGTGTATTTTAAATCATGCAAATTTGAAATATTTCCTACTTCTGTGCACTTTATATTGTTTAGGAATAAAAATGCTTTGAAAATATTTTATTTCCAGGTGCTTACTGAGGGAACATACCAACATCTTTAGAATAAAGAGAGGAGAACTAGAAAGCAAGGAATAACTTTGATATTTACTTGTTATTGAACAAATCAAACATTTAATGGGTTTTTTAAAAAAATCATCAGTAATGTGAATATTTTGAAACTGATTCTGCCCAGTTCTTTATCCAGTGCAGCTGTGTATTTATGGAAGGTTGACACCTGAATAGGGTTGATTATCTTTTTGAAATTGCTGTAGGGATTGGCTTACAGCTACTAGAACATTCAGTTCTGCTGAAATAATTCTTACTCATCTATCCAATATGATTGAAAGGATGACCCTTTTAGAGAGGTAGCACCAATTTAAGCTTTTCTTTCCTTTGGCTGAAGTTCATGATAAGGGACTGCTATTTAAAGTAGCTCTTAAACTGGAAAGCCAAACTCGTTCCTTTCTGAGTTACTGTCATTTATCACTCACTGATGAGACAGGACGATTGCTGCTGTACTTTGCCTATTGTGTCAGCATTGGTCCCTTTGAGCCAGAAGGTCATAGGTTGAAGCTCCACTCCAGACTGAGAACTTTTTCCATGCTGTTCGAAGTCCAGGTGAAATTTTAAACCAACTGCCCAACTGCCCTCTCACTGAGTCAGAAAAGAGCAAGGGCACTGTCCTCATGGTCCTGGCCAATATCTGTGTAACATCATTAGAATTAGGGGTATTTCGGTGCGCAAGTTGCCAACTGCATTTCCTGGCTTTACAGCAGTGACTACACTTCTGAAATATTAAGTGGGCTGCAAAGTGCATTAGGTTGCCCTGCAAATGTGAAATGTTCCATCATAATGTATGCTCCTACTTTTGTGAAACGTTTTAATGGACTTACTCATGTTACTGTGCCAGTTTTAATGCTGGATCAACCCAGCATTCAAGTAGTTGACCCACAGTTAAGTTCAAAGGAAAGCAGCTACTATACTTTCTCATGGCCTGGAGTTTTAAAATGCTTTCATTTGTTGGCTCAGGAAGAGCAATGCTGGAGAATTCAGATCCTGAGCAGGATGCATGAGATTTGATTTATTTCCTGGCTCAACTTTCCTCATTGAGTAGAGTATTTCTCCAGTCTACACCCATTTGGGGCAGAGGAGAAGTTCACTGATGGTGTTGGTGTTGTTGAGGAGGAGGCTTCCTCTTCTGCAGACACTTGTTGAACTCCCAGTCACTAATGCTTTACGTGAAGATATCAATGTCCATACTTCACCCTTATTTTTATGGTTGATTTATTATGGTTAGATGCTGGATAAAAATCAAACGCAGAGCTTATGTTTTTTATGTCAAAATTTGAGGAGCACTTGAAGTTGTAATGAGTTGATTTTTTTTATGAGTCACATTGTTCCTACAAGTGCAATTCAGACAGAGGCCTGGAAATGATCTGTTGATTCATTTCACAACGTCCGTGCTCTTCTTATATTCTGCATTTTGTTGAGATGATTCTTCATGGGGAGACAAACATGACAAGGATTATTGTTCTTGCACTCATTGATAAAACCCCAAATGAACATAATTATACTAACACTTAAATCAAGCAACATGCTTATCCAATATCATAAGCGAATTAAAGATCTTTAAGCAAATGGTTTCTAAAATGTAGGAGGTTCAATTCAGAAATGAGCAAAACTGGTTAAAGCTCTCACAACCTAAAGTTTGTGAATTTCAAGGAAGGTTCAAATGGTAATGATACCTGGAGGACTTTCCCAATACTCACCTTTTATCCAATGGATTATTTTACAGAATTTTGTTACAACTTCCTTCTTTAAGGCAACTTTGACAGTTTTGCTTCTCTAGCTAATTCCTCGTTTAATGTCTCAATGACACCATTATTCTCCCAATAGAAGATCTTCTGTTAGGATCCTTAAGCAACTCCATTTTTTCTGGAGTTCTTTTCTTTTACCATGTATCTATCTAAAAGAACCTTTGGGTTGCTCTTCCTTCATATCTTCAAAACACAACTAAAGTAAAGGTATGTAAAGGAACTGTAGAACAATAGTAGAACATTTTCAAAAGTAGAACATTTCTTTTTCAATAGGAATCAGCTCACTGTTAAAATATCTAGCTGACAACAAGTTGATAAAAATATTTTTCAAAAAGGAAACTCTTTTCAACCTCTGTTAAAATGATTTATTATTTTCACCAAATACACTGTAGAATCTTTACAGCACTTTATTTCTGCATTATTTTTATAAATATACAAAGAATATAATACTATATTAAACCAACTACATGATGTGTGTTTTCCCTCCAACTGGGACCATTCACTTTTGCTTAGGCATTTCCTTTCTTATATATTGAAAGAAGCTCTTACTGTCCTTCTTGATATTACTTGCACCATTACCCTCAAAGTTTATTTTTCCCTCTTTATTGTTATTTGGTCATCTTCTGGTTTTAAAAATTTTTCCCAAAGTTATGCAATTCTGGCATGTTGTATGTTTTTCTTCCAGTTTTCTTTCAATTGAGGATGTTATTCTGAGTTTCTTGGCTAACTATGTTTAGAATTTGACCTTCCTAAAATCCTCCTTCGTACGGATGTATCTTAGAATGGTAGGAACTAGGGGAAGGAGTGGGCTTGGGTATCATCCAAAGAACTGCCCTGCAATGCTGCCATTTCATTTTTGCTTCATAGACCTACATTTCCATTTTTCCAACACTGCCCCCGACCCTGGCCCCAAATTATTTTAAAGCCCTCTCACAGTTCTAGTTATTCATCTCAACAGGATAGTGGTCCCAGCACAGTTCAAGTGAAGGGAAAAACATACTTGAAGTCATCCTCACTAATCTATCTACCACAGACCTTTCTGTCTGTGTCAGTATAGGTAGCAGTGACCATTGCACACAGATGAAGTCCCATCTTCACATTGAGGATCTGTTTCATAATGTTATATGGCAATACCAACGTGTTAAAAAAAAAGATTTTAAACAGATGCAGCTATGCTCGTCCAGTCATCCTTGAGAAACTGTGAGCCACCAGCAGAAGCATAACTGTATTCAAGCTCAATTTGCAACCCCATGGTCTGGCATGTTCTCAACTTTACAATTACCATTTAAGCTACAGGATCAGGCTTGGTTGAATGAGGATTGCAGGAGTGCATGCCAGGAATAAAAATAAGATGTCGACCTAGTAAAATTGTGCACACCGCTGCTTGTGTGCCAAACAGCCCTATGTAGCAAGTTATAGACAGAGATGAGTGATTTCACAACTAAATTATCAGATCTAAGTGCTGTGTACTTACTACATCCAATATTGAGCGGTGGTGGAAGTGAAAATGATTGGGGAAGCCTAGCATGTTCGTATAAAGGAGCATTTATACCATCTTCAGCCAGAGGTGATAAGCTGATGATCCATTTCAGCCTCCTCCAGTGGTCCCCACCATCATAGATAGTAGTCGTCAGCCAACTCCATTTGCTCCATAGTATATCAAGAAGTAGCTGGAGACACTGGATACCGCCTGTTATGGGCCCTGACAACATTCTGGCAATAGTACTGAATAGTTCCAGAACTTGCCACTCCCCTAGCCAAGCTGTTCCACTACAGCCACACAGTGGCACCTACCTGACAGTGTGGAAACTTGCCCAAGTTTGTCCTGTACACAAATAGCAGGGCAAATTTAATCTGGCAAAATTACAACTCCACCAGTCTGGTTTCAATCCTTTGTAAGGTGATGGAAAAGGTTCATGAAATCCTGTTCCCTGACTCATTTTGGAGTCTGCCAGGGTATCCCAGATTGAGAATTCAATGTCGCCATGGTTCAAACATGGAGAAAAGATCTGAATTCCAGAGCTGAGGTGAGAGTGGCTACACTTGATATCCGGCCTGCATTTGACGTCTGAATGTGACATTAAGAAGCTCAGCAAAACTGGAGTCAATGTGAATTAGGGAAAACTCTCTGCTGGTTGGAAAAATACCTGGCAAAAAGGAAAATGGTTGTGGTTGTGGGAAATCAGTCATCTCAGTCCCAAGGCATGTTTGCAGGAGTTCCTCAGGCTCAATCACCTTCAGCTATTTCATCAATGACCTTCCCTCCACCATAAGGTCATAAGTGGTGATGTGCAATAATCAGCAGACAATGTTCAGCATCATTTACGTCTCTTCAGATGTTGAAGCAATTTGTGTCCAAATGCCTGGGCGATATCCAAGCTGAGCAGATAAGTGGCAAATAGCATACAAATGCTATGCAATGGCAATCTCCGATAGGACAGTAACTTGAACCATTGCCCCTTGACATTCTATCATATTCCTATCACTGAATTCCTCCCCCCATCAATATCCTGGGATTGCCATTGCTGGGAAACTGAATGGGAATTGCCAAATAAATACTATAGGAGAAAGTGAGGACTGCAGATGCTGGAGATCAGAGCTGAAAATGTGTTGCTGGAAAAGCGCAGCAGGTCAGGCAGCATCCAAGGAGCAAGAGAATCAACGTTTTGGGCATAAGCCATTCCTGAAGAAGGGCTCATGCCCGAAACGTAGATTCTCCTGCTCCTTGGATGCTGCCTGACCTGCTGCGCTTTTCCAGCAACACATTTTCAGCAAATAAATACTATAGTCAATGAATAAAAAAAGTCAGCAATGACAGGAGGCAAATTGTGTTTCATTAACCTAATTGAATTATTAAATTAAATAATGGCGAGTGCTTTAAGGATAACATGGTTAATGTACATGAAGACTCTCAAAATGTTTGGCATCATATTAGTGACATTAGTGAGACTAGAAGGGTAGTAGCAGCATGAATAAAACATTATCTAAGTAGAGTCATAGAGTCACAGATGTACTGCATAGAAACAGACCCTTTGGTCCAACTTGTCCACACCGACCAGATATCCTAAATTAATTTAGTCTCATTTGCCAGCAATTGGCCCATATCCCTCTAAAACCTTCCTATTCATATACCCATCCAGATGCCTTTTAAATGTTGTAATTGTACCAGCCTCCACCACTTCCCCGAGCAGCTCATTCCCTACATGCACCACTCTTTGCGTGAAGATGTTGCTTCTTAGCTCCCTTTTAAATCTTTCCCCTCTCCCCTTAAACCTATGCCCTCTATTTTTGAACTTCGCTACCCTGGGGAAAAGACCGGATCTATTTACCCTATCCATGCCCTTCATGATTTTATAGACCTCTTTTAGGTTCCCCCTCAGTTTGTGATGCTCCAGGGAAAACAGCCCCAGCCTATTCAGCCTGGCCCTATAGTTCCAACTCTGGCAACATCCTTGTCATTCTTTTCTGAACCCTTTCAAGTTTAA
The DNA here is from genome assembly GCF_004010195.1 of Chiloscyllium plagiosum. Lineage (NCBI taxonomy): Eukaryota > Metazoa > Chordata > Chondrichthyes > Orectolobiformes > Hemiscylliidae > Chiloscyllium > Chiloscyllium plagiosum. The sequence continues at coordinate 65,509,634 of NC_057719.1, forward strand.
CAACATCTTTCCAATAGCAGGGAGATCAGAATTGCACACACTATTCCAAAAGTAGCCCAATCAATGTCCTGCACAGCCACAACATGACCTCCAAATTACTACACTCAAGGCTGTGACCTTTAAAGATAAGCATACCAAACACCTTCTTTACTATCCTACCTACATGCAATTTTGCTTTCAAAGAATTATGAACCGGTACTCCAAGGTCTCTTTGTTCAGCAACACTCCTCAGGACCTTGCCATTAAGTGTAAAAGTCCTGCTCTGATTTGCCTTTCAAAATACAGCACCTCACATTTATCTACATTAAACTCCATCTGCCACTCCTCAGCCCATTGGCCCATCTGATCAAGATCCCATTATACTGTATGGTAACCTTTTTCATTGTCCGCTTCACCTCCAATTTTAGTGTCATCTGCAAGCTTACTAACGATACCTCCTATGTTCACATCCAAATCATTCATATAAACGGAGAATAACAGTGGGTGAAACTTTTTCAGCTGGAGAGAGATGTACAATGTCGAAATGGAACAACTTTTGATATATGTTAGTGACCTACTCTTAGGAAACAGGACATAAATTCAAATTTTGCAGATTAAACAAGTCTTAGAAAAATGTAAACAATAAGGTGATTGAGAAGGTGTTTGGCACACTTGCCTTCATAGCTCAGACCTTTTGAGAATAGGAGTTGGGATGTTATACTGCGGTTGTACAGGACATTGGTGAGGTGTCTTCTGGAGTACTGTGTCCAGTTCTGGTCTCCCAGTTATAGGAAGAATTAAGCTGGAGAGGGTTCAGAGTGATGTACCAGGATGTTGCCGGGGATGGAGAATTTGAGTTATAAGGAGAGGATGGATAGGCTGGTACGTTATTCACTTGACTGTCGGAGGTTGAGGGGTGATCTAATGAGGTTTTATAAAATCATGAGAGGTATAGATAAGGCGAATGGCAGGTGGCTTTTCCTCAGGGTTGGGCATTCAACACTAGGGGGCATATTTTTAAGGTGAGAGGAGAAAGATTTTTAAAAAGACACGGGGGTAACCTTTTTACACAGAGGTTTATGTGTGAATGAAACTCCACAAGAAACGGTGGATGTGGGTATAGTTATAATGTTTAAAGGATACTTAGATAGGCACATGAATAAGAAAAAGTTGGAAGGACGAAGGGCAAATTATGGTAGGACTAGTTTAGTTTCGGATTATGGTCAACATGGACAAATTGGAGCGAAGGAGCTGTATGAATCTCTATGATCCTTGTAAAACACTTTAGCTTAGTGAACTGAGTAGACATGTAAATGATGGAATTTGATGAAGGTAAGTTTGAAGAAATGCACTTTAGTAGGAAAAATGAGGAAGGATATTATATGGATTAAATGGTACAATTTTTAAATGTGCGCATTAAATTAAAGACAGAGTCCAAACTATCATCGGGTAAAAATTGAATTCATAACGTATGATTCTGTGAATAAATTATAGGACATGAAGGGCTTATGCCTTCTGAATTTTGCTTTGTATGGCTTAACTTATTAGTGACTCAGCCTCTGGTTTCAGTGCAGACTTTGGCAAACTCTGCAGTCCAATTATTGTCCTATTCTCAGTGCTCAATGGGACAACAAAATGAATAGGGGCAACCTAAGTTTATATGAAGCCCCATCTTCTATTGAGATGAAAGTTTAATTAAGAAAACCCTTTTCATTTTATGATGGAAAGATTTCAAAATGAAAAGCTAGTGTACACTTAGAATTAGTGGAGGCCCTACAAAATGATGAATATAGTGCTGCTTAATTCCTGGTGTTGTTTGATGAGATTCAACCATTAAGTGACGATGAAGTGGAGGTCAGGAAACTCCGCAGTCATCTTGGCTATTTATCTTGGCATTAAATCAGACAAACCCTCTTTGCAGCAGTCACATTACTGAATTTCTCTTGAGTGTCCCCTGCAAGCCTCTCAGCTCATTAGCAGGCTGGAGAAAACATTAACTGCCTTTGAGCCTGCCCAAAGATTTATTCAGAAATTGCAGTTGTAGCATAAATTTTGCAGCGCTGAACGCAAAGGAAAACTTCTGGTTATTTATTTTCAGACAGCAGTGTAAACCTTCCTGTTCCCACACTGGGAGACTGCAAGTGCCTATTTCTTATCTTGATGCCGTCCTTCAATGCCTTTGTTCAAAATCATGTCAGCCTTACCATTTAGACCTGGGTTTAACCATGGTTTTGATTAACAGATGGGACGTGACATCAAGCTCAATATTCTGAGATATAGTTTCTTCAGGTGAGAAGGGGGTGAGGGGATGCAAAAGAGGAATTGGTGGTCACAATATTAATCAAGAAGTCAATTACTGTAATAAGGATGAATGGTAACTTGGAAGGTGCCTCAAATGAGGCCATATCAGTAGAATTTAAAAACAAAAAAGAAGCAATAATTATTTTTGTGGATGAACTACAGACTCTGCATAGACAGGGAGTAATAGAAAGACTGATGTGTAGGAAAATCTCCAAAGTGCAAACATAATAAGTTGCTAGTAAGAGGGGATTTCAACTACCTCAATATTAACTGCGATAAAGAAAGTGTGAAAGGCTTAGAGAGGGCAGAATTCTGAAAATGTGTCCAGGAGAGCTTTTTAATCCAGTATGTAGAAAGCCTTTCGGAGAGGGGGCAGTGCTGGACCTAATTTTAGGGAACAAAGCCAGGCAGGTGGTAATGTATCAGTGGGGGAGCATTTTGGTAATAGTGACCATAATTCAATAAGATTTAAGGTAATTATTGATTGAGGACAAAGATGGATTGGAACTAAAGGATCTAAATTAGGGGAGGCCAATTTTAAGAAGTTAAGACAGAATCTGGCCAAAGTGGGCTGCGAGTGGCTACAAGTGGGAAAACCTACAACAGAGCAGTGGGAGACATTCAAAAAGATAATAGTGAGACTGCAGGGCTAACATGTCCCTGTAAAAGTGAAGAATGGGGTGAACACTGGATGGCAGGGGAGGTACAAGACTGGATAAGGGGGGAGAAAGGAAGTTTATGATAGATATTGAGGGGTAAGCCAGAAAAATACAGGCCAGTGAGCCTAATGTCAGTGGTAGGGAAATTATTGGAAAAAGGTTTGAAGGATAGAATCAATCTTCGCTTGGAGAGGCAAGGATTAATCAAGAATATTTATAATTGTGTTGTCAGGGCAGATCTTGTATTCAAATTTGATTAAACTTTTCAAGGAGGTAACTGAGTGTGTTGATGAGAGTCATACAATTCAGTATGACTTCAGGACTTCAGTATGACTTCAGGACTTCAGTAAGACTTTTGGCAAGCTGTCACATGGCAGAATGGTTAAAGAGCCATCTCATGGGATATGACCTGCAAAGACAATAGGAGACTGTTGACTCCCAGGCCCTCTGCTCAATGATACCTCTTTGACTCCTAATGTTGGCCTGTTCCAGAGACTCTACAAATATTTATGGATTTCCAGCCTTAGTTGCAATTTCATGGCTTCATCTACTTGGCATTAGAGGCTGCACTGAATTGGGACAAATTGGATTCAAAATTAGTTTAGTGGCAGGAAGCAGACAGTGGTGGGTATTTTTGTGACTGGAAGCCTGTGTCCAGTCGTATACAATAGGGTTTAGTCTGATACATGGTGAGGATAAAAAGGCAGAATGATTGGCTCAGTGATTACCACTGCTGCCTCACAGAGCCAGGGACCCGGGTTCAATTCCAGCCTTGGGCAACTGTGTGTGGATTTTGCATGTTCTCCCTGTGTCTGAGTGGGTTTCCTCCCCCACTCCAAAGATGTGTTAGATGGATTTGCCATTCTCAAATTGTATGTAGTGATCGGGGATGAGAAGATTAGGTAGATTTACCAGGGTAGAAATGGGGTTACAGGATACGGTGGGGAGCCTGGTCTCTGTGGGATGCTCACTGGAGGGTGGGTATGGACTCGGGCCAAATGGCCTCTTTCCACACTGTAGGGATTCTTAGATTACAGGACAATATACACAGTCTAGTTAGGTGGGCTGAACAACAGTAAATGGAATTTAATCCTGAAATCTGTGACATTATATTTTGGGGGATTGACAAGACAAGGGACCTAGGAGATACAGAGGATCAGAGGAACCTTGATGTGAATGTTCAAGGAAGCAGGACAGATGGATAAGATAGTTAAGTTGCACATGGCATACTTGTCTTTATTAGGCAAGGCATTGAATATGAGAACATAAGAACTAGGAGTAGGAGTAGGCTGTTCAGCCCTTCGAGCCTGCTCTGTCACTCAATAAGATTGTGGCTGAACTTTTTGGGGACTCGGCTTCACTTTCCCGCGTTTTCACCATATCCCTTAATTCCTTTACTTTTTAAAGAGTATCAACCTTAACTTTAAAAGTGATTACTGAAATGGCGTCAACTACTTCCTTGGGCAAGGAATTCCACAGATTAATAACCCTCTGGGTGAAGAAGTTCCTTCTCAGTTCACTTCTAAACCTGCTTCCTCTAATCTTGAGGCCATGCCCTCTTGTCCTAGTCTCACCCACCAGTGAAAACATTCTGTCTATTTCTATTTTATTGATTCCCTTCATCATTTTCTATGTTTCTATAAGATCCCCTCTCATTCTTCTGAATTCCATTGAATATAATCTCAGTCTACTCAGTTTCTCCTCATAAGCCAACCCTTACAACTTTGGAATTAAACTAGTGAACCTCCTCTGCACTCCCTCCAGTGCCTGAACATCCTTTCTTAAGAAAGGAGACCAAAACTACACACTGTACTCCAGGTGTAGCCTCACCAGCACCTTATACAGCTGTAACATTATCTCCCTGCTTTTAAACGCAACCCCTTTAGCAATGAAGGACAAAATTCCATTTGTCTTCTTAATTACTTGTTGTACCTACAGCCCAACCTTCTGCGAATCATTCACAAGGACACCCAGGACCCTCTACATATTACCGCCAGTTCACCTGTTATTTCTCATGTCATCTCTTTTAGTGCCCTGGGATGCATTCCATCAGGGCCAGAAGACTTATCTATCCTTAGTTCCATTAGCTTACCCAACACTAACTCTTCCGTAATAATAATTGTTTCCAGGTCCGCACCTACCTTCGCCTCTTCGTCACTCACTGGCATATTATTAGTGTCCTCCACTGTGAAAACCGATGCAAAGTACCTGTTCAATGCCTCAGCCATTTCATCCTATCCCATAACTGACTGCCCCTTCTCACCTCTAAAGGACAAACATTTAATTTAGCCACTCTTCTTTGTTTTATATACTTATTGAAACATTTGCTATCTGTCTTTATATTCTGTGTTAGTTTTTTTCTCATACTCTATCTACTTTTCTTTATAGCTCTTTTTGTGGTTTTCTGTTGACCTTTAAAGTTTTCCCAATCTTCTAGATTTCTGCTGTTTTTGGCCACTTTTTATGCCTTTTCTTCCACTTTGATAGCCTGCCTTATTTCCTTAGACACCCATGGCAGGTTACCCCACCTCTTACAGTCCTTCCTTCTCAACGGAATATACTTTTGCTGAGCACTTTGAAACATTTCTTTGAAGGTCCGCCACTGCACCACCATAAAGTGTCTGTTTCCAGTCTACTTTAGCTCAGTCCTCCCTCATTTTATCATAAGAGCAAAGAAATTATGAGAGAGCTCATTTGTCATTTATATAAATTATTATTTGGATATGAACATAAGAGGTATAGTTAGTAAGTTTGCAGATCAATCTAAAATTAGAGGTGTAGTGGACATCAAAGAAGGTTACCTCTAAGTACGATAGGATCTTGATCAGGTGGGCCAATGGCAGATGTAGTTTAATTTAGATAAATGCGAGGTACTGCATTTTGGAAAGGCAAATCAGGGGAGGACTTACACACTTAATGATAATGTCCTGGGGAGTGTTGCTGAACAAAGAGACTTTGGAGAGCAGGTTCATAGTTCCTTAAAAGTAGAGTAGCAGGTAGACATATAGTGAAGGAGGCATTTTGCTTGCTTCCCTTTATTGGTTGGCGCATTGAGCATAGGAGTTGGGAGATCATGTTGCGGCTGTACGGGACATTGGTTCAGCTACTTTTGAAATACTGCATTCAGTTCTGGTTTCCCTGCTGTAGGAAAGGTGTTGTTAAATTTGAAAGAGGTTCAGAAAAGATTTTTAAGGATGTTGCCAAGGTTGTAGGGTTTGAGCTACAGAGATTGGCTGAGGCTGGTTTTCCCTGGAGCATCGGAGGCAGAAGGGTGACCTTATAAAGGTTTATAAAATCATGAGGGGCATGGATAGAGTAAATAGATGAGGTCTTTTCACCAGGGTGGGGGACTCCAAAACTAGAGGGCATAGATTTGAGGGGAAAGATTTAAAAGAGACCTAAGGGACAACTTTTTCATGCAGAGGATGGTGCTTGTATGGAATGAGCTGCCAGAAGAGTTGGTGGAGGCTGTTTTTTTTTAAAGGCATCTGTATGGGTTTGTGAATAGGAAGGGTTTAGAGGGATATGGGCCAAATGCCAGCAAATGGGACTAGGTTAATTTAGAATATCTGGTAAGCATGGATGGGTTGGACCAAAAGGTCCGTTTCCATCCTGTATACCTCTATCTCTATGATTCTATGAGCTACATATAACAATTAGTTAGGCCACCATTGGTGCACTGTGTGCAATTCTGAGCACTGCACTATAGGAAGGATGTGGTTGCACTACCAAAGGTGCGAAGGGGAAGTGAGGAAAAGGTTTCTCACTTAGAGTATAGTAGGTATCCGGAGCTCACTGTCTAAAAGTGTGATTGATGCAGGAACCCTCAAGACATTTAAGAAATATTTATATGAGCGCATGAAATGTCATGGCATACAAGCTTTAGGTCAAGTGCTGGTAAATGGGATGAGGGTAAGTAGTAGATCTTCACCCTCCTACACCGTTCCATAGTCACCAACTATGTACACTTTCTGAGACTGAGCTAGATAGTGTTTGTAAACTGTAAGTGTTCTTTGAGCCTGTATTGAGTTCCTGACTCTATTGTTGTAGTATTGGCCATGTTATATACTGCATGAAACTTGAAAGAACTGTGAATTAGAAGCAAAACAGAAGTTGCTGGAAAAACTCAGCAGGTCTGGCAGCATCTGTGAAGAGATATTAAGGATTCTGAGGAAGGGTCACCGGACCCGAAATGTTAACTCTGATTTCTCTTTACAGATGCTGCCAGACCTGCTGAGCTCTTTGAGCGACTCCTGTTTTTGTTATACACTGCAGGGGCTCACTTGCTGCTGAAAATACCATCCATGCTTTTGTCAATCCTTTGACTTTGTCATTGCTACCTTTCCTGACCTCATCTTCCACCCATAACCTGACTTTATACCAGGTCCAACTCACTCCTGTACTCACTGACCTTCTAGATTAGACCAGTCCACACCGAACTTCTGAAGAGTAACCCACCCAGACCCATTTCCCTCCAACTAATGCACCTAACACTATGGGCAATTTAACATGGTCAATTCACCTGAATTGCACATCTTTGGACTGTGGGAGGAAACCGGAGCATCCGGAAACCCACGCAGACGCGGGGAGAAAGTGCAAACTCCACACAGACAGTCACCCGAGGCTGGAATCGAACCTGGGACCTTGGTGCTGTGAGGCAGCAGTGCTAACCACTGAGCCACCGTGCCACACCTTCACATGTTCTTGGCCTAGAAACACCTTTTGCAATAAAATTCTTATATTTGTTTTCAAATCTCTCATTGACCTCACCGTATCTCTATAACCTCTTTCAGTCCTAAATCTCTGACATATCTGTGCTCTTCCAATTCATGAAAACTCCAATTTACTGCACCCAATCATTGGTGGCAATGCCTTTAATGGTTTTGGCCCTAAGCTATATAATTCCTTCTCCCAACCTTTTCTGTACCTCCATCTCTCCCTTCTTTTTTTAACATATTCCTTAAAATCTAGTTTTGAAATTAAGCTTTTGGTCACCTAACAAGTTCTAACATCTGCTATATGTGAAATTTTACCAGATAACATTGCTGTGAAGTGCTTAAAGATATTTCGCTACTTTAAAGCTGCTAAATAAGTGCAAATTACTGTTATTGTACTTCGTAGCTATGATAAATCTTCTTTTCATTCTATTTCAGTGAACAAAATGCCAAAAATGTTTAATTTGAAGGCTTTTACTATATCTTTGTTTACTAATGATTTGGAGGTGCCAGTGTTGGACTGGGGTGTACAAAGCTAAAAAGCACAGAACATCAGGTATTGTCCAATCGGTTTATTTGGAAGCACTAGCTTTTGGAGCGCTGCTCCTTCATCAGGTGACTGTCAACCTGATGAAGGAGCAGTGTTTTGAAAGCAAGTGCTTCTAACTAAACCTGTTGGACTATAATGTGGTGTTGTGTGATTTTTAACCCTGTTTACTAAGCATTACAACTCTACGTCCTGCAGTTTTTAGCAGAGGATTATTTTCACAAAACAACTGTTCTAAATGGCCACAAAAACAGAAATTGCTGGAGAAATATTGCAGCATATGCAGGGAGAAACAGTTAACATTTTGAGTCCAGTGATTATTTGTCTGAACTGGATTTCTGTTTTTGTTTTAGGTCTCCAGCATCCGCAGTTGTTTGTTTTATGTTTGTTCGAAATTGACAGTTCTGTCACAAGTAGTAGCACAGATATCATGGGATGTAGTCAGCACAAGAAAAACTCTGGGCTTTGCATGTTTCCTCAAAGGTTGACAAAGTGATGACTTGATAAGATGAAGACAGGTTAAATATGCAACATTAAACTAATGTATTTCCCAGCAGGTGAACGTGCAATACTATAAATCATAACCTCAGTTATTAAAATTACTCTTTGTGTAATAATACAATATTCCTTCTGGATAGAATGTATTTCTAACTTTCAAGATCAGAATCAAAATTAAGTTGGACTTTTTGAAATTGACTTTAAAATGTGGATAATGTTGCAAAGATGGACACCAAAGCATCAGGTGACCTTCTGTGATTTCTGCACAAAGGATCAGTTCATATCAGAGCTTTCTTCTGAAGAAGAAATGACTGTGCATGAAGTGCCCTCTTTCTGAATAGGCATGCAGGGAACCAAACCATTTTTGGAAAGTCTGTTCACCAAAGTTCAAGATCAGTGGCTTGATCCCTAACAAAGAGAGGTGCAGTGAAATCAATTTAATACAAGTAGGTGTGAACAGCCAACCTCATTGTGTTACGATGCTTTTAATTGCAATTCATTTTGTGTGATCAATAGAAACATTGAAGAAATGGTTACACAACTGATAATCTAGCTGCATGCTTTGTTCTCTAGAAGCAATCATTACTTGTGTTAATGTGTCTGTGAGGAAATGAGCCTGTGCCTTTTTTTGACTTACCCAAGTATCTCTTCTTCTGGTTAAAGCCAGCCCGAAAGCCCGCACTGAGTCTTATTAAAAGCCACACCACCCACAAAGGGCTTTTAACAACACTCCCTCTAAACCACACTTTGTGGAGACCAACCGAGTGATGAGGACAAAGAAGAAAACTTCTCCCACCTCTATCTCTCCCTGTCTGTAACATGCCAAATAATGAACATGCAATGCTTGCTCTGGAATCCAATCCTTTTGAATATCTTCAAAATGTTCATGACGACATTTGAGTACAGTCATTGTGAAAACGGTTGCAATGTTTCACGAAGCCTCTGCCATTCTGTTGTTTCTTACGAAAAATCTAATGATTGGGTTTTGTAATTCACCACTGGGAGCTGGCAGGAAGTTCAGATAACACTGGGAATGAAAGAGGTGTGTCCTCTGGGATAGTCCGCCTCCGGTTCCACCTACTCTATCAGACAGAATTAAGAAACTTTATGTAAGGAGCTGATGTCATTATTTGGTCAATGTCCAACGCAGCTGTAACAACGAAAGAGGACATTTGTCCAGCACAGTGTTTTCTGGCACAGACCTTAAACAGAAATCTGGAGGAATTCTCACAAATCATAACGAAGCAACATAGTGATACCTCGCAACATCGCATGATATACTGAGTTTGCAATATCATTGGCTCAAACGTGTCTGCTTCTTCTTTCAATAACCCACATTTGAGAGATCCATTCTATGCACAGATTAAAATTTTCATAATTTTGGGTAGGTCAAATTCTGTGCATTCCGCTGCTCACAATGAGGTCTCCAGTACTTTGGGACGACCGAGCACACCACATGCCCATCTGCAGGCATGACCCTGGTCATTTGGTTTCTTTTCATTTTAACTCTTCACCTTGTTTACATGCTGACCACTCAGCCTTCTGCAGTGTTCTGATTAAGCTCAATGCAAGCCCAAGGAAAACACCTTATCTTTCAACTCATCACTCTACAGCCTTCTGCACTCGACATTGACAACAGCCTTACATCATAAATTTTTGCCTCCATCTTATTCTATGTGTCTTTGTTCCTTTCCCTTTCTTTTGTTGGATTGTTCATCATTTTGTTTCTTACTTCAGCCTTATTGTCTTTCAGATGGTTTGATGTAGCTATCTAAGCTTCATTTGACAGAACCCTCATTTGTTTTGCTGTATTCAGATGGCCAGGAAAACAACCCTTTAAGCAATGGGTCATCCTGACTTAACATTGCCATTCTTCATTATTGCTAGTTAAGTGTTGGAATTCTCTTCCTAGCAGCACTGTGGGTGTACTTACATGGCAGGCCCTCCTGAAGGTAGCTCACTGATCCTCTTTCAAGTGTTATTAGGGGAGGCCAACAAATTCTGGCCTGGATTAGATTCCCTTCAGTGTGGAAACAAGCCCTTCAGCCCAACCAGTCCACACCGACCCTCTGAAGGGTAACCCACCCAGACCCATTTCCCCTCTGACTAATGTACCTAACACTACGGGCAATTTAGCATGGCCAATTCACATGACCTGCACATCTTTGGACTGTGGGAGGAAACCAGAGCACCCGGAGGAAACCCTCACAGACAGTCGCCCGTGGCTGGAATCAAACCTGGGACCCTGCTACTGTGAGGCAGCAGTGCTAACCATTGAACCACCGTGCTGTCTAGCATTGAATCCATGAGACAATAAATGTGAATATGAACATTTGTTTGACATTCAGTTGTCAAGTGTAATTCACATTTGACAACTTTGTTCTAAATTCTGTAACTGAGGATTGTAACTAGGTACTCTGTATCTAAGATGTTGCCAGGTGTTGGTAACATTGTTACACCGTAGCTTTTCTTTATTTTAAAAAATATACTTTATTCATAAATTTATTTATGTATATTTGTCACAAATGTAGTTCAGTTTGTACAGTAGCATATCAAGTAAACAAACAAACATTTAAGTTTGACTCTATCCCAACAAACCAAAGGCATCGCTTACCATTTCAAATGGTATGTTTAAATGGATCGAGACACAGGGAGGGTCCAATAACTCTTATAACTGAAGAAGCTATACCTAGGTACCTTTTGTACCTAAGATGGCTCTTTAAGTGGCGACTTAAACTTTTCACTATACTCATTAGAGTACATGTGACAATAAAGCTAATTTTAATTCTAGTAGTTTTTTTTTGGAAAAGCTCTTCTGACTTCAGTGTTTCCCACTTTATTCAACAATCTGCACAGAAACTAAGTACTCGTTTCACCAAAAATATTCCCCCTTTAGGTTGCTAATTAATCCAGTAACATTGTAACTCTGTGAAGGCTGTCTCATCTTAAAATGGCACATTCGTTCAACATGTCCATATTCCTAGAGATTGAAGCATTAAGCCAAATAGATAACCTATTTAACATTATTGTGGTCAGAAGGTTTCAAGTGACAAAAATTGAATTTTAAATGATGAATTAATCGATGAAAATCCACCAAATGACTAATGAATAAAAAAAACCTTATAGATGATGTAAGGAGATGTTTATTTCCTTCAAGACATTAATATGGAATGACTCACGTACTTGTGCAAGGCACAGATAAGGCAGCGGGAAGTCAAGATTAGAATCAATTATGTTGTAACACAGCAGGCATTTTGATCATTTTGTCTAAATTTTTAAAATGGCAAAAAGAAATGAGCTGAACCCAGCCATTATTAGACCTTATAATTCTGTGTTATTTCCAGAGGTACATAAATCTAAATGGCTAGTTTTTTGCAAGTGGACAGTTAGAATGAGAAATTGTGGGCTCGAAGGGTGGGCAGGAGTGCAGATTCATCTATCATCTTCTTGAATGGCAGAGTAGGCTTGAGGGGTCAAATAGTCCTTGTTTGTCTGTAAGGACTTGGACAGATACCATCAAGATAAGATTGGTGAAAGTAATTAGTTTGTATAATTAAAGCTAAATGATTTGGATATAAACCAGAACATACTTTTCTCCAAAAAAGGACAATGGAAAATCGGAATCTGCTTCTCCAAGACTTCGGATACTGAGGCAATTAAGATTGTCAAGTCTTAGGTCAAAGGATTTTATCTTAGATCGAAGTATTAATGGATGTGAAGCAGAACTGAGGTGCAGATCCATCATGATCCACTGAATAGCCTACGAAGCTGACTGACATACTTTCGCTGTTAAGTTTTCTAATATACAAGAATCAATGTTCTTTAGCTATCAAGTTTCATTTATACTGAGTTCATAAATGCATGTGTTATGCTGATTCTCCACTACAGCTTGTCACTGTCAATCAGTCTGACTTCCTTTAATATTTCAGTTTAACTATGCAAAATGAGTGGAATGAAGTGCAGCACTATTGTCTGTGAAACGAAACCAAGAAAATAAAAAAAAGGACCAATTTTAACAGTGATGGGGACATGACTAGATGTTGGTGATAACATTGGCATTACTTCCAGGAGGGAATTAAAAGGGCAGCAGTTACTCCTGGAATAATGCAAGTGGATTGAGCAAATTAAACCAGGAAATAAGCTATCGTAATGCAATGTTCATGTGTGTCAGTATTCACCTGCTTCACCAAAGCAGAGGTAATAAATGCTGCTGTGCAATGATTGAAGGTTGGTTCCTAAATTTCAATCGCGCTCTGTAGAACTCTGAATTTAAACATGTATTTAAAAACAATCTCAAGCCATTGGACCAACTCTTTCTACAGACCAACATTTCATCACACCACTTCAAAACTGTAGCTGTACAGACCTATGGGATATCCTGAGATTGTGAATGACCCTTTATTAATATAAGTCTTTCCTTGTTAATAAAGGGTGCCCCATTATTATACTATAAGAGGTTACAGCTGAACTTGTATGAGACACTTGTTTGACCTCAGTTGGAGTATTGTGTGCAGTTCTAGGCACCACACCAAAGGAAGAATGTGAAAGCATTGGAGGCAGTGCAGAAGTGATCTATAAGAATGGTTCCAGCAATGAGAAACTTTAATTATGAGAATAGACTGGAGGGATTGGGATTCTCTGCCTTAGGGAGAAGAAGCTGAAGGGGATGTCTGAAAGATTTCAAAATTATGGCGCTGTTGGATAAAGTAGATAAGGAGAGAAACTTTCCCCGCTCATGAAAGGATCAAGAAACATACAGCAGAGAATTCAAGTGAATTGAAAAGGAAGAAAATGTGATGTGAGGAAAAAAAATGTTCACACAATGGTGGTTTGGATCTGGAACATACCGCTGGGGGTGTGTGGTGGAGGCAGGTTTAATTGAGGCATTCAAGAGGGCATTGGATGATTATTAAAGTAGAAACACTGTACAAGGGGATGGAGAAAGGCAGGAGAAGGGCACAAACTGTGATACTTATGTGGAGTGCTAATGCAGACTTGATGGTCCAAATGGCCTCCTTCTGTGCTGTTGTGCTTTTGCAATTCTGTGATTCTGTCTGTCTAATATGCTAATGAGAAACAGTCACAGTCTTCCATATACAAGAGGGTAATAAAATACTTCATCCCAAAAAAATACCATTGTCAAATGGGTTACTTTCAATATGTATACCCAGTGACAAGGGGAATTATTCGCAATTTTATCAATGGTCTCTTACAGTTTGCAGAGAACAGAGATAGGGCAGCTTGAAAGATGATGTGACAAGGAACACAATTGCTGTTAGAGTCATAGAGATGAATAGCATGGAAACAGACCCTTCGGTCCAACTCGTCCATGCCAAACAGATAATCTAAGTTAATCTAGTTTCATTTGCCACGATTTGGCCCATATCCCTCTAAACCCATCCTAATCATGTACCCATCCCAATACCTCTCAAATGTTGTAATTGTGCCAGCCTCCATCACTTCCTCTGGCAGCTCATTCCATATATGCACCACCATTTGCATGAAAAAGTTGCCCGTTAGGTCCCTTTTAAATTGTTCCCCTCTCACCTTAAACCTATGCCCTCTAGTTTTGCACTCTGCTACCCCGGGGAAAAGAACTTGGCTCTTCACCGTATCTATGCCCCTCCATGATTTTATAAACCTCTATAAGCTCACCCTTCAGCCTGCAACATTCCGGCGAACATAGCCCGATGAAACAATAACTGACCACCAGCAGTTGAGGACAACTTTAACAAAGGCAATTCAACTGAGCAAGCAAGCTGAGGCCAGGAAGCAGATTACAACGGGAGCTTGATCAGATGGGCCAATGGGCTGAGAAGTGGCAGTTGGAGTTTAATTTAGATAAATGTGAGGTGCTGCATTTTGGGAAAGCAAATTATAGCAGGACTTATACACTTAATGGTAAGGTGCTCTGGAGTGTTGCTGAACAAAGAGACCTTGGAGTGCAAATTCATAGCCCCTTGAACGTGCAGTCGAAGGTAGATAGGATAGTGAAGAAGGCGTTTGGTATGCTTTCCTTTATTGGTCAGAGTATTGAGTACAGGCCTTGGGAGGTCATGTTGCGGCTGTACAGGACATTGGTTAGGCCACTGATAGAATATTGCATGCAATTAGTGGGCGACACGGTGGCACAGTGGTTAGCACTGCTGTCTCACAGCGCCAGAGACCCAGGTTCAATTCCCGCCTCAGGCGACTAACTGTGTGGAGTTTGCACGTTCTCCCCGTGTCTGCGTGGGTTTCCTCCGGGTGCTCCTGTTTCCTCTCACAGTCCTGTTGGGCCGAAGGGCCTGTTTCCACACTGTAATGTAATCTAATCTAATGTAATCTAAAATCTAAATCAATTCTGGTCTCCTTCCTTTCAGAAGGATGTTGTGAAACTTGAAAGGGTTCAGAAAAGATTTACAAGGATGTTGCCAGGGTTGGAGGATTTGAGCTATTGGGAAAGATTGAGTAGGCTGGGGCTGTTTTCCCTGGAGCATCAGAGGCTGAGGGGTGGCGTTATAGAGGTTTATAAAATCATGAGGGGCATGGATAGGATAAATAGACAAAGTATTTTCCCTGGGTTGGGGAGTCCAGAATTAGAGGGCATAGGTTTAGCAGAAGGTGGTACGTGTATGAAATGACCTGCCAGAGGAAGTGGTGGAGGCTGGTACAATTGCAACATTTAAAAGGCATCTGGATGGGTATATGAATAGGAAGGGTTTGGAGGGATACGGGCCAGGTGCTGGCAGGTGGGACTCGATTGGGTTGGGATAGCTGGTCGGCATGGATGGGTTGGACCGAAGGGTCTGTTTCCGTGCTGTACATCTCTATGACTCTATGTGGGATGCAGGGCGACTCGGTGGAGTATGTTAGTTCTAAAGGGAGAAAGGTAAAAAAACAGAGGAGGCAGAACGAATGTGTGTCTGCTGCCCTGGTTCACTCCTTTTCAATATGGTGGGAATAAAACACAGGTGCAAAAGTTTCCCACCAATGAGGCCAAATGCAAGAGAAAGGATAATTTCCAAGCCATACATTGCAACAACAAGCTTATATAGAATAAGGCAAAAGAGAAACTTCAAAAGCTAGAAGGATTCATGAAATGGAAGATATCAATGATGTGAAGATACCTTTCCTTAGCAAAATTCAGAAGCCAAGTGGAAAATAATTCTGTTAGTATAGGGAAGAAAGGCACGTTTTAAATTAGATCCAAGTTGGGAAGTTTTAGTCTCCTGTAATACTGGATAATGGTTGGGAGAAGAGTATTCTTCAGCCATCATGAACACAATGACTTGGCCCAGCAGGTTCAGAATCCATAGGAAAGTGAAATGCAACCATTCAATATAGAGAGAAAGATCACTGATCTTTTATATGATCGTAAACAAAAGTTGTTCACTCTTGAGCAGCAAAGTCTAAACAATATTTAGTTGGCCATTCCAGTTCAGTTTCTTGTTCATGATGATTACCAAGATGTTAATGAGGAGGTGGTAGTGGTGGTGGGAGGGAGCGGTGAGATAATGTTGATGTCATTGACTGTCATGGGACAATGGTTACATTCTCTCTTGTTGGTGATGGTCATAGTTTGGCACTTGTGTGATATGAGTCTTGCTTGTCAATACTTAATACAATTCTAAATATTGTCCCTATCTTACTATATGTGAATGCAGATTTCTTGAGTATCTGAGGAGTTCCAAAGGTCAGACCTAGTGTTGTTCGTAGGAGATTGGGTCTGCTGTTTGCGCAACATCAAACATTTAGTGAAAATCCATAAGTGACAATGGTTGTTACTGGCTTAGGAATTCAACATTAGAAGTGAGTTTCCAAACCAGAGAAAGTCCCTTCAAATATCATGAAACTAAGTCATACAACCACAAGAATAAAACAATATCAAGGGTTAATTACATTTTTGAAACATTTCATTCTCAGGCTGTGACTCGGTTCCGGAAAGGAGTCAAACCTCCCACATTCCAGGAAGGAAATATTCCTGGAGGATTGGAACAGGTGCTTCTCTAATGATTTTAGCCAAAGTTGATGAGAGGTCAATAATCAGCCCTTGACACAGTCCCACCTCTGGATTTCCACCCCTCCAATCATCAGTGAATACATCCATCAGAAAACCGAGTCAGCAATGAAATATTAGCAAGATTTTGCACGTTTTCCGGAAATACTGAATCTCTATTTCATTTTCCGTGAAACCCTTTCCATCTTGAGAACTAATGGATTATCACTGATGACAAATATACCATTTCATATTTCTTCTGCATTGCTTCCAACTTCTGTTGCTGATCTTGGTTTGTCAGTGATCCCTCAGCGTGCCAGTATCTTTTGGCAGATGCTTTACAAGGGTCTGAAACGTCAACTGTTCCAGCTTTGACTCACGTGAGGGAGGAATGAAGAAAACAGACATCTGCTGGAAAGGCGTGGCAATCCCTCATTCCTGAATTGACAGCAGCTACTTTGGCACTGCCAGATCATCCAAGGATAAGACTTATTCTCCTTCCTCCTAAAGAGGAGACTTCAGAGAATATTGTTTGTAAAATAAAAAAAAAATCATTATCAAAATAAAGTTAAAGTTAATTGTTTCCATATATGTGGTGATCTGTTTCCCTTTTTCAAACAAGTACTTCATGATTTAGGAAGTTCTCTCTCCAGATCTTATCAAATCTAGGCCCAAATCATCTGTTCTATGGATCTTTAGAAACCTCCATGGGAATTGCCCAGGAAGTTCCAATAGACAACCCTCCTGCTTCTCCCAGCTAGCCCTGTGATAGTTAACTGATTGATTGCTTGTTCGTAAAGTGTTTGATGGAGCAATCCGAGTCTAACTCCTGGTTAACTGTACAACTGACCGCCCAATCACTCATATTGAATGCTGCGTCCTCCCCCAGTCTTCTTTTTTGGCCCCCGGACTGCACTATCCCTGATTCCCTAACTATCAGACTGACTCCCTTCCCCCAATTTTTTTACTACTTTCCTGTCCCAATCTGACCGACCCTTCTGAATATATTACCCTGCCGCCAACCTGACTTGATTCACACCAGGACCATGTATCGACTTACGTCCTCCATCTGTCTCATCCATCTCACCCTCTTCTCCCGTTCGCCATACTGCTTTCTACAACATCAGTCACCTTAATGCACAGTAATTACTTACCCAGCCTACCCATTCATTAACATTCACCCGTGTGGGCAGCACGGTGGCACAGTGGTTAGCACTGCTGCCTCACAGCGCCTGAGACCTGGGTTCAATTCCTGCCTCAATCTAATCTAATTCATCGACTTCCCTTATAACAGGTAATGCATTGAAATGGTGTGTGTTTGACTGTTTACTCTGTGGGTGCAGAAGCCAGGCCATAAACAGGTAGCAGTGTTGAGAGAGTCACTGCTTGAGAGACATGCCAAAATATTGAAGACTGTGCTCTAGACAATCCAGGCTCATGTAGAATGAAATAAAGATGTATCAACACGACTGAGGCTGAATGTGTATTGAAAACTGCTCCCCGATCTCCTTGTTAAGCAACAAATTATGAACGAGATATACAGGCATCATGTTGTAGACTCCTACAAGCTTTATATTGTAATTCACTTCAGAGCTTATAAGAATAGGTGGAATTAATTGTTATTCACTTAACTTTAGTTCCCAGATTCTCATTTGTATCACAGTACAAATTTAGAACTATTCTAATTCAACTGCTCCATTCTTTAAAAAAACCTAAATCTTGCTCACTTAAGAATGCTTTAATATTGCACACAGTGTACAATGTGTGCCAAATATTCCAAATATTGTACTTAACCCAATATTCCAAGGGTTAGTTCACTTGAACAAAATAGGTTGCCTTGTTTTTCTCAAACAGACACCATGATGGTCTTAAGCTAACTGCTTTCATGAGAAAGCCCCCAGAAAAATGGTAACCCTTCAGACAAAATCAGACCATAGAATTCCCTAAAGTGATGAATAATGCATTCACATTAGCTGATCCATGGCCAAGATGCTAATGTCCAACTGTTCCTGAGAAGAATTAGAGCCAATACATGAGTCATGACAAATGTTTGGGTGGGCAGTTACTACCTTAATGCTGATGTCACCGGAAGTATCTGCACAAACTTGGTGTGACCTTGTTTCCTGTTCCAGAATACCCTTCCATTCTACAAGGGTCTCTCAAAGAAAGCGGAGTCTCTCTCGGGATAATTTGCAGTATTCTCCTTTAACCTACCATTGCTTTTGCTGCTTTCGGATATACAGACGGAGTGTCACTGCCGAGTCATTTCTGAGTCAGGGAGAGGAATGCCCTTGCACCTTTGTGGGACCAGAACTTGTCACAGTGCAAACGTGGCCCCTGGTTCTGCTAGGGAAGTGGCCAGTGGAAATTTTGTTATGTTTCAGAGCAGGTCAAAGAAATAGCCCCCTCACAATGCAAATGATGGTGATAGGACACAACCTTAACTAGCACTTCCATTCCTGATTGCCTTTGTGATTGTGAGACACTACTTAAAAAGTCATTTGGCCCTCAGTGTCCTTACCCCGCAGCTGGAAGGCCCACGTTCAAGTCCTACCTACTCCAGAGGTGGGTAATAACATTTCTGAACAGATTGAGTTTTCCAATTTCAAATAACCTCTCTTCCCATCCCCTAACTCCCTTCCCAGCCCCTATCCCTCCCTTCCACTCCTCCCTGCCACCAACTGGATTCATTCCTCCCTTGATCAATTGCTCCCTATCTTCACCTATTTTCACTTCACCACTCTGGCTCCACCACCCCTTTTATCTGCAGCTTCCCCTACACTCACTCCCAGTCCTGAAGAAGGGTTATACCCGAGACATTGACTTCTCCACCTTCTGATGTTGCCTGGTTTGCTGTGTTCTTCCAGCCTCCTGCTTGTCTACTTTAGCATCCAGCATCATCATCTGTGGGATGCTGCACTAGGCACTTCTGTTGATAATGGACACAATACTTCAGTGCTCTCTTTTGCACTGCTGTGCTGGAATTGCCCGTGCTGGAAGATAAGGATATTTGTGACACCTCCATTTGCTGTTAGTTGTTCATTGTTCACCACCATTCACAACTAGATGTGACAGTATTGCAGAACCCAAATCTGATGCAGTGGCTGTGGAATCACTTAGCTCTGTCTATTGCATTCTGCTTTTGTTGCTTGGATAACAACCCTGTTATCACTTAAAAACGTGAAGGAGACTCCTAGAGGGCACAGGGGCTTTATTTTAAGGCCTCATCAGAAAAGCCCATTATTCCATTGTCATCCTGGATCCTATGTTCAATATTAGAGTGTGACATCAATTGCGGATGCAAGACTAACAGCTAAGTGTCAAATAAAACAATGTCAAAGGTCACGCAAAACCCTTGGAGAACATTCCATGTGAAAGGTGCTAATTACTTCCAGATTTTAGGACTCTGAAGCACAAATTCAGACTCTAAAATGTTTACCTTTGGTGCAGAATCTAGACAGAGAAACATCCTGTCAAAGAGATTAAAATGCGGATACAGATATATATGTGTACGTATGTATGTAAAGTTTTCCGAATTGTAGTACTTTTTATAGAAACTATGTCTGCAACATTCACTTGGTATCCCTGTACAAATAGTACATTTCCATGGAAAACTGTCCTCCCTTGTTTGGAATGCCCTGGCTATAGTCATTATTTAGGTTTAGACTTTTCTAACAGCAGTTTGCTGAAAGTACTGTAAATTCTGGGCCAGTCTTAACGTACTTTCAAAACTGCTCTGCTGTAACCAAATGAAATGCTACTGTGAATCTATGAATTTTAATATTGCGCTTCCAATTTACGTTTCAAAAAAATCATTGCCGTGGTGATGGTGAACAGCAGTGATTGAAGCACCATTTTCTACAAAACACAACTTACCCCCTTCAGAAACAGTATGGGCAATTTAGCATGGCCAATGCCTGACCTGCACATCTTTGGACTGTGGGAGGAAACCCACACAGACACAATGTGCAAACTCTATACAGACAGTTTCCCGAGGCTGGAATTGAATCTGGGACCCTGCTGCTGTGCGGCAGCAGTGCTAACCATTGAGCCACCATGCCACCCTCCTGGTTCTGCTGCGTATCTCCTGATTCCACCTATTCTGACCTTAGTCCTACAATTATTATGTTTCTACACAGTGCCTGATCTGAAAGTTTTTGAAAGTATACATTCATTATTATCACTGCATTGTCCTCTTTTCATCTTTCTTGGTTAACCACAACAGATATCTAATGATCTATTTGGCAAGCATTGTTTGTTTAGATAAAAAAGTGGTTCCGATGTGGAATGAACTTCCCGAAGAAGTGGTGGATGCAGGTACAATTACAATGTTTAAGAGATATTTGGATAACTACATAAATAAGAATTGTTTGGAGAGATATGGGCCAGGCATGGGCGGCTGGGACTGGTTCGGTTTGGGATTATGGCTCGGTTCGGTCTGGAATGGTTGGACCAAAGGGTCTGTTTCTGTGCTGCCTGACTCTACGAAACGCCAATTAAAATTCAGTTAACTAGTTCACTAGAAACAATTAGGTTTCAATTGCAAGGATTACTTGAGTGAAAAGAAGAGGAATTTTATTACTTGCTAAACCTGATAGAAATAATGAAGACATGGCAAGAAACACACATTCGAGCACAGGCACTAAATGTCCATTCCAAAAATTGGAACATTAATTTAAAGTCCTAAGGGCACTCTTGAGGTATTACGTTTTAATCTGATACCACGATTGGTTAGGAATGTGCTAGAACAATAGCATCCATAAATATTGCAGATTTCTTTGAGCCGTCCAGTTATAATTACAAGTCCATTTCATTGTCCTGCCAAAAACAAACAGCTCGCTGAAACACAGCTGGTTTGTATATTCCAATATTCGAGGCCCTTGTTTCCAAGCTGGTTAATGTGAGGTCCTTGTTTCCAAGATGGTTAATCCCAGGTGATTTTTTTTCCCTGTCTCCAACATGTGAACTTTGTAAAAAGGTGTAAATCAAAGAGAGGGGGATATCAGTTTGGTTGATGGACTTCAGTCCTTTGATAACATGTTAATTTCGCTTCAGACTGAGTTTTGTTTATTCATTTTTTCAAGAAATTTGGATCAAGCTGTGGTCAGGTGATCATTGCAGCTATTTCTAAGTTAGTTTCTTTTTCCTTCTTAAAACTATTTCAATCCATGGTTTCAGACGATAAAATCAGATGATAAAAGTCAAAAACCGATTGTCCACATTTTGCCACTGTGTATATACATTGTGCTATTCTTGAACTGGTGCACTGAGATATATATTCAGCTTGTGAGTACACAGGAAGGCATAACTTGTTTCAGAGTAGACATAATGCCAAATAGCCAAATTCATCCAGCCATAATGCCTATGTTTATGCCACTGCTTATCTTTCCAGACTTGGGCAAGAAGGAGAGGTGTGAGCAGAGGTGACTTCACTGAAACAGTGCTGAGCATGTGCAAATAGAGAATTGGATTCTAGTTGTTGAGGATTTTATGTGATCAGGCAGGTGCTTTTTGTTGAACTAGAACAAATTCCATTGAGTCATGCAATCACATCAACAGCACTTTAGGAGGGATTTCAGTTCTTAACTAACCTGACAGCTTGATCTTTCTAACTAACCCTGCAAGCTTAGATTGCAACGTGTATCTCTGGATAACATTTCCCCTTTAAAAGCTGATGTATGCAGGAGAAATTACAGCCTTACCTTCTCCCCCTTTTGTGATAGAGGCATGCGCGTGCATCTTAATATTCTCAACTGGATCGTTTCCTTATTTCTCCATACGACAGGAGAAAGAGATGATGTTATTTTACTCAAAGCCTGAGGTCACTTAGTAAATACTTAACCTTTCTTTTCATATCACGGGTCATACATTTTTTGGCTGGCCATTATGTCATGGAATGCATACATTGCATTGTGCAAAATCAGAACCATAAGTTTCCCTGCAGCTGCCAACAGTTTGTAGGATTTATAAGTGTATGACTGCCCCAGTGGGTCTTGTCTCATTTTGTCTATAAGCATCTATACACTCTGATAGATTAGTGCTTATGTTATTATTCCAAGGTAGCAGTTTGAATTATTGGCCTGAGTTTGCATTAGGGCCTCACCATTGTCAAATAATTTTATAATGGCTTCCATCTGCACTCCAATGGCTCTTATAATTGGATTTTTTTAATGACGGTTTTAGATTTATTGGCAGAAAGCTGGACTATTGAAAAAGCATTTTTTTCGGAGAATATTCACATTTGTACCACATTTTCCACTGCTTCAACTTTAGTTTGAACTGCATTGAGTGTTAATGGGTTTGTGCTCAGTCAGTGCAGTCATGATGTCATTGTTAAAGGACCCTGGTCTGTGTCCACTTATTTCTGGCTGGCAAGTAACGCCTCTAATCAATAGGTGTCACATCTGACTTATCATCAGAACTGGAAGATGTTACGGATGAACAGCTTACTAAGAAAACCCAGGGCTGCAGAGTAAAGGCAACAGAGTTAAGCTATATGATGGAGGATAAAAGATGATTTTTTTTTAAAAGATGGACTTTTAGGAAAGTAGATCTCGCTATAAAGTCAACATTTATTGTCCATCCTGGTTTCCTAGAGGACTTGCTATTGAGCTTCTTCTTAAACCATTGCATTTCAGATCATGACGGTACTCCCACAGCACTGGTCAGGTAGGCAGTTCCAAGACTTTGACTCAGGGACAATAGAGAAACAATGAGATATGTTCCAGTCAAATGGCTTCTGAATTGGTTGAGAACGTACAGGTGAGAATTCTCTCATCAGCCTATAGTTCTTGACCTTATAAGTGATAGCAATCAATAGGTTGAGGAGATGGGGAACCCAAAATAATTCTGGAAGTTTAGAGAAGGAATGAGGATAGAGGTGTGGAAAATGGGATGGTCACAGATGAGTATTCTTGCCAGCATACTAGTGGGGATTCCTCAACTAAAGAAAATGAGATATTATTTGGAAGCTCTGTCATGGAAGATACCATCATCAAAGGGAATGTGATGGAAGTAGAGAGATAAAAGGAAGTGGAATGGGAAGAATTATAATGAAGGTAGCTTTTGATGCCAATGGCATCATTCCAATGAAAATTCAGATAGATTTGAATGCACGATAGGAATAACTGAACATAACTGAGATATCACACCCCAATGAAGCTTCACCAAACAGTCAGAGGCCAGAGGATGTGGTCAAAAATGGCTATTCCATAAAACAAAAATAAGGAAAATCTGCATGGAGGAAATCCTTCTGGCCAAATAAGTCGACACAATGCAGCCAGTGGATGATTTCTTTGCTTGGAATGATGTCTGAGAGCTGCTGCAAAAATGTCAGTAGCATTCTTTCCTTTTATAGCTTCCTGGAAGGTTACGGAGCATTCATTGCTTACAACACTGACTCACTCTGCAACTGTAGGATAGAAATGATTTCAAAATTGGGGAACCGTTTTAAAGTGCAACTGGTTGCAGAAATAAAGAGTGATGCATGATCATGGACGCAAGTGTTTAGTGTTATCACAGCTAGTTGCTTAAAAAAATGTTGCAGGGTAAATTAGCTGTATAAATAGAGGCATAGAGTATAATAGAGAAGTCAGCTTAGTTGGCTGGGCAGATGGTCTGCATTGTAGAATGCTGCAAACAGCTTGGGTTCAATTCCCACACCAGACACGGCTACCATGACGGACTCGTCTTCTCAAGCTCTCCCCTCATCTGAGACCTGGTGGTCCTCAGGTTAAGCCACCACCAGTTCTCTCTTTCCAAGGAGCCCTACGGTCTGCTGGACTATAGCAATGTCACCTCCTTAGCATATAATAGGGAATAATTTATGCTAAAGTATATTGACTGTTATAAAGGATTTTGATAAAGAAATAATTAAAAGGGTCAGGAACCAAGGGAATCAGATTTAATCTCATTGGCAAAAGAGCTAGAGGGCCGATGAGGAGCAATTTATTTAGGAAGCAAGTTGTTCTGGAGTGGAATGCATTGATTGAAAGAGTGAGATGTCATGACATCTTTTAAATGAGAATTGGATATGGATCAGAAAAGATAAAAATACTCAACTATGGGGAAAGAAGGACAGGGGATGATTAAGTATCTCCCTAACATGATGGACTAAATGGCCTACTTTATTGCAAGATTCTAGAATGCTATAAATTTCAGTTTTTTAATAGAGACAAACTCAAACTTCTAATTTTAAAAAGTTTCATTTTTGCTGTACTTTATTTGTGAATACAGTATATAATGTGTGTAATACATTTTACTTAAAATCTCATCATCATCATGTTTGGCAGTCCCTTGTAGACAAGGATGGTTCTCAGCGTGAGTCTGAAGGCTGTATGGACCAATATGGTGAATGGCAGGCTCTGTTACACTTGGGCATGGCAAGGGGTTGGTTGGGCATGGGTGTGGCAGAGTGTTCCTTTTGCCTTCCTTCAAATCGAAGATGCATATCGATTGGCCAGACTGCGTTGCTAAATTTTTGTTTTTTTTACGTAACTCTTGACATTCATAGTAAGTGTTACATGATCTACATAACCCAACAATTTTACAATTTGTTTAAATTTTCAACAAGTTCAGCTAGACTTTAACATTTTTTTCTAACATTTTAGGATAAAGCATTTTTTCAAAACTTATCGCAACTCCTCATACCGATTTAAAACTATGTGGAATTTGTCAAATATGTACTCACTTATAGTTTCAAACCAGAGAACAGTTTACTAGAACATTATGCAGACCCACAGTACCTAATTTTATTCCTATTTACATTGGTGGGCACGCTGGTTTTGGGTTGCAGAGAGAAAGTTGGATTTATGAGTACTTTTGTTCTCCGTCGGGATTGTTGTGGTTTAGCATTATCTGCTGAAACAGTCAAATGAGGTCAAATGCCAAACGGCCCTTCACCATTCATTTCAACAAGTCTGGTGTTTCTTGAACTTTGGCCTGAAAATATTTTCAGGGCCAATTTGTTCAATAAAGGTTAGACATTAATTGCTCTGGCCCATCTACTCCAGTAACAACTTCCCAGATCCCAAATATATAGATACCCCATCGATAGCCGGTCGCTAGGAGGTGTGTGTTAGAATTCTGTTCAAATCGTAAATTCTATCTCCTGCCCGCCTGGCCCATCAGTTTTTTCTCCTTTGATATAGACCGGCTTGACATGAATGAAGATAGTAAGAAATAGGAGATCAAATTGCAGGCTTCATCATATCAAAAATATTTACAGCAACCTGAGTGCTGCTTACAATTTGGTCACTTGTCACATCTGTCTCACTTACCAGCAGGTGTGGGAAAGTTTTGATTTCATGTAGCCCAGGAACACATCAGAAATGGAGGGAATATGATTTGAGCTGTTCCAGAGTTGAGTGAAAACCATTCTTCACTCCACTTTAATGTTCCGCAGCATTTTTGTGGGAGAGTTGGCCTGCTGAGCATACAGGAAATTTGAATTCTCATGAACTATAAATTGTTATGTTTGTTTGGAGTTTGGTACTCATGCATTTATTCTGATGAATGTAAGAAGAAAATATTTAGCAACAGGTCTTGCTTCAGCAGTGTTCAACTTCAATATTATAATTCAGACATTAAGAGAGTAGATAGGGCACACATCACGACACAAAATAATGTTTCAGGGCTGTCTATAAAAGATTATCATTAACTATAATTGCTAACCTATGTGAGCTGTGGGCATCAAATTATTCGCAGGATACACAGCAGCTGAGGCCACAGCAACACAAGTTTACACAATCATTAGAGTCGTCAAGTCCTTGCTATATCTGCCTTACTGGGAAAAATGACTTCTCCATTCAGTTGCTAAATACTTAGCAAAAGAGATAAATATTTGTTTTAAATAACCGACAGGAAAACTGATGGCTGGAAGGGCAGATTTAGCAAAACACTCAAAAAAAGAATTTTTGTAAACTTCACCCAAACAAAGTACTGCCTTCCCACTGCACTGCCCACATAATGATCTCACACAAATATCCACCAATCATTGCTAGTTGGTCAATCTGAGGAAATATGATATCTGAGTGTAGGAATCTGTTGTCAATTCTTATTGAATACTGTCTCATACAGTGAGGACTGACCTCCCTCTAATGTATCATGTTCATGGCTTAAAAATTGTAGGTTGCAAAGCAAAAATCATCAGAATATAGCTGCTGACAAATTACACACTTTAAACTTATTTTGTAAAAGAGTTTGAACTGTGTCCTGCCCATTTTACCAATCTGCACATTGTAAAAAACAATCACATAACAGGATTAAAGAGCTCTCTTCTGCAATAAGAAGGAAATGCTTTTTGGTGGTTGGGGGATTTCCAGGATTTTACATCAGTAACAATGAAGTAACAACAATAGATTTTCAAACAGGCTACTGTGTGTCTTGGGAGTGAGCATGTTCCTGTTCCCCTAAGTCCTTTGTTTCTCAAGATGGTAGACACTGTGGATGAGAAGATCTTGGTGAGTTGCCACAGTGTGTCTTGTAAATGGCAAAAACTGCTGCAAGTTGGTTGTCAGTTCTTAACATTACAGTTAGGGTGCAAATTCAGTCGGCAGCTTTTTCCCGGATAGTGTCAAATGTTAATGGATTTTACATCCAATCAAGTGAGTATTCCATCATTCTCCTAAGGGGTTTTGCAGTTGGTACAAAAATTTGGGGAGTTAAGAAATAAACTACTACTTTGCATTGACCTGTGCTGTAGTCACATTATTTGTGTGGCTTGTCCAGTTAAGTTTCAAGTCCTCAGAATATTGATAATGGTGGATCCAGTGATGGTAATTCCATTGAATGTCAAGGAGAGCTAATTAGTTGGAGATGATCATTTCAAGCATTTGTGTGGTGTGAAACTTACTAACCACTTTTCAGCTCAGGCTGAATGTTATCCTGTCTTGCTGTTTATGGACAAGGAATGCTTCAGTATCTGAGGTGGTGTACCCCAGAACTCTGTGGAAAGCTAGGGACGTGATTGCTGTGCCATTTGCTGAGATATTTGAATTATCAATTACCATAGGTGAGATGTCAGAAGAATGGTGCTATTATTTAAGAAAGGTGGTAAGGAAAAGCTAGGGAACTATAGACTGGTGAGCCTGACATTGCTGGTGGGCAAGTTGTTGGGGGGTATCCTAAGGGACAGGATGTACATGCATTTGGAAAAGCAAGGACTGATTAGGGATAGTCAACATGGCTTTATGCATGGGACATCATGTCTCACTAACTTGATTGAGTTATTTGAAGAAGTAATGAAGAGGATTGATGATGGAAGAGTGATGGACATGATCTATATGGACTTCAGTAAGACTTTTAACAAAGTTCCTCATGGTGGACTGATTAGCAATGTTAGATCACATGGAATACAGGGAGAACTAGCTACTTGGATACAGAACTGGCTCGAAGATAGAAGACAGAGGGTGTTGGTGGAGGGATGTTTTTCAGACTGGAGACGTGTAACCAGTGGTGTACCACAAGGATTGGTGCTGGGTGCACTGCTTTTTGTCATTTATATAAATGATTTGGATGTGAACATAGGAGATATGGTTAGTAAGTTTGCAGATGACACCAAAATTGGAGATGTAGTAGACAGCAAGAAGGTTACCTCAGCTTACAACAGAATCTTGATCAGATAGACCAATGGGCAGATGGAGTTTAATTTAGATAAATTTGAGGTACTGCATTTTTGAAAGGCAAGTCAGGACAGGACTTACACACTCAATGGCAAGGTCCTAAGGAGTGTTTTTGAACAAAGAGAACTTGGAGTGCAGGTTCATATTTCCTTGAAAGTGGAGTCTCAGGTAGATAGAATAGTGAAGAAGGCAATTGGTATGCTTTCCCTCATTAGGCAGAACATTTGAGTGGAGGAGTTTGGTGGTCATGTTGTGGGTGTACAGGACATTGGTTGGGCCACTTTTGGAATATTGTATGCAATTCTGGTCTCCCTCCTATAGGAACAAAGTTGTGAAACTTGAAAGGATCCAGAAAGGATTTACAAGGATGTTGCCAGGCTTGGAGTAGTTGAGCTACAGGGAGAGGCTGAATAGGCTGGAGCTGTTTTCCCTGGAGCATCAGAGGCTGAAGGGTGACCTTTTAGAGGTTTATAAAATCATGAGGGACATTGATAGGGTAAAAAGACAAAGTCTTTTCCCAGGGTTGGGGGAGACCAGAACTAGAGGGCATAGGTTTAGGGTGAGAGGGGAAAGATTTAAAAGGGACCTAAGGGGCAACTTTTTCATGCAGGGGGTGGTGCGTGTATGAAATGAGCTGCCAGAGGAAGTGGTGGCAACTGGTACAATTACAACATTTAAAAGGCATCAGTATGAGAATATGAACAGGAGGAGTGTAGAGGGATATGGACCAAGTACTGACAAATGGGACTAGATTCATTTAGGATATCTGGTTGGCATGGGTGAGTTGGAAGAGTCTATTTCCATGTGGTATATTTTAATAACTCTATGAGTCAGGAATGTTGCTTCATGTTGTGCAATCATTAGTAAACATCTCTACTTCTAACCTTATCACGGAGGGAAGCTCAATGATGAAGCAACTAAACATGGTTCGGCTGAAAACTCAGCTCTAAGGAACTGCATAATGTCAAGGTTGAAATTATTGGCTGCCAACAATTATAACCATCTTCCTTGGTGCTAGGTTTGGGTAGAAAGGTCAGGTTGCTGTAATCAGGCTGCTATCTTATTAAAGAGAAACAACTGGTGGTGATTTAACATGAGGGTCACCATGTCTTAGATAAGGAGAGAAGAGAGTTCTTCATGGTAACCTCAGATGGTGCAGGAATTGAACCTGTGCTGTTGGTATTACTCACATTGCAAACCAGCTGTCCAGACAACTGACCTAACTAACCCCCAGAAGTAAAGTCACTATAGTCCCAGAGGACTATGAAACTGCTGTCTTATTAGAGAGAGAGAGAGAGAGAGAGATGATGGTAAGTTTAACCTGAGGATCACAATGCCTGAGGTGAGGTTGGGCAGGTAGGACCTTCATACTAACCTCAGACATTATGGGTATCATCCCATCAGATGGAAACTTTTCCCTATTCCCATTGATTTCAATGTGACTGGGCTCAATATCTAGATATCAAAGGCAGTCAACTGTACTTCACATCTTGAGTTCAACTCCTCTGTTCAATGTTGTATTGGGGTCAAGAGCTGAATGTTCCCGACACAACCCAACTTAACATTTTTAACCAGCTTATTGTTGGGTAAGTACTGATGACAGCACTGTCAATGACATCCTACACCACTTTGTTGTTGATTGATGGTAGACTGATAGGGTGGGAAGTTGCCAGATTGGTTTGGTCCTACTTTTCATAGATTGGATATATTTGGGCAATTTTCACCTTTTTGGGTAAATGCCAATTTGGTGTTGTGCTGGAACAGCTGGGATAGGGGTGCTGTGGATGCTGCAAGCACATCTTTTGTAGCCAAGATGTTTTCATGGTCTACAGTCTTTGCAGTTTCCAGTGCTTTCAGACATTTCAACATCTCATCGAGTGAGTTGAATTGGGTGAAGAATTGCCAGCTTGATGCTGGGAAACTGAAGGCCAATGTGAGTTAACCACTTAGCACTTTGGGCTGAAGGTGATTGAAATTGCTTCAGTCTTGTTTTTTGCTGACAAGCTGTCTTCTAGCACTTCGACCTACAAGGCAGTGGTGACCTTCGGTACACTAACACTTGAACCCAGGCTCGTACACGTTGATGGGTTGGATTCTCCCTTCATTGTAGATGAGGATGTTCAAGGAGCCAATGCCTCCCATCAGTTGTTTAATTTTCTTTATCAGCACCTGGGAAGAAGGTCGAGCTTAGATTTAATCTACTGAGTGTGGGATCGCTTTGATTTCCAGGTGCTGCTTACTCTATTTGGCATGTATATGGTCTTGTGTCAAGGCTTCAACAGTTGCACCTCAGGTTTTCGAATGCCTTCTGCTGCCTTGCCACACCCTCCTACATTCCTAATTGAATCGGGATTGATCCATTTCCTTTATGGTCATGGTGAAAATGTTTAATTTGTGAACAAGGATTCCTCTCTTGAGTATGCCTTTCTTCTGCACTAAAGTGAATTTACGTTTCCAAAGGAAACCGATTTGAGCAGGCTTTCTTGAGTTAATGGAATGGTGAGTCAATAAGACATCACAGACAGAATAGAAATAAAAGTGAGTCCAAAAAAAATACCAGTTAAAAGATGTACGTATTTATGGCCATTTGTAAAGAATAGATAATGGTACAATGCGAGTTGAGGAATCATTTCTGGAAGCCTCGGCGCTTCATGTTTATTGAAATACTTTTGTCCTATTGTCTTTTGACTCATTTGCTGATGAGCTGGCTTCTAGCACTGAGAGTGAGAGTGAACTTTCAGTTCACTAACATTTGAACCCAGACTAATACAGATGAGTGTCTCCATTCACTAGCACACCTTCTTCAACTCGCACACTAAAGCACAGTTGAATTGGCTTTTAAATCCTGTTCTTGTGAATTTTCACAAGTCTACAAGATAGAACAATCATGCTTCCAGACTGCCGTCACTTCTCCTGCATGATCACGATTTGAAGTGACTCCAAGGGGGTTGCCATTCAGTTTGTTTTCCATTTACATCTATTCTTTTGAAACTTTCTTGACACCTCAATGGTAAAGTCCTAGGGAGTGTTGCTGAACAAAGAGACCTTGGAGTGCAGGTTCATAGTTCCTTGAAAGTAGAGTCACAGGTTGATAAGATAGTGACGAAGGCACTTGGTATGCTTTCCTTTATTGGTCAGAGTATTGAGTACAGGAGTTGAGGGGTTACGTTGCAGCTGTTCAGGACAGCTGCAACGTAACCCCTCAACTCCTAGGCCACTTTCGGAATATTGTGTGCAATTCTGGTCTCCTTCCTATCAGAAGGACGTTGTGAAACTTGAAAGGTTCAGAAAAGGTTTACAAGGATGTTTCCAGGGTTGGAGGATTTGAGCTATGGGGGAGGCTGAACAGGCTGGGGCTGTTTTTCCTGGAGCATTGAAGGCTGAGGGGTGACCTTGTAGAGGTTTATAAAAACATGAAGGGCATGGATAGGATAAATAGACAAAGCCTTTTCCCTGGGGTGGGGAGTCCAAAACTAGAAGGCATAGGTTTAGGGTGAGAGGGGATAGATATAAAAGAGACTAGAG
Organism: Chiloscyllium plagiosum; assembly: GCF_004010195.1. Taxonomy (NCBI): domain Eukaryota; kingdom Metazoa; phylum Chordata; class Chondrichthyes; order Orectolobiformes; family Hemiscylliidae; genus Chiloscyllium; species Chiloscyllium plagiosum. Next base: position 65,541,457 of record NC_057719.1, read on the forward strand.
GGCAAGAGGGCAGAACACGTATGGATTGAGCTGCCAGAGGAAGTGGTAGAGGCTGATACAAATACAGCATTTAAAAGGCATCTGGTTGGGTATATGAATAGGAAGGGTTTAAAGGGACATGGGTCAAGTGCTGGCAAATGGGACTAGATTAGGTTAGGATATCTGGTCAGAATGGACGAATTGGACCAAAGAGTCTGTTTCCATGCAGTACATTCTATGACTCTATGTGATATTACAGGGTATCTCTCTCTTTCTCTCTCTCTCTCTCTAAACAGGTACTGAATTTACATTCCCAGTCAGTTGTTTGGCTGTAGCAGTCCCCTTTTTTTTAAAAAAACGTATGTTGGAATTAAGGCTTCAATATGCCCATAGGTGGTCTGGGGTTATGATTCAAGCTCATGACAACAGATTTACTTCCTTTGAAGGACATTTGTGAGTCAGATAGTTTTTTTTAATGACAATCTGTTTCATGATCTTCATTATGGAAAGTAGCTTTTTTTCCAAATTTTATTATTATTGAGTTGATTTTAAATTTCCCAGCATACATGTTGATCATGTGATCACATGTTTCTATCTCAATTGTCCAGTATCTGAATTACTGGTCCAGTGGGATGACCACTATGTCATCGTACCTGCTCATAGGATATTAGGAGAGAATGGGTAAGGAGATGTTAAAGTTCAAGCTGGCGTTTGTCTGTTGGCAAAGGAAGAAGGAGAGAATCTGGGTACCTGTCCAGTAGCAGGAGGTGCAGGCAGCACCTGGTGAGAAGGCAGCAGTGGAAGATTTACTCATCCTGTTTAAATATATTGTGCACATTCAATATAACATTTACAGTGTAATATGTGATATATCCAATGTATGCTCAGAAGCAATGATCAAAGAAGTATTTGAAGACACAGGGCTGAATTTTACCATATTTGGCTAAATGCGAGTTGCATCTAGATTTTTAGCATGAAGCTTGATGATATTTCTCACTGTATCTTACCAAACATGCCTCTTTGACTACATATCCCATTCCAACACATCCCTCACTTCCAGTTCTAACCCATCTTACCAGGATGACTCAGGTCTTATGTCATATCAGTTTGAAGATGGGCTCTGATGAATGCAATGGTATGGTTGAGGTGTCTTGGGCTAGGAAGGGGGTCGGAGCACAGTGTGCATTACTGTTTGGAAGTAACTTGTTGGTCACTCATCTGCTGTGGCATCTTCAAGTTGGAGTGTGCTGAAGATAGACCTTGACCCTGCCCCAGCCCAGGACACTTCTCTACTGCCAAGCATGACAGTCTGTGTGTCTGCTCAAAAGACCAGTACTGCAGTATTGATAGCCTTTGACTCGAGCAGATGTACCAACATGATAACAGACATGGTACTTCATGGTAAGACTAAGCGAACCTGTGGATTCCAGAGATTGTGCTTCCTTGACATCTTCCCAAGTGTTCACAACTGACTAAGGAGTAGGAGTGATGGTAATTATGTCCTACTTCCTATCAAACTAAAGTAATTATTGTAAATCCTGGTACCAAGGAATGCATGATAAGAATTGTCTCTTATTTTACTGTAAGTGTTTACCTATATGCAGTATACATTGTCAAAATTTAATAGTAAAGTAATAATGGACTCCTACAAACCTGCTGCAGAATATTGTAACTATAAGTTATGTTTGATACAGTCTGGGATACATGAAGCATAAGAAACGCACCTTGCCCCCATCTGATGTATTCTCTCTGCTATTATATTAACTCATGTAACATGAACACTGGGACAGAACATTCACTGAGAGTATCAGAGGTTTTTATATTCCCAGAGCAACTAAATACATTGCGAATCTATCACGGATACCTATATGGTCTGTGTTCTATCACTTAACAGGTTGGTTGACTAACAGACTTTCTTGATGGATTACAAATTACAACACGGATTGTGTATGATTGGTCTGATGTCTTTGCACAAGAATATCATGTTGCATGTTGTCACACCAATGTCATTACTTAACTCTATTAAACGTTCAATTTTGCATGATTGTAGAAGCAATCAATATCACATTTACCCTTTTCCTTAAAGAAAATAGGATTTCTCCCACGAGAAGCACGTACAAAGATACACAACAAATATAAAGTTAAACATTTTTAACTTTGTACACCTCAGTCCAACACCGGCATCTCCAAACCATGACAACAAATATAATTGAGACTTGTTTCCACACATTATCTTTACACATTGAGATAACATTTTGATGAATGTATAATGTGACTGGATTCAGTTTTTGCAGAGATTTCAGGATGTGATTGTGTTATTTTGCACCATTTTGTGTTATCTGCGACTGTAGATTGGTGTGAAATGTTCACTCTGAGGGTTTGCTGTCTGGTGTTAACACAATACTTCCAATGTCTGCAAGATTATCTTGGCTTACTTGTGGATTGTCATACACAATTTGAATGTGTATTCTGTTTTTTCTAAGAATGTCATCTAATATAATAGGTGCAGAAAATAATTGAGAAGGCCAGTAGAATGCTGTCCTTTATAACTAGAGGACTAGAGTACAAGGATGTAGATATTATGCTGCAGTTATGTAAAATCTTGGTTAAACCTGACACTGTGAACAGAAAAGGTCACCACACCTTAGGAAGGATATATTGCCTTGGAGGGAACATAAGTTTACAAGAATGATACCTGAACTTCAGGGGTAATGTTATAATTGTGAGATTATAAAATTAGGTCTGTTTTCACCTCTCCTCTGGAATTCATTATCCATATTTGAACCAAGGCTGTAATGAGGATAGGAGGTGAGTGGCCCTGGCAGAACCAAACTGGGCGTCACTGAGCAGGTTATTACAGAACAGGTGCTGCTTGATAGCACTATTAATGACACCTTTCATCTCTTTACTGATGATCGAGAATAGACTGATGAGGTGGTAATTGGCTGGGTTAAATTTGTCCTGCTTAATGTGTGCAGAACATAGTGGGAAATCTTCCATATTGTCGGGTACATGCCAATGTTGGAAGACCTTGGCTGAGGGAGTGACAAGTTCAGGAGCACAAGTCTTCAGGACTATTGCATGGCATAAATACAGTTCTAACAAGGTGTTGTGTAATTCACATGCCCTGACCAAATTAGCCTTAAATTTTCCACCAATGTAGGTTTTCACTTGTACAATGGTTACAACTTGACTGAGGCACTGGAAATTTTGCTGATGCTTGTAGACACATAGCCAAGCATGAGTCAATACCTTCAGGGAAGGATGGAGATGGCTTTATGAATTTGGTTTCCTCCCTTTACCACACCCAAATGTCTTAATCTGGAGGTGTCCCTAATTTACTTCTGGTATGGTGTTATTACTCATTTTTTTGCTGTGGCCAACCTTCTTTGCTCAGACAATTCTACATTAAGCCATTGATCTTAGGCTGGTGGCCAACAGCACTAACATTGTTATTAGCCTTTTATTACTTTTCCAACGCTGTCGAAACAAGTACTAGATTGTTTGTTCACTTTAGCTATATTGGATAAGTTCAGGCTTTCTGTGGTTATTAAATTTTGTGAGCCACAACGTATTCTCCAAACTAATATCCTTGATTCCCCCTCCAAGCACCAAATAATTTGTTGAGCTGGCCTATTCTCAATCTTCAACCTCATCATTATCATTTGTTGCATTTCACTCCCTCTTTCACTGCATTATCTTCTATTATAATGTACTTTTATTATGTTGTAAATCATGTCACATTTCATTGACTTGTTTTCGCTCATATCCTGATAGACTGCATTTTTTTTTAAAATTTGACCTCATGTGTGATTTTCCTTTGGTTTGTTTTTGTTAAAGTTCTGTCTGTACATTCTTTCCATCTCCTTTCCAATTTAAAGACCAATTGAGCATTTCTGTTATGTACCAGCCATCTGTCTTATCTTAAACTATTTGCTTTCATCATTGAACCAGTGGAACTCACAAACAAGAGCTCCTCTGCAGCAGTTACATGCGGGTCACAATGTCATGTGGTCAAAAAGCATGTTCCTGGAATGTTTATCCCCAGGGTTATACACCAAGAAAAAATAAACTACTGTCGGACTTCTGGGAAAGACTTTCATAGACATTCTGCTATGTAGGAAGAAACCCAATGCCCACAAGCTTTTGAAGTATGGAGAAATATTTATATGCATGTCTAGTCTCACAATCCCTTCAATGTAAGAGTTGTTCTTATAAACTGAGCCCTTCGTGAGACAGGTTCATTTATTACTGATGTGCTTCTGTTGCTTTTATGTAAAATATTCAGGTACATGTTTGAACCAGTTTTAAGTTGAACAGGAACTTCTGTGTGGTGAATAGCAATTTGCGTGTCAAATACTGACATTTGGCAAATTTCATATTCTGCCCACTATCCTCATCTGTTCAACAGTGTTTGGAGAGTTTGGACTGTATCTCTGGGTACAAGGTGTACACATTAGATTCTGTTTTGCAAGTTTATCAGGTCATCTGACTTGGAAAAATCATCTGTATGAAGGAAAACTCTAGTCAGTAGTCTTAGGTGAAGTAATGGTTGTATCACATTGATGACTGCAGGAGGGTCATCTTACTGACTAAGATGATACAGAACAGTTTTATATTTGTGCACTGGCTGTTGGTGTTGCTGGCTGGGCCAGCATTTATTGCCCATCCCTACTACCCATTGGTGGATGATGTTGAGCTGCCTTCTTGAACTGCTGCACCCACATTGCTGACATGCAGCAAATGCCAGGATTTTAACCTAGCAACAGTGAATGAACAATGATCGGCTCCAGGTCAGGATAGTGTGTTTAGAGGGGAGCTTGTGGGGAGTGCCATTTACATTCATCTGCTGTGGTGTAGGTCACAGGTTAAGAAGGTGCTTTGGGAGGAATGCTGATATTTTTGTGTTTTTACATGCTTGTTGAGAAATGTAAAGCAATGAAAGAATTTGTAGAATGTAACAACAACAGTCTGTCAAATTGCAACATGGTTAGCTCAGTTGGCTGGATGGCTGGTTTGCAACACAGAGTAATGTCAACAGCATGGGTTACATTACTGCATTCTTTCTCAACCTCTCCTTTGTCTGAGGCATGATGACCCTCATTTTAAAACCACCACCAGTAACTTACTCTAATGAGAGAGCAGCCCTCTGATTTGGTGGGACTATGGTAAGTTTACCTTTACCCTTTGCATATGACTGCTTTTATGCTGATAGGGTGGATAGTCCAATATGATGGGTGGTTTCTGTGGACTCCCTCAATTTATACAATGAAGACAGGGTCATTGATACTCACTGGATGTGAATTACCTGCTGGATGACAACGTAATATCCCAATTCAACATGCCAGCATTGTATCAAATGGGACTCAGCTCCCGAATCAGTATGGCTTGTTTGATTAGATTAGATTCCCTATAGTGTGGAAACAGGCCCTTCAGCCCAACAAGTCCACACCGACCCTCCGAAGTGAACCCACCCAGACTCATTCCCTCTGACTAATGCACTTAACACTATGGGCAATTTAGCCTGGCCAATTCACCTGACCCGCATATCTTTGATTGTGGGAGGAAACCAGAACACCCGCAGGGACCCACGCAGACACGGGGAGAATGTGCAAACTCCACACAGACAGCCTCCGAGGCAGGAATTGAACCTGGGTCCTTCGTCCTGTGAGGCAGCAGTGCTAACCACTGAGCCACCGTGCCACCCACGGAGGTAAATACATCTACAAGAAAATTTTTAAACTATATGATATTAACATTTAACATTATAAAACAGTGATCTAAATGAAAGGTTTCACAGTAAATTCAAGGGAAATGTCACAATAAGAATAAAATTAGGACAACAAAAGGAATTCTAACATAATCTTTGTAGCCTTTGGACACTCTCACCTTTACAAATAAACTCTTGTCATCACTTACTACTTCAGATGTTTCCTGATTGTGAACATAATCCATATCCAAATTGTTTTTCTCCAACGCAAAGGTTAACCTTGATGAAAACTACTTGAAACTGTCTATTTGTGAAATATTTTGTTCTCCAAGCACTAACATTACTGACTGAATCAGCAACAAATTGCTCTGTACTCACACTGTTCGCTGTGCGGCTCACTGTTTGGCTGGGGCTCGGAAACTGATTGGATTCTGGACGAGAATCAAAGTTTTCCATTTTGTTCATATCATGTATCTTCCAGATTATGTTTCTTAAAAATGTACTTGACTACCAGCACAAAATCTGACGCCAGGTGGTTCAATTATCCTGTTGGGTTCCTTTACTTTTTACCCATATGGCTGAGCCAAGGGGTACTGCAGATTTGAATCACTCCCCTATTTGAATGGCAAAATAGTAACTCCTAGTCTTGATCCCCAGAAGTCAAGATGAAGGAAGGTGTAGCATGTGGCATAATGACACTTAAACTTCCAGTGCAATTATGTTACCCTTCCAACTGAAACCAATAGAATTCAACCTTTGTTTTTGCATGAAGAGAAATTTGGCATATATAAAGAATAAAAACAAGAAAATGGGAAGCAAATGGTGGAATGGAACAGCAAAGGTATTGACAGATACTGAGGTGACCCATGTCAGAAAGGGATAACTTGAAGAATGATGCACACCGAGGAAAAGCAGTGAACTTCAAACAGGAAGAGGATACATTTGTGAGGCACATTTGTGCACTAAAACAGTGAGCATTAAATGTGTTCGATAGTTTACAGATGGGGAATTTGACCACCATTACCGTCCAAGCAGGAATACAGAGCATAAACAGGTAGTCAACCTGAGGTGAGCAGTGCCAACAACACCAGAACACAATAGTGGCTTCTCCTGGGACTGCAAGGAGTCCTGAGAAGGAGGGAGTAGGATATCACATGTCAATGTTGTCTGGGAATTTTTGGTGGGGAAGGGAGCCTTGTAATGAAGGACGAGGTGCAGGGCTTCAGGTTTTTGGGGCAGAGACATCCCAAATCTCTTTAAAATTATACCATTTATTTTATATTGCTTCTGCTCTTCTTCCTACCCAAAATGTGGCACTTTAAATTGTCCTGAGTTACATTTCATCTTTGTGTTTGTATATTTTACAAATCTAAGTCTTCCTGAAGTCTATTATCCTCGTTGTTCACTATGTTTTTTTTAAATTCTATGTCGTCCTTTGTAAGTTTATTTAGATTTTGTGTGAAAGGAAATTTATGAAGAAACAAAACACAAACATCATAAAATGCTTCATAAACAACCAGTTGCTTTGTTGTGCAGGCACATAGGCAAATCGAGCAGCCGTGTTGCACAGAAGCTCCCCACAAATGACAATGAAATGAATAATCAATAGACTTGCTTTTGGCAAGGAAGGAATTTGGCCAGAAGAGGAGGTGCACTTACTGTTCCTCTTTGAGTCATGGAATTTAATGTTCATTTGAAGAGGCATCCAGCAAAATTTATTGCGACACTTGCTTACTGAAAATATTAAGGTGGTCACCTTACACTCTGAGCTCGAATATGGAAATAGAAAAGAAAAACACACTTGCAATTTACAAATTGAAAAATAAATATTCCATGCAATATATCTCATTCCACAGCAGAATGCTGAGGGTGGAGATTGCTCACTTTCACTGATTTAAGTGCAAACTCTTTTTGGAATTTTTATCTGATGATTGCTTCCAGACCATTAAACTGAGGAGTTTGTGATTTACAGACATAGGAGACACGATTTTTCTAACCTTTTATTGTGACTAACAGTATTTTTAAAATGTACATGTTAAATTTGGCCATGGCTTTTATTTGGAATTAGTCTGCAGCTGTGAAACTGTCTGGATGTTGGAATAACAGCCATACATATGTCCAACTTAATGATGAATGGTCTTTCCATGATAAAAGGAAAGATCTTTTGTGTTGCTTAATTACATGCAAATATAACCATTCTTTGTTTTGCTGTTGAAGGAAATTTCAAATACAGATACCAATCACCACATGTACTTAGAGACAACCTCCAGGTAATTACTAGGATTCTAGCTCATTGGAAAAACAGGAGGGGGAGTATTATGGATAGGTGGGATTACACGGGCCAAAGATGTAACAGTTATTCTAACTGACCCCATTACTATGTTATTACTTAATTAATATGACAAAGTAAATAAACTTTGCATTTGTAGTTCCTGAACTCTCTATCTTTTATTTTGGAATGCTGCTTTAAATGAGTTAAAATAACATAAATAAATAAAACAGCATGGGTAGACAAAGAATTAGTCATATTCCCATGGTTCAATTATATTTTGTGTATGTGTAAAATGTTCAGGGAGAATTGTCATAAATGCTCTCTCTCTATCTCTCTCTATCTCGCTCTCTGTCAGGTCAATCCCTGGCTTTGAGAAAAGACAAGCTAGCTGCTTAGCGTCTGCCAACCTCCTTTCTAACTCAGCGACTGACAAATGTGGAAAAAGCCAGTGGTGACTCAAGCACTACGTTTTCTTTGCTAATTCCAGAGGTACATTCTTGCTCCTTGAGTTATCAGCTAAGGTCAAAGGTTCACCATGCATAAAATCCTGGGTGTAGGCTTTTGTCTTAATATTTTATATGAATTGCATTTGAAACACTTTTGCCTCAGCTAAACTGGACAGAATTGAAAGAAACAGCATTAAAAAAAACTCAAAATTTTGAACATGAATTGATTCCATAGTTACTTCATGCCCTAGACTCTGTGAATTTTTATGTTTGTTCAAATGCCCATTTCCCTCAAAGCAGTGCCTGCCCATAAAACTAGCCAGAGGCAAAGAAACTGCAGATGCTGGAGTCCAAAGCAGACAGGTAGGAAGCTGGAAGAACGCAGCAAGCCAGGCAGCATCAGGAGGTGCAGAAGTCGATGTTCAGAACAGAAGGAGGGTTACACCCGAAATGCTGACTTCTCCACTTCCTGATGCTGCCTGGCTTGCTGTGTTCTTCTATAAAACTAGCCAGGCTTTTGGTTTGAATTCACGAATTTCCAACTGTTGTGTTTGTTTGCCACAGCATGGCCAGAAAACTAGGTGCACATACATTTGTTGTGAAATGTCCTGATGGAAGATGAAATGTTTGTTAAAAAGTTTTTTTTTCTCAGCAATGTTCAACATCTGTATTATTAAATGACTATTTAATTACCAGGAAGAAGTCATTCCTGATGAAGGGTTTTTGTTTGAAATGTCGATTTTACCGGTCCTTGGATGCTGCCTGACCTGCTGTGCTTTTCCAACACCACTCTGTTTAATTGCTTGTACCAGTTACGACCAGTATAGTCAGTTGGAACCTGGCCCTGTAGTGTCTCTGCTGCTGCCAATGTGTGGCCATCACCAAAAAGGATAGCATTGGTATCCTACCTTTAATTACAGTGAAAGTGGTATTATCCAAAGAACCTTGGTGAGTTGTTGCAATGCACCTTTTATACAGTACAGATGGCTATAATGGGACCCATCTGTGGTGGAGGGAGTAAGCGATTATGTTGGTAGATGAGGTGGTAATCTAGTGGATAAAGTGTGGCACTGGAGAACACACAGGCAGCATCTGAGGAGGGGTGTAGGACCATTTGGCGCGGCCACTATGGCGTGACCGATTTGGTGCGACCCATTTTGGCGCAGCTCTTATTTGTTCCTTTTCAGGCTTACTTACAAGCATTAATGAAAACAATAAAAAGAAAAATAATGTTTATCCTCTTCAGTAAAAATGTTAAAAAGAAAATAAAAATGAAAGAAATAAGGGAAATACAAAATTGTTGATGGCATTTTAACGGGTTTTATTTTATTGTAATAATTTGTATATTGATATGTTTTATTTTAATATATTTTATTTTAATAATAATAGTTTAATAACTACTACTGAATAACTACAAATCAGTTCTGCACCAAATGGGTCTGCACCAAAATATATTTTATTTTACTATAGTTTAATAATTTTAATAATAGTAATTTAATAACTACTACTGAATAACTACAAGACAAGTCTGCGCTGAAATGGGTCTGCGCCGAAATGGGTCTGCGCCGAAATGGGTTGTACCAAACCGGCCGCGCCAAATCGCTCGTGCCAAAGTGGCTGTGCCGAATTGTCCCACTCCGTCTGAGGAGCAAGAGAATCGACGTTTTGGACATAACCCTTCATCAGGACCTGTCCATCAGGACAGTGAGAGAAGCATTCCATCACACCCCTGATATGTGCTTTGAGGCAGGTGAGCAGGCTTTGGAGAGTCAGGAAGTGAAATACCTGCCTCAGACTCTCACCTATTCTTGTAGCCACAGTATTTATGTGGATATTTCAGTTCAGCTTCTGGTGAATAGAAATTTCCAGCAAGTTGATAGTGAGCGATTGAGCGATTGTAATATCAATGACTGATTAATAAAATTTCTCGTTAGTTACCTGGATTTATTCAGTACGAATGTCACTTAATATATTAACAGATGTTCAAAATTCCACATGTGAAAATGTTTGTAGAGGAGAGTGTTGACTTGGCCATCATGCTGTTCACAAATTATTGACATTCATTAATTAGATGTGCAGATGACGAACCTTTGTGTAGAAAGGATGGTGTTAGATGTCCAGAGAATTTTAGCTCAACAGATAGATGGTAATGTGTAGAAAATCAATTGTATTTTTAAAAGCCTCTTGGCAATAATTTAGGGAAATCTGAATGAATATATTTAATAACCTTCCACTCAAAATGAAACAGTGATTACATCAAGAATAAATCTACATTGATTTATTAAAAGTAATTTAACAAGAATCCTTTAGTACATTGCCAAGCTATTTACCACATGATCTTACAATGTTGTCAGGTTAGTAGGTAAGATGAGAATATCAAGTTCAAAGATATCGTTGATATTGTTTGATTTCTATTTGCTGTCGTCAAAGCTTTCACCTGTGTTTGAAGCCGTTGCCGATTCTTGACTAGAATTGTTTGATTGTAACATTTAATAAATTAAAGAAAAGAAAATAATTGGCAGTAAGGTACAAAGCTGTGATTCATCTTTAGATAAGGTCATAAACCCCTTCAGTGAAACTTGAGAACTGCACGAGCGTCAGCAAGACTTGGACACTGAATCACTGCCTTATGCTGGTTGACATTATTTCAGACCTTATTAATGTGTAGTCTGTATTTTCTTTGTGTTTACCTTTAACTTTTGGGGCCGAAAATGTGATGCCGGAAAAGTGCAGCAGGTCAGGCAGCATCCAAGGAGCAGGAGAATCGATGTTTCGGGCATGAGCCCTTCTTCAACACATTTTCGGCTCTGATCTCCAGCATCTGCAGTCCTCACTTTCTCCTTTAACTTTTGGGGTCTATTTCATCAGTGTATAAAGCTTGAGGAGAAAATGTCTTTTCGTAAATCGTTAGTATAAACCCTACAGTTTAGCAATTACATTTCCACAGAATTACGCCCTGGTACTTTGGTCTTGAGGACACTAACTGTGACAGTTGATAGAAGGTAAGAAAATAAGAATACAAGAGCTGAATGTCTATGATTATAATTTAAAAGATGCCTCCAGATCAAAATTTAATGTTAACAGGAAAAGTGCTCCAAGGTTTGATTTTGCTGCAGATGTTATATGAAGTTTGATCATACTGTTTCCAAACATAGTTAAATCAGATAAAAGCAGCAAGACTGAATTATATAATAAACAGCCATTGTATTATACAATTGGAATGGCAATATTTGATTACCAAGAAAAGCAATGATATGAAGGAAGAAGTTTGCCATAGAAAAGATGCTGCTGAGAGCCTGGTGCACGCAATGTTTGTTCTCTGACTGAAAACCACAGAATGCTGGATGAGTGGCAAGACCACAAGTGTTTCTGACTGGTGAAGTCCACAATGTGTCACAGTTCTGTTCATATGAATAATTAGCAGAAGCTATTTTTATGTGAACCGTAAAGGACAAAATGAATTAACAGAAGATTTATACTGTGGTTACACGCAGCATAGTGGATGCTCGATATGGTTAAGTCTGTTGGCTGGAATTCCCAGTGGGGGTGAGGAGGATCTGTGCGGATATGTGTGTGGGTTGCATTGATCGGGTGTGAGAATGTTAAGTAACTGTTTTGTTTGCTTTCCAATAGTCCATTGCAAGACTGTGTCAGGGTCTCTGAGGAATGTTATTAAAGTGTAAAAACAAAGCTCTTTGATTATTATTTTTATTGGATATATTTAAATGAGAATGCAATTATTTGCAGCAATTTAAGTCAACCTTTCCTTTAATTCGAGAGGAAATTTCTTGACAGCCACTCATGACTCTTAATTGGTATTTTTTAAGGCTTGCATGAGTGGGGACCATAACGTGAAAGGTGAGGGAGCAATAACGTTGGGGCAGCACGGTGACTCAGTGTTTAGCACTGCTGCCTCATAGTCCCAGGGACTTGCATTTGATTCCCACCTGGGACGACTGTCTGTGTGGAGTTTGCAATTCTCCCTGTGTCTGTGTGGGTTTCCTCCAGGTGCTCTGGTTTCCTCCCACAATCCAAAGATGTGCAGGTTAGGTGAATTGGCCATGCTAAATTGCCCACAGTGCTAGGTGCATTAGTCAGGGGTAAATGTAGAGTAGGAGAATGGATCTGGATGGGTTAATCTTCAGAGGGTCAGTGTGGACTTGTTGGGCCGGAGGGCCTGTTTCCATACTATAGGGAATCTAATCTAAACATGAAAAAGGGCTGTGGTAGTTTGGCTCCCTGACAGTGTCTCATTCTCAGGGGACTTTACTGACAATGGGACCAGCCTCAGAAAGCCTTCCTGGCATGAGAAAACGAAAGCAAGTTTGACTGTTCCAAATACCCAGTTGATTGCCATTTTACCAGGCTGATTGACACTGTGATCTGGGTGAATCAAGCTGAATACTGATGGCAGCTCTAGGGTGGAAGAACTGTGTTATTTTATTCAAGGAGGTGGATGCAGGCCAAGAAGGTATCACCCATGGCTCCAGAGATCACCTCAGAAGGGTTTCACCACCATCAGTTGCATTTTGATAATTTTAAAACGTTTCTTCCTGCTGTCGACTGCAACAACCTATACTTTCTCAGTAGATGAGCACTCTTCTTGGGTGGCGCTATTGAGCTATAGACCGTCTGGTTGGGACAGCAGCTCTAGAGATGGACGGTGGATTGCACAAGGCAGGAGCTCCAAGTACCTTCTCCATGGGCTGTCTCCTGTAAAACCACTGATCAGCCCAAGCCACCAACACGCATGTCATCCAGTCATTGTCAGGACTCTGATGTTTTTGGAAAGATTCAGATCCCACCTGAAAAGGCAAGGCCAGTATATGCATGGGAACACTAGTACCATCTGCAAGTTCCCCTCAAAGTCACAAACTATCCTAATTATATCACTATTCCTTTACTGCCAATGACCAAACTCCTGGAGCTCGCTTCTGTATGGCACTGTGGCTGTACTTATACCCTGAAGACTGCAGTTGTTCAAGAATATCAAATATCGCTTACCATCACCTGCTCAAGAGTAATACAGAGTGAAAACCAGTACTGGCTAGCTAGCGATGTTTACATGAAAGAAATAAGTAAAAAAGGTCCTCAATCTTTCTTGCCGTGTGGTAGTGTGAAGCATAGAACATAGAACTGTACAGCAAGGAACTGACCCTTCGGTCCATTAAGTTGTGCTGTCCATGACACCAAAGTACACTAATCCCTTCTGCCTGCCCATGGACCATATCCCTCCATTCCTTGCTTAATCATGTGCTTATCTAAAAGCCCCTTAAACACCCCTATTGTATTTGCCTCCACCACTACCCCTGCAGTGTGTTCCACTCTCTGTGTAAAAAACTTGCCTCTCATGTCTCCTTTGCACTTTTCCTTTCTTACCTTAAATGTATGATGTCAAGTATTAGACATTTCAACTCTGAGAAAAAAAAAGATTCTGACTGTCAACCCTATCTATGGCTCTCATAGTTTTATAAACTTCTATCAGGTCTCCCCTCAGCTGCTCCACAGAAAACAACCCTAATTTGTCCAGCCTCTCCTTATACCCGCTAATCCAGGCAGCATCCTGGCAAACCTCTTCTGCACCCTCTCCAAAGCCTCCACATCCTTCCTGGAATGTGGTGACTAGAATTGAATGTAGTACTCTAAGTGCGGGCTAATCAAAGTTTTATAAAGCCTCAACACTACTTCCTGGCTCTTGTGCTCAATGCCTCTACAATAAAGCAAGCATGCCACAGTCCTCCTTTACCATCCTATCTATTAATGTAACCACTTTCAGGGAGCAAAGGGTTAATCAAATGGAGCTGCTACTGATCTCTCTTTTATATCAGTATACCTGCAATTAGTAATTTCTGAATTGGGACTGATCTCACTTGTATTTCAATTGTACCTATCATATTGTCAGATGCTGTAACAAGACTATGTTTCATTGTGGGGAAAGTGAGGACTGCAGATGCTGGAGGTCAGAGTTGAAGAGTGTGGTGCTGGAAAAGCACAGCAGGTCAGGTAGGAGATGAGTAGGAGAATCAATGTTTCAGGCATAAGTCCTTCATCAGGAAGGAGGCTTGTGGGCCAAGGGGTCTGAGAGATAAATGGGAGGGGGTGGGGCTGGGGGAAGGTAGCCAGGAATACGATAGGTAGATAGAGTTGGGAGTGAAAGTGATAGGTCGGAGAGGAGGGTGGAGCGGATGGGGGAAAGGAAAATGGACATGCAGGACAGTTCAACAGAGCGATGACAAGTTGGAAAGTTGGAACTGGGATAAGGTGGAGGGAGGGGAAATTAGGAAACTGGTGAAGTCCACATTAATCCCGTGTGGTTGGACGATTCCAAGGCGGAAGATGAGGCATTCTCCCTCCAGGCGGGTCGGGTAGTTAGGGATTGGCGATGGAGGAGGCCCAGGACCTGCTTGTCTTTGGCGGAGTGAGAGGGGGCGTTAAAGTGTTCAGCCACCGGGCAGTGAGGTTGTTTGGTTTGGGTGTCCCAGACATGCACTCTGAAACATTCCACAAGTTGGTGTCCTGCCTTGCCAATATAGAGGAGACCATGTCAGGAGCAACGGAGGTAGTAGATGATGTTTGTGGAAGTACAGGTAAATCTCTGTCGGACATGGAAGGATCCTTTGGGGCCTTGGACCAAGGTGAGAGGGCAGGTGTGGGCAGAGGTTTTGCACTTCTTGCAGTGGCAAGGGAAGGTGCCAGAACTGGAGGGTGGGTTGGTGGGGGTGTGGACCTAACGAAGGAATCGCAGAGGGATAGTCTGTCCAGAACGCAGATAGGGGTGGGGAGATAAATATATCCCTGTTGGTGGGGTCTGATTGTTGATGGCAGAAATGGCAGAGGTTGATGCAATGTATCTAGAGGTTGGTGTTGTTTCATTGTGGGTGATTTGAGCAGAATTTCATTCTATGAAATACTTAACTTTCAACTTCACAGCAACATGGCATCCACAACCAATTCAGGATGATGAAGTGCCTGCAAAGGTTAAGAGGTTTGCATTGATACATACACAGCTGTCTGCAAAGACCACTATGGAAGGTGACATCGACTGAAAGCATTCAGGCCGAGGGGGATGAAAATTGAATCCATTCACAAGAATGTTACAAAGTTTTTGATAGTTGTGTAACTGTCTTTATTCAAAGTATTGAATTCACAGATCCATCAGGATGCATTACACATTGACAGAGAGCCTAAAATAAACAGTAAGTTGAACAGAAAACCAAAGCGAAGTATTAAAAGGCTAACAAATCAGTCTCTGACCTGAAGTATTCACTCTATTTCTCTCTGAAGGTGCCTCCTGTCTTACTGAGTATTTCCAATGGACAAAATCTTCCCAGCCCCGGAATGATGTGGGCATTGGTCGGAAAATTGTGAAAATTGTGAGATTACAGTGAGAACTTTTTTGGCGATGAAAGAAAGAAGTCCAATTTTCCAACCAAGTGTTGAGTGGCAATTGAAGAATTCTCACTGGTGAGCAGCCAGACCTGTTTGCATGCATTAGCATCTCATTATTGGCTAATTTCACCTCAGGTATATGCAATAATTAATGACAGATGCACAGAATTCCCAACGGTTCCCTGGTAATTCCAGTTGATGCTTGCTTCTCCAGACATCCAATTTAGACTCTAGGTACCAATATCTCAGGATACGTTCCAAGGGGAGTGATCCCTGATGCCAGGATACTTTGCGTACTGTGACAGGCACCCACCTCATGGACTGAATTAAAATTATAATCCCTACAGTGTGGAAACAGGCGCTTTGGCCCAACAAGTGCACACCAACCCTCCAAAGTGTATCCCACCCAGACTCATTCCCCAACCCTGTATTTACCCCTGACTAATCCCTGTATTTACCCCTGACACATCCCTGAATAGGCAATTTAGTATGGCCAATTCACCTAACTTGCACATCTTTGGATTGTGGGAGGAAGCTGGAGCACCTGGAGGAAACCCAGGTTTTTGCCGGAGCACCTGGAAGAAACTCATGCAGACACGGGGAGAACGTGCAAACCCCACACAGACAGTCACCTGAGGCTGGAATCGAACCCAGGTCCCTGGCATTGTGATGCAGCAGTGCTAACCATTGAGCCACCATGCTGCCCTATTGGAGTAGGGTTGCTCACTTTCGTATTGCTCAATCCCTTTGTGTCAACTTTGACGCCCACAGCATCCCTGCCTCACCCTACCTTGCCTTTTTGCTGGAGCTTAAAGACCTGCAGTACTGTTTTGACTTGCCTTTTAGCACAGACACAAAGCCAAGCAGCTTGTGCTAGTTGTCAGCAGTAATCAGTTAATGGTGTAGATTTGTAGCTGCGGTGACTATGCCACTGCGCTATGCCAGTCCTGGGGTGGATTAAATAAAAGTCAAGAGGGTTTGTCGGGAGCCTCTGCCGCATGAGAGAAGCTGGGGTTATACATACTGCAGTTTGCGTGCTGGGATGCAGAGGAGCTAATCACTGCGTGGGCCTGATGGCACAATAGTTAACACTGTTGACTCACAGCACCAGGGACCTGGGTTCGATCCCAGCCTTGGGCGACTGTCTGTGTGATGTTTGCGCATTCTTCCCTTGTCTGTGTGGGTTTCCTCTGGGTCCTCCAGTTACCTCCCACAGTCCAAAGTTGTGTGGGTTAGGTGGATGCGCCATGTTAAATTGTTCGGACTGTCCAGCGATGTGCACGCTGGGTGGGTTAGTCATGGGAATTGCAGGGTTATGGGGATTGGGTAGGGGTCTGGATACAATACTCTTTGGAGGGTCAGTGAGACTGGTCTGTATCTGCACTGTTGGGATTTTATAATAACAGATGTGAAGGGCAGCAACTCCATATGTAAAGTCAGGAGTAGTAGAATTTGAAGGAGAAAGGGGTAATGCCAGAAAGGTTTTCATCAACAGCAACATTCTGGCCTCCATTGAAGAACAGCAGATTACAATATCTGGCATGTTGACTTGATATCCCTGGGGCTACCGAGGTAAATTAGGGAGATAAAAGATTTAGACAGACAGGTTGCATGGCATTGAAGGGGACGGCAACCAAGAGGGAATGCATACATTTGGACGGCTCACCAATAGTAAGAGGCTGAGCCTGAGATTCATGGTGTGAGGAGCAACTGATGTTTCCTTCCATTGTGCTGTAAGTAATAAGTGCACAATGGAGCTGAAAGTGGCTGTGGGCACACCCGGAGTGGGCAGAGCAAGTGCATCCCTCAAAGAGAAGGTTTGTTTTCCTGGGCCAGATGGGATATATCCTAGGTTGCTGCAGGAAATGAGGGAAGAGATTGCTGCACTTTGGCGATGATTTTTGTGTCCTCACTGTCCACTGGAGTAGTGTCAGATGATTGGAGGGTGGCAAATTGTTATTCCCTTGTTCAAGAAAGGAAATAGGGATAACTCTAGGAATTACAGACTAGTCAGTCTTACATCTGTGGTGGACATATTATTGGAAAAGATTCTGAGAAGCAGGATTTATGGTTACTTGGAAAACCATGGCTTGATTAGAGATAGTCAGCATGGCTTTGTGAGGGGCAGGTCATGTCTCACAAGCCTTAATGAATTCTTTGAGGATTTGACAAAACACATTGATGAAGGTAGAGTGGTCAAAGTGGTGTACATTGATTTTAGCAAGGTGTTTGATAAGGTTCCCCATGGTAGGATCATTCAGAAAGTAAGAAGGCATGGTATACATGGAAGTTTGGCTGTCTGGATACAAAACTGGCTGGTCCATAGAAGACAGAGGGTGGTGGTGGATAGACGATATTCAGCCTGGACCTCGGTGACCAGTGGTGTTCAGCAGGGTTCGGTTCTGGGATCTCTGCTCCTTGTGATTTTTATAAATGACTTGGATGAGGAAGCAGAAGGGTGGGTTAGTAAGTTTACTGATAACACAAAGGTTGGTGGAGTTATGGATGGTGTGGGCGGCTGTTGTAGGTTGCAATGGGACATTGACAGGATGCAGAGCAGGGCTGAGAAGTGGCAGATGGAGTTCAAACTTGAAAAATGTGCAATGATTCACCTTGGAAGGTCGAATTTGAATGCAGAGAAAAGGGTTCAAGGCAGAATTCTTGGCAGTGTGGAGAAACAGAGGGATCTCAGGGTCCATGTCCATAGATCCCTCAAAGTTGTCACACAAGTTGATAGGTTTGTTAAGATGTATGGTGTGTTAGCTTTCATTAGAGGGAGGATTGAGTTTAAGAGCCGTGAGGTTATGCTGCAGCTCTTTAGAACCCTGGCTAGACCACATTTGGAACGTTATATTCAGTTCTGGTCGCCGCATTTTAGGAAGAATGTGGAAGCTTTAGGGAGGGTGCAGAGGAGATTTACCAGGACGCTGCCCGGACTGGAGGGCATGTCTTATGGAGAAAGGTTGAGGGAGTTAAAGCTTTTCTCATTGGAGTGAGGAAGGGTGAGAAGTGACTTCATAGAGCTGTACAAGATGATGAGAGGCACAGATAGAGTGGATAGCCAGAGATGTTTGCCCAGGGCAGAAATGGCTATCACAAGGGGGCATAATTTTAAGGTGCTTAGAGGAAGGTTTAAGGGACATGTTAGAGGTAAGTTATTTACACAGAGTGTTGGGTGCGTGGAATGCATTTCCAGCGGTGGTAGTGGAGTCAGATACATTAGGGACATCTAAGTGACTCTTGGATGGGCACATGGATGGTAGTAAATTGAGATATGTCAGTTAGTTTGATCTTAGAGTAGGATAAAAGGATGGCACAACATCAAGGGCCAAAGGGCCTGTACTGTGCTGTACTGTTCTATGTTCTATGATATTTTCCTGTGGTGAGCCACGGAGACAAGCTCACCCACTGATGACCCCTATTCTAATCGAGCTAAAATACCCACCGAGGATGGATAGAGAATTGGCTGGCTGGTAGAAGGCAGAGAATAAAGGGAATAAAGGGGTCTTTTTCAGGATGTAAGCATGTGATTAGTGGAGTTCCCCAGGGGTCAGTCTTGGGACCGTAACTATTCACGTTATCATTAACAATCTGGATGAAGGAACTGAGGATATTGTTGCTAAGTTTGCAGATGACGCAAAGATAGGTGGAGAGACAGGTAGTGTTGAGGAAGTGGTGAGACTGCAGAAGGACAGGCTAGCAGAGGGAGCAAGGAGTGGCCGATGGAATACAATGTGGGAAATTGTAAGGTTATGAACTTCAGCAGGAAGAATGGATAATAATTTCTCATGTGGGAAAGGCTTCAGAAGTCTGAAGCACAAAGGGACTTAGAAGTTCTCATTCAGAATTTTTTAAAGGTTAACATGAAGGTTCAGTTGGCATATGCAATGTTAACATTTATTTCAAGAGGGCTAGAATACAAGAGCTGAGGTTGTATAAGGGTCTGGTGCTACCACACTTGGAATATTGTGAGCAGTTTTGGACATTGTTGGAGGGGGTCCAAAGGAGGTTTATAGGAATGATTCTGGGGATGAAGGGATTGTCAGATGAGGAGCACTTGAGGACACTGGGTCTGTCGTGGATGGAATTTAGAAAGCAGAGGGGAATCTCATTGGAACTTACGGAATACTGAGAGGGCTGGAAAGAGCGGAGAAAATGTTTCCACTAGTAAGAGATACTAGGACCTGAAGGCATAGCCTCAGAGTGAAGGGACAACCCTTCAGAACTGAGATGAGGAGGAATTTCTTCTGCCAGAGGGTAGGTAATCTGTGGAATGCATTGCTTCAGAGGGCTATGGAGGTCAAGTCATTGAGTGCATTTAAGACAGAGGTTCTTGATTAGGAATGTGATCTAGGCTTATAGGGGTTGAAAGGCTGAATTCTACTCCTTTATCATATGGTGTTATGATTTCATTGTACCTGCAGGATGCAGCATGGCCAAGGTGCATACGTTTGGACATGTAAACAACACATCCAATGTGGAGGGAAAGGGAGAGTAGCATTGCAATGGATGATACTTCTTACTAGATTTCTAGGGCATTGGAGATTTCAGCATCTCCACAGGAATGATCCCAGTCTTCACCTACCACAGCCAGGATCTTCCCTTCATAGGGGATAAGGAGCCAAATGTTGAGTACTCTACTATCCTGTATTGGCTATCTTTGTCCTGATATGGTTGTTCCTGTATTGCGAGAAAAGGAGACATTGAGTGAGATGAAAGAGGGTGGCAAAGCTGTTAATACTGGTAGGGGAAAGATGATGAAGTGTCCTGAGTGAGTGAGTGGGGAGTGCAGAGGTCATGCAGGGTCAACGGAGTGGGACATTGAGAGGTTGGGAAGTGGGATAGAGTGAGGGAAGGTGTTGCATGTAATATAGAGAGAGAATGGTAGACTATGAGCATTGTGGTTAGGTAGGTACAGTAGTTGAATTACACTGAGCATGGGGTTAGACAGAAAAGATGTGGCACTTCCCCTGACAGAGTAGAAAAGGTCATTTAATTTTCTTCATATGCTGCTGGGCATTTTTCCAGACCATGGAGACAGCACTCACCCAGGGGGCAATCTCAGACCAGGCTGGCATGTTTTTGGCCTTCTCTGTCAGCCGTAGAAAGAAAAGGCAGCCCAACTCAGCACCACCCTATCCACCAGTAACTCCAGCTCCATGCTCACAAAGCAGAGTGCCTATTTCCCCTTATCTGCCATGTCCAGGGAAGTTAAAGCAACCATACAGGATAGATTACAGTCTGCCAGCACTTGACCCAGTTATTAAACATGATCAGAATTACTGAAAAAACTCAGCAGGTCTGTCAGCATTTCTGGAGAGAAAGCAGAGTTAATGTTTTGGGTCCACTGTCCCATCAATAGCCTGCACACAGTAATCAGTTACATTCAAAAAATCATGGTGGTGGAGATTTGAAGGGATTTTGAAAACATTCATAGAGATTTGCGTTTCCTTGCCATTGTAGGTGAACCTCTGGTTTATGTTACTCAGTAACTCACTCTGAGCCCTATTGGTCAATTTGTTTCCAACAGATAAGACTAGAGAATGCCTCATTAAACTATATAAGTAATTCACTGTGGGGGTCATAAATCAACACTGATAGAGTCATAGACTCCTTATTTAATAAAACTAATTTAGAAAGGCTTCTGTGGCTCAGTGGTAGTAGTTCTGCCTCTGAGCCAGGAGGCCCTAGTTGAAGTCCCAGCTGCTCCAGAGAAGTGTAATAACACCTCTGAACAGGGTTGACTACAAAGTATCTAAAATTCCTTCAGTTTCTTAATTTGGATTTTCTTCAGTACAATCTTTTGCAGTTTGGTTTTATGTAAAAGTGCCTGTGTTGTGGTGAGCATGGTAGGTGCAGTGAGCAAGATCAATATTGGATTTGTTACAGAATATTTATTTCATATGATGAAACATAATGATGGTCATTATTGGCAGATTAATTATATTGTTAAAATACAGAGGTAAAGTTCATTGTTTAACAAAGATTCAGCAAAATCTATAAAGAGTGACTGCCGAATACACTGCCCATGGTGTCCATCCACACCCTTGAAGGCTTTAAAGAGAGTTAGGCACTGTCAGGTGCCAGACTGCATTATCTTACCCTCCAAAACCATTTAGATTTAACCTCTTGCTCTTGCCCTGTCTTTATTTTTTTGCTGTTGTTGCACTTCCCCTGGTGGACACTGCAGGGCTGGAGTGCACTATCAACTCCCAAAATGAAATTTTAATTTAATTTGTTAACCTTCCTTTAAAATTGTGATCTTTGTATCAGTGCTTCTTTAAGGGACTGCCACTTGTTTATTTGGTTTCATTTGGTGTTATCGTGTTTTCAAAAGAGGTTAGCAAGGACACTGGAGTGGTGGGTAGAATATAGACATAAATATATCTGCATTCTATAAATTGAATCTATCAAGTAAACAATGCACCTTGTTTCCTATTTCACCATCTGGCTTGGGATCCAATGAATGCAGGTAAAACTTATTAAAGACTGGCTTGCTAAATTTGTTGGCTTTTCAGTTATGGCTATTCATTATTACATTTTATTTTACAAACCAGTATTTTTCTTGTTATAGTGAGCTTGATTGATGCAGTTAGGTTGCTGATAGCATCTTGTAT
This sequence comes from Chiloscyllium plagiosum, assembly GCF_004010195.1. NCBI lineage: Eukaryota > Metazoa > Chordata > Chondrichthyes > Orectolobiformes > Hemiscylliidae > Chiloscyllium > Chiloscyllium plagiosum. The sequence goes on from NC_057719.1 coordinate 65,563,870, forward strand.
GTTGTGATGATTGTGGTCAACAGTGTATCTTGGCGTGGTTTAGTTCATAACGAAGTTTCTATTTGATATTGCAGTGCGGTGAGTGTGCATGCAGGAACAGGTCTTGTTTTCACAAGAAAGTACTAATCCTCCAGCATGATGAACTTGGTGTGTGTGGCGAGTGTGGTAAGCCTCTCCTTCCAATGGGGAAGGATGCAGTTTGGAAGAATGCAGTGAGTTAGAGCTTGCCGCAAACCAAAAAATTGAAAACATGGTTTTATGAGCAGATAAATAAAAAAAGCTTCACAACAAATGCATTCCACAACATGAAATCATAAGGGTGAAGGATAGAGCTCAAGTCACACGATCCCATTCTTGCCGTTACAAGCCCATTTGAACTCTATAAAATGGAAAAGAACCCTGTCAGCACATTGAGTATCTGTGATTGTGTAAAGTTAAAAATCACACAATGCCAGGTTATAGTCCAACAGGTTTATTTGGAAGCTGGAACCTGCTGTACTATAACCTGGTGTTGTGTGATTATTAACTTTGTCCACCCAGTCCAACACCAGCACCTCCAAATCATGATTGTATAAAGGCTGTTAGTGCTATTTTGCTGTGACCTGCCTGCTGAATTGATCTGATCTGAATTCCTTTCTGGTGAAGCAGAGTATTATGTATACTTCTTTCAATTTAGTCCTCTGTATTCGCTGCTCACAATGCAGTTCCTTCTACATGGTGAAAACCAAACACAATTTGGGAGAGCTCTTTGTGGAACATCTCCATTCAGTCCACAAGCATGACCCCAAGCTTTAGGTGGCCTGTTATTTGAATTCTCCATTTTGCTCTAATGTTGATATCTTGATTGTTGGCCTATTCTGCTGTCCTGGTTAAGCTCAATGTAAATTTGAGGAACAGTTCCTCATCTTTCAGTTAAACAGTTTAGTCTTTTCCAGGCTGAAAGTTAAGTTCAATAAGTTCAGATTGTAAACTCCACCCTTCCTCCATTTGGATAACATGGGCCAAGAAATTCCTTCACCTGTCTGCTCTACCTTCTCACCAGCTCTCTCCTCACCAAACACACTCTTTCTTTGCCAGCGAAAGTCTGTTCAGCTGCCCTTCCACTTCCATCATCATCATCACATGCTGCTAGAGGTCTGGTTATACATGGGATGTGAGTATTGCTGGCTGGGTCAGTCTTTATTACCTGGCCCTAGATACCTGTGAGAAGATGATGGTGAGCTGCCTTCATGAACTGCTGCAATTCATTTGGGATCTACAATAATGCTGGAGAGGAAGCCCCCAGATTTTAACCCAGCCACACTGAAGAAACAGTGATATATTAGCAGTTAGGAGGTGAGTGGGTTGGAGGTAAAATTACAAGCAGCAGTATTCCAATGTATCCACTGCCCTTGTCCTTCTAGGTGATAGATGCCAAGTTTCTGGAAGATGCTGTCGAAGGAGCCTTGATGAATTTCTGCAGAGCATCTTGTAGATGGTACATTTTGCTGCTCCTGAGTGTCAGTGGTGGAGGGAGTGGATGTTTGTGCATGTGCTGGCAATCAAATGGGCTGCTTTATCCTGGAAGGTGTCAAGATTCTTTAGTGTTGTTGGAGCCATATTCATCCAGACAAGAGGGTAGTATTCCATCACACTCCTGACTTGTGTCTTGTGGACAGGATTTGGGGAGTCAGGAGGTGAGTTACTCATATTCCTAGCCTCTGATCTGCTCCTGTTACCATAGTATTTCTAAGGATAGTCCAGTTGACTCCGAGGATGTTGATAGTGGAGGATATAGTATTGGCGATGCCAGGGGCAGTAATTCGACTCTCTCTTGTTAGAGATGATCATTACAATTACTTGTGCAGTGGAAATGCTACTTATCACTTCCAACCAAAGCCTGGATGTTGTCCAGGTCTTGCTGCATTTGAACATGGACTACTTTAGTATCTAACAAGTCACAAATGATGCAGAACTTTGTGCAATCATCGCCGAACATCAACACTTCCAACCTTAAAATGAAGAGAAGGTTATTGATGAAACAGATGGAGGTGGTTGGGCCTAGAACACCACCCTGAGGAATACTTGCAGAGATGACCTGGAGCTGAGATGACTGAGCTCCAACAACAACAACCATCTTCCTATGTGTCAGGTGTGACTCCAATCAGTGGAGAGATTTCCTCCAATACCCATTAAATCTAGTTTTGCTTGGGCTCCTTGATGCCACACCCAGGTGAACGCAACACTGTTGTCACACTCACCTCACCTCTGAAGTTCAACTTTTTTTCCACATTTGATCCAAGTACAGAAGCTGATTGACACAGGCAGAACCAAACTGGCTGTCAGTGAGCAGGTTGTTGCTCGGCAAATGCTGCTTGATAGCACTGTTGATGACAATTTCCTGATTTTTAAGAATGGGTTGATGGGGTAGTAATTGACTGGGTTGGACTTGTGCTGATTTTTGCTCGCATACTTCGGCAATTTTCTCTATGTTGCAACTATACAGTAACAGCTTAGTGAAGGGCACGGGCTAGGGATCTTTATCCTAAATATCCTTTGCTCAAAACTTATTACATCTCTAATTTTTACTAATTCTGATGAAAGGTAACTGACTTAAAATGCTAGCTTTGTTTCAAAATCCACAGATGCTCGCTCACCTGCTGAATATCTCCGCCATTTTCTGCTTTCATTTCAGATTTCCTCACTGCATTTTTCAGTGTTTGGTATGAACATAGATTCTTTGGTGCTTATTGTGCGCATTGAAATATATCTTTTAAAGGTAGAATCAGTAGAATTAGATAAAAAATGAGCTGCACACAGATTATATTATAAACAGAGGAGATTCTCATCCATGAGTAAGTTATAGCAGTGAAGAGTAGCTGATATGGGAACAAGACAGATAATGCTGATCAGCAAATCATTGAAAGCAGGATATTTTACCTTAAGTAATGTAATATACTATTTAATTCTGCCAAAGTATTCCAAGCGATATAGTGGAGAAATAACAGCAGTTCACATTCCTAATGGTATTTGATTAACCAACATATTTTGGAATCATTTTCCACTCTGCTAAAATTCCAAATGCTTAGCATTATTTTCTGATACCTAGCATTATATCATACTGTGTTTAGTTCCACAGGACCTCAGTTATCTTTGTGCTGCATTGCACTCCCTAGTAGAGAGGTTTAGATAAATTATTTGAAGTCTTTCCAAAGTCCCTCATGTCATTGCTAGGGGGCACTAGTGGACAGCTTGCGATGACTTGATCCATAGGTTTGTTTCTTTGTATCACTATCTCTCAAAACACATTCAATCATGATAAATAAAATGGAGATTCAAAGTTTAAATAGTTCTCCTCTGCTAAAGTAAAACTGCTACTAATGATCTGTAAGAAAATCACAGATTGCTACGTGAAATGATTTGAAGACACTTATAACCTTGTACAATGTGCTACATACTCGAGGCTTATCTTTGATGAGTGGCGCTAGTTGCTTCACTAGTGATCTGCTTCAGCTTAATTGGCCAGGATATGCATGATACCTTGGCCATAAGCCACTAATTTATAACATTATTCCATTTGGGCATCATTCACATTGATTGTGGTATCACACTGCTTAGTGAGAAGTTGCAGAATGATTTAAAATTGCCAGGAAGCTTAGTCTGAAATCAGTTCAAAATGTAAACATTAATTACCTAAACTGTGTTTTATAAGCAATCATATATAGGACAAATGACACTAATTAATCCACTCTAACCCTTTCAGTGCAAACTTCAATTTATGTCAAGCATATTATAGTGGCTGAGTGTATTATGTGTAAAATAGTACTCAGTTACTGCGCGTTGTGAACTCTACCTTCACCTGCTGGTGGCTTGCAGAGTAGCAGATGGATTATTTTGGTCCGTTCCAAAATTTTCTGGAGTTGTCTACCACTGAGTATTGCAGATTGGCACATTCCAATGTCCAGGATTAAGTACTGAAGGCTGCACTAAAGCTTGGGTCAGCAATTACAGTTGCCGTCTGAAGCCTGTCAGACAAAGTTCAGGAAGACCTGGAAAAAGTAAGATAAGATGTTAGTCCTGTCTGTGAGATATGCTGCTGAGAAACAAGATATATCATCATAGGAAGTGATGTAATGTCACATATTCTTGCTTTCTCCTGCAGCTTCATAGCAAGAAGAAGCCACAGTAACATGTCTCTGCAATAAAAGTAATGTTTTCCCCATCTCAGCAGACTCCGGAAAGTTTCTTCAGCAGCACATCCCCAAAGGCAAAAAGCTTTAAAAATCTGTATCCGTGAAATCATGAATTGTGAATTAACCTGTCCACACCAAAAAAATGCAACATTTCTGACCAAAACTCACATATATATATTTTTTAACCTATCTTTGACTTAGTTATAGCTCCGCACAATCAAACTTCATCATTCGCAGGAGTTCTCAGGAATGGAACCCTCGCAGATATGGAGGAATGATTGGACAGTAATACTTGGAAAGTATCATGCTTAGGTGCCATTTTAAGGTTTACAAGTCAGATCAATACACATGATTCACAATTTTACTGTTTTATCCTTCTGGGCACTGAGGTGAACATTATTATAGAAATGGACCAAAACACCTCAAACTGTAAGTAATGACATTGCAAATATTATTTGTCATTGTAAGTGTTGTCAGTAATATATATGTATATATAGGTATGTGTGTGTGTGTGTGTATATACATATATATAAATAAATATATATAGTAACATTTCTGAAAAAATTAATGTGGAAAATGGATTAGTTCCACCCAGACTCATAATGCCACACACTCTCTAGCTGGAGAAAAGTTAGATTTGTTTGAGTTTGCAATGACATTGCCATGACATACCTGGCTCCTGGTACTTGAAATTGTGCCTAAATAGCCAATGTTAATTGTACCTATTGCATTCATGCAATCAGCTATGCCCTGTTATGCAAGACAAGCACCTCTTCTTGTGATGAACTCTATATTGCATTGATGGTATACAGGTCCTTAGATTAGCAGAAAGGAGGAATGGTTGTAGTGATCTATCGCAATCACTAACCATCAGTGTTTGGTAACCAGAAGATACAAATATCATGGAACAGGAAGGATTCAAATCCCACTTGAAACTGAAGAAAAGACAAGTGACATTATCACTTTAAGAACATACTACTTTAAGAAGAAACACTCAATCAGCAACTGAAATGTGAAAACCAACAAGCAGTCAGCATTAGCCATGTGTGTAGCAGCAAAGCTCCAGAAGAAGACCTTTTCCTCAGAGTTGGTAAGAGGAACAGGTTGGAAAAGAGTCAAGGCAATCTACATTGGGAGAAAGCAGAGAGAAGAAAGCTCTACAAGGAGCAATTGAAGGATCTATAAATAAAGTTAGGGATCCCTGGGGGAAAAGGAAAATGCTTTAACAAAACTAAAGACCAGGTAGAGAAGGAAAGCAAGTAAAAAGAGATTTTTTTTCCTCTCAATATGAGCATTGCTTTCAGGGTGAATAGGCTTCACCCTACGCAGCTGCAAAGGAAAAAGTCAGGGTCTGAAAAACCATTTATGTCAGAGGCTGCATATGTTAGTTTTGGTCACAAAAAGGAAAGTTTAGCTGAATGGATGAGAGAGTCTAAGATAACAATTTTAAGATACTGATTTTGGCAGAAAGACTTATTAAGCTACAGACAGAAGTTTAGTTTAAATGTTGTGCAGGGTGTCTGCTTTGCGTGTTAGGTCATGAAAGACTAAAAAGCAATGGTTTTACCTGGAAGATGCGGGAAAGCCTCCATTTTGGCAACAAAACATAGGAAAGCCATCCAGAAGGTGGAAACCACTATTTTGCCATTTTTAAAAAAAGCAGGAAAGTCACTACCAAACAGTAGAGAGCTATAGTTATGCCATTTAATATCTTTTGTAACTTGAAAGAAATAATATAACAAATGATTGCTAATTAACAGAATTTAAAGCTATCAGAGAATTATATACTGTATTGCTAAAATTTTGAATGCACTTTATGACAACAGACTTGATTTAATGCAAGAATATAAACTGGAAGCTTAACATTAAGGTGCTGCAGATTTAAAACAGCTTTAGGGCAATAAGCATAAATAAACACTTGAAGAAGAAATGGAAGCAGAAATGATCATTACTTGGTTCTATTACCAGCGCTCCCACCTGTATTTGTTGATCATCCATTTCTGGGAAGAAGTGGACTCTGAATTGAATAATTTCATATCACATCCAATTATAGATGGTGAGCCCCTGCCTGAGGTCACAGAAAGCACTACCAGCAGTCTCACTAGCAGAGATGGGTGCTGCATTTTAGCTGGGGTCTACAAGGATACCTCTATCCTGAGATTACTGTGTCCACAACTGCCAGGTCACCATATGGAGGGAGAAGTCCTATGGATCCAATGGGAGAGTTAAGAATAGGAAGCCTTTTGGATGGTATCATGTTCAAAGTCACCCTATGTTCACTAACCTGAAGAATATGTTCTTTTTGAATTAATTTACAACAAAGAAGGAACCAAAGTGCGCAATGGAAAAGGATCAAATCGGATGTGCATTTTGCTGGATGAATTAACCTGTGTGTCTTTGAAAGACACTAAGGTGTGAAAGTTTATTCACCTGGCTTAAAATGCTGTGTTGCGCAAATTGCCCTGATTCTCCATGGCCAGCATCACCATTGCATACACGACCCATAGCATTGTCTACTCCGAGATAATCAATGTCGTTTGTATTGTTCTGCTTGAAGAGGCACTGATAAACAAATATCTCACTCCTTCATCCTGGGGCAGCATGAAATGAATTGATCCATATGCATGTCATTGAATAGCATATATTCTTCTTACTTCACAGTTTTGTTCAAGATTGGACTTAAGAATTGTCTGGATATATTGTGATTGTGATGCTGGGTAAGCAGATCTGACATCATCCAAAACTACCCAATCAAAGAAGTTATAACATAAATGATACAAATGCAATTAGTATGTATGAAAAAGCTTCTTTAAAAGTCTTCAGGTACAAATTATTGAAGCTCAGGTGAATAAATAATTGCTTTAAGATTGTTAATTCCAGCAACATTGACGATATAGCCTCAGAAATTCAATGAATATCTGCAGATATATTTTCCATAGACAGTTAAGTTGGTCGCAATGCTCCGTGATATTGTATTTATTGATGTGGTGCTGTTTCTTGACTAGACCCTTCAAATGAAACTTTTGAAAGTCTTCGTGATTGGTGTCAATGAGAAAAAGGAATAAAAATAGGTAGGTTTAAAGAGGTGATTTTAGAATATCATAAATCATGAACAGCTCACCCCTACCTTCCCCAACTCCACAAAACCACCATCTTCTTCTATCCACTACCATTAAAATTACCAGTACCATGACTTCCTCTCCCAAAGGCAGTCAAACTCGAGTTCGAAGTTAATGTGCAAGACTCAAATAGATCAGTTAGTAGCAGATCAAAGGATATAAGCAAGACTAAATAAAGTGGCATGTGGATTAGTTTTCCTAACCTTTCATCCTGACAAGTGGAAATTGGGTAAAGTATGTGAATCTAGTTTGCACTGCTTACTTCCTGAATGCACACAAAGCTCAAGTGTTAACTATGAAGAGAGATTGGACTAACTTAGTTTGTTTTCACTTGAATGTCGGAAGCTGAAGAGTGACCTGATAGAAATTTACAAAATTATGAGAGATATGAATAGGATGGATAGTTGGAGTCTTTTTCCCAGTAAATATCAATTACTAGGGAAAAATAAGTTTAAGGTAAAAGGGAGAAAGTTTAAAGGAGATGTGAGATGCAATTTTTTTTACATAGCGTGGGTGCCTGGAATGCACTGCCACAGAAGGTGGTAGAAGCATTTGAGATAGTAGTGTCTAAGAGGCTCCTTGACAGATATATGAATAGACAGGGAAGAGAGTGATATGGACTATGTAGAGGCAAAAGGTTTATAGTTTAGAAAGGCATCATGTGTCAGTGCATCTTGGTGGGGCAAAGGGCCTGTTCCTGTGCTATACTAATTTTGTTCTTTGCAAACAATCTCAGATGCTTTATGAGGAGTGTTAGAATTGAAGTGTATAAGATCCTGAATGATTTTGACCAGGTGGGTGTGGAAGGGATGTTTCCTCATGTGTGTCCAGAACTTTGTGACCCTGTTTTAAAATTAGGGCTTTCTCTTTTAGGTCAGAGACAAAGAGGTTTCTTAGAGCGCTGTGTGACATTGGAACTCTCTGCTTCAGAAGTTAGAGGAGATGAGGTCATTGAATACTTTTAAGACAGAGAATGAGAGGTTATCCGGGATAGATGGGAATGTGAAAGTGGGAACACAACCAGATCAGCCATGATCCTATTGAATGGCTTGAAGGGTCAAATGTCTTACGTCTGTACCAGAATTTGTATGTTCATATGTTTGTAAAATGATCTTAACAATTTACACAAGATGCTTGCTCTCTATAGTGTTTCAAGGTCATCCCAATGAAAGCCACTTGAGTAAGAAGGAGCACCTGATAAAGTCACAATATTGTTGCTAAAATAACAAGGCTTTCCACATGTTTCCAATTATGCTGCTGTTTATTCAGATATTGGACACAGTCTTGAAACTAAGAAACTTTGGCAAACTCAGTATGGGAGTAACAGACCAAACTGATTATCTGTGTTAGACCTTAAACTTGTAACAGTTACGTTAGGAATTGCTTTGCTTGGTGAAATGGTGACAAAAACATATAAAATTCAGAACAACCTTGATAGTTATACAAGGAGAAGTTAGAATATCCACAAATGGCAGTTGAAATGTAGCACTTTCTGCCATAAACCATTATTCTGACAGTGCCATATGATCAGGACATACTTCTGTATGTGAGAGGCCTTTTGATTCACCTTAGTCTGTCCACCCAGAAAAAAAACCTGAATATCCTCCCCACTTGTTTTCTAAACGTTTTCTAGATTTTCATTTCCATTCCTTTATCTAGGTTGTTATGTCATGTCTTGAAGACTCTTTGAATGAGCCAAGGAGACAGACATAAAAGATCAATGACCAGAATAAATATTGATTGGAAAAGAATGTTTGTCATATCAGAAAAAGCAGTAAAAGTGGAAAACAAAATAAAAGAGATGAAACATAGTGTTTGGAAAGTAAATTCTGAAATTAAACATTATTCAATAAGAAAACACAGATTTTATACCATTACACTTTTTAATATAACATGCTTTCTTTTCAGCCAAGTTTACAAAATTATGCTACCAAAGTTGTTGGAATTTGCTTTGATTTTCCAAATGATCCCAACATCTCTATTGTACTGAACTGAACAATTTCAAACTGATAAGTCCTCATGATATTTTTTCCAAAGACTTAATTATAGTCAAATGTAGAGCAGACCTCATGAAAATGTCACACCGGCCTAATGATTTACAAAATCACTGGTGCTGTAAATCATACTGGAGACTTTTTTAAAAATCCATTTTATCTACAAATTTTGTGCAACAGGGAGTTATTTATCCTGCAGTGTGTTCTTTAGGTTCATTAGTATTCCTTCCTTTGGCCAATATTTTGGTGCAGACACAAAGGTACATCAATTAAACTTGCTTTTGGGGTCAGAGCCAATGCTTAGATGCCTTTCAGGACATGTCCCGAAGTGGGAAAACTGGAGACTTCAACATAATTTTGGCTGGACTTGAAATTATCATTGGCTCTGGGACCAAAGAAGCTGCTGTGGAATTGGCTGTTATCCACACAATTGACTCTATGGGCCAAACTGAAGCTCAATTTTGAGTTAAGGCTACTTTATAAGTTCATATGTCCCATTCGCATGGCAATCTGTAATTCACTAAAGTGGTGTTTAGGAGTCAGTCTCAGTATCAGTTGGAGTTCCTGGTGTTGAAGGGAGTGATAATCTTTAGACACCAGAAAGAAAGCAGTACAGAATCAAAGAAAAATCATAATGAAGTGGTTGTAAACTACATTTAATTGGCTTGGGTAAAATGCCTCCTATCCTTATTTTTTTAACTCAGAAACAAACTAAATAGACATTTGGTCTCTTGAGCTTGCTCTGCCATTTAATGAGATCATGGTTGATCTGTTCGAGTTTCAAACTCCACATTTCCATTTCGCCCTCGAGTCTTTCCTCCGATGTCTTAAAAATACTCAATGAAACCTCCTCCGCCTTCTGAGGCAGAGAATTCTGAAGTCACACAGCCCTCTGGGGAAAGAAAAATCTTCCCATCTCAGCCATAAGTTTATTTTGAGTTATTTATGGTTGTAGCGAGTGTGGTTTGCTTTTCTCCTGATCACCCTTTTTGCTGTGAATGACTCATATTCTTGGGAGATGTTTAGAACATATCTGCTATGTCAGTGAATGCTCTCCTTTTTCAGTCATTAAGCCATAGATTCAAGGTCCCAATCCGAGATCTAATGTAGACCAACACTCTTGTGCAGCAGTGAAGGAGTGCCTCACGTTTGTTAGCTGTTACCTTTTGGATTGGACATTAAACAGAGGTGCTTCCAGGTAAAAGTAAAGTATTCCAAGGCACAATTTGAAGAGATCTGATTAATTTTCCTTGTGCCCTGGTTATCGTTTCTCTCTCAACCAACATCACTAAGACATGTGCTTGTTGTGGCACACACTGATGCTTTGTTCGGTTTGATTGCTGTGTTTCCCTGCACTACTGTGGTGATGACATTGCTGAAGTAATGAATTGGTTGTAAAACATTTAGCACATCCTAGAGGTCAAAACTATTCACTTAGCGGTGCTTCTTGCAGTGCTATAAAGGCCTAATTGCGGATGTGTACTGTAGTGCATAAGGTAGCACCAGATGCTTATTATGTCACCCACGTGTCGCGTTTAAATGTTCCATGTCTCATCATGTGATTCTGGTGACTGATCTATGCTCACTCGTGCTTGTTTGGTTGAGCCTGGATGTGGACTCAGAGTTAAGTTGGCAGACTCTGAAGCAACTTAAACCTGAGCTGTAAACATGAGTGCAGACATTTTGTGATTACAGAAATATTTGAAATCTCTTGGAAATAAGCCTGCTGCAGAATTAAAAACTAGTGTCATCTTTGCATTACTCAGAGAGATATAGCACCACACAGTGGAGTCAGCTGGAGTGATGGATGTAGACACATCTCCTGTATGTGCTGAAATTTGTTGGAACATATAGCATTATGTTGTCAACAGTTGTTGCCACAACTGGGTAATAACATTATCTAACAGTTCTGCAGTTAAAGCCTCCGTTTATCATTCCCAAAACATTTAAGAATGTTTCATAGAAGGAGCATTAAGAAGCAATTTGGACCCTTTTCTAAGGTTATTTAAAATACAAGTTCAAGTTGTCCCAGTCTGACCAATGGATACAAGAGAGGAGGTAAGCAGTTGAGCAAGAGTTATTCACTGATTGAATAATGTGCCACCATTTGCAACAAGGTATCAAAGATTCCTACAACAATACAATGGCTTCCCAGCATAAACCAGCAGCTTCAGCAAATATAAGGAGAAAGCCGAAACATTAACATTTTCAAGTCAATAAGATTCTCCAAAAGCTCTGAGACCTGTTGAAATAATTGAACAAAATCTACCGCAGAAGTCAATGTGGCATTATAGTTGCCAATACATTTATTTCGTCCCTAAAATAATCTTATTTTCTCTCAATTTATTTTGCTTCAACGAAAACAAATCCCATAAATTTGCCAAAGAATGAGGAAACTCGAGCAGCATCGAATGCAATTTGTCACTTAAAATTCCATAATTATTTATGCCAATTGCACCAATATCAAGTTTCACCAAGAAACCCAATCTGGCACATTGGTATCTCCAGATCAACCATTTTAATGGGATTGTTTGGCCCACCGGTTGTGAGTAACATAATGTTAAATAGCTAAAATTAACTTAACGAAGATATGCTATATAGCGCCATTTGCCAATTGTATTGGTGTACCACAGCCAGTTTGTTTGTTAAGCAAAGGGGAAAGATTATAAAAGTTTAAAACGAGCCTTTTTGTTTCCTTGGATGTGAAAAATTGGCTCAATTTTCAGGGCCCCTGCTAAGGCAAAGGAATAGAGGGGTTTGTTGACAGGGTTAGAAGATGGAGTCAAAGACTGTGGTGCTGGAAAAGCACAGCCGATCAGGCAGCATCTGAGGAGCAGGAGAGTTGACATTTCCAGCATAAGCTCTTCATCAGGAATGGTTAGAAGGCGGCAGATGGGAGGAGTTTTGAGGAGTGTATAAAGAATGGCCCAGAAACCTCTAAATGGTGATTAACGCAAAGTAGGGACACAGCCGGTTTGTGAGTGGGCTTTCTTCCTGTCCAGTGTTTTACAATTCAAAACAGATCGTCATTTTTCCAATACAAAAGATTATGGAAACTCAAGTGCTAGCAAATGTAATTTATGGCTAAAATCTTGCAATATTTTGCACATGGTTGGACAGGTTTCAGACAAATTCTGCCAAAAAGAAATGAAAGTACAACCTCAGGGATACTCAAGCTGAACTGTTTGAAGCTTAGCAATTCCTTACAATAATGCATAGCCATTGAAGCAAACCTGAAAGGAAGCAGCCTGTGAATTTCCAATAGCTGCTTACGTGTAGGCTAGTTTGGTAAAAGGAGGTGATAAATACCCAGTCCTAGCTCAAGCATGTTACAATATGGTAGCCAAGTAAGGTCTTGAGGCTTCTCTGAGTCTAGCTAGAGGGAATTAGGTTTGCCTGTTTCTCAAAATATTATACAAGTTGGGCAGTTACTGAGTTTTTCTCTCTTCTGATACTGGAAAAAATAAACCAAACTCTAGAGGAACGAAGTCTTCTCCCCATCTTTGACTTTTGGATCATCGTCAGCTGCAGGTAGCTAAGAGCTGAACTGTAGATCTCCAAGAAAGTCCAACAATCAGAGTTCCAGGGAAGTTTCCTGCAGGGGAGTGAGAAGCCTCAACAAGAAAGTATGTACTGTGAGAGTTAGCACAAACCAGCAGATTCTATTAGGCCAGAATGTAAGCCAACTGTCAGCGCTGAAGTTGGTGGTAAAGAGGCAAGGTGCAGTGCTCAACACAGATGTAACCTCTTTGAACAAATAAAGAGATCTTCTGATGTAAAAAACTGCTGTAGCCAGTGGCAGGGTGAGGTCATGTAAATGACAGCTGGAATAAATGAGAACACTTAATCATTGGGTTTTTTGAACAATCTGGAAAAAATGCAAACGTTTTGATACAACGACTGTTCTGCAAAGCTACAGATGGTGCACCAGCGAAGAGGAAATGAGATATAGGTGTGGGCGGGCAGGCGGTATAAGGCAAAAATCAACAGTTATCAAATAAATGACCATTTTTACTAAGAAACATTCATCAACGTTTACTGAAATTAAATTCCCCTTCGACTTCTATTATTCTGACGCAGTTTGCCTTTATTTAACTTTTCATGAACACCTCCTGGAGAAATAAATGAAGGCATTTTTTTTAACAGTAATTTTCTTGTGCCTGTCTCATTCTATGGCAGTCTTTGACATTATAAGTTGAAAGGGGAGGACTCAATGGTGCAATTTGATTTATTATTTTTGTGAGATCTGAGCATCGCTGGCAGAGTCAGCAGCAGTGCCCATTTCTAATTGCTCTTGAATTGCTGTGCCATTTCTGAATCAATCACAAAACCGTGGATCGGGAGTCATATGTAGGTCTAATCAGATGAAGACAGCAGACTTTCTTCCTTAAATGGCATAAGTGAACCAGATAGCTTTCTATAATAATATATGGTAGTTGTCATAGTCACCATTACTGAGACCAGATTTCACTTCCGATATTTATTAATTGAATCTAAATTCCACAAGATGCTGAGATAAATTTTTAACCTCATGACTCCAATGCATTAGCCCATGTCTCTGAATTAGTAAGCCCAGTGACATTACTACTGTATCACCGTCTTCCCAATGTAGAAGCTCATATTCAGGATTTGGGTTGTCTGGTACTACGGCTGGTATCTTGAATTCAGGTAACCAAATGGAGAACACACCCTCAAAACTTAAAAATGTTACGATATGGACGTCAAGCAAACATTATGGGCACCTCATTTTGTGTCATTTGGGAAGAGGTTGCTTTTATTGTTCACAATCAGAAAGCATAAAGATTCCATAGTTTATGGAGAAATGTTCCATTAATGCCTGGTGAGTGCTTAAGAATGACAGATTCTGTTTTTAAAGTGGTGAGAGTGTACAAAGCTCTACGTTTAAAGTGAAGCAGTACTACATTCTGAAAGTGCTGCACAGTGTGATAGGACTTGCTGTGGCTGGAAAAAAGATGGTTTGGAGGACTCTCGAGAAATAAATTACAAAGCGTACAAATGTCAAATTACTACCTCTATGTGAAAAAAATATATAATTTACATGGAAAATTTAATTAATTCTTTAAACACAAGGGCTTTCCCCAACAAAACAAAGCCTTAAAGTCTTGACGGTATTTATTAATAAATTTCACATTTCCTGTTCTTTGAAATCCAGACCAAGTTTTAATCATCAGGATAACAATTGTACTTCATCATATCCTTTTATTGGAATCATTAACTTGGATAATTACTGAACTGACCACAAATGGGCTGCACTAAATGGTGAAGAGAAAATGGAGTTTGTTATCTGGACTATGTCAGAGTAATTACTTTTCCATTTGGTACGTCATTGACCAAACTGACCCGGATGATAAATATTAAAATGGGAGTCGTTTACCATCATTCCTTGCTGAATTCCATGATGCCAAATTGTGCTTGGCATGGTTAATTAATAAAGTTAAGTACCGGGTAATTATTTAGCAGGCGCCTGGTGATACACAGGGGGAATACAGTAAGTGCAATAGTCTGAAAGTTTTGAAAATAACTGGGCAAGTAGGGAATGCAATTAAAGTAAATTGCAGACAATTGAATATAACCTCCACATGAAAACCACAATTAAATTAAGTGAATTTGCGAAGTGAATACTGCAGTCTAGTCATTAAATGCGTAGCATTATTGTTCTAAGGTTTGTTCAGGCGTTCTTTTCCTTTCCTTCTAATTCTTCTGAAGTTGTTTGACGGTTTTCATTTTCCATACTGAGTGTTAGTGACATTGAAAGTCCTCATTCATTCACGTGGTAAGAGATTACCTCAGGTGGCACAATGATTAGCACACTGCTTCACAAAGCTAGGCACCTGGGTTTGATTCCTGCTGTCCAAAGATGTGCAGGTTAGGTTGGCCACGGTAAATTGTCTTGTAGTGACCAGGGAGGTGTATGCTAAATAAGCCATGGTTATTGCAGGGTGAAGGGGATAAGGTGGGTTGCTGTTCAGAGGGTCACTGCAGACTTGATTAGCTAGAGACACTGTAGTGATTCTTCATCATAATGTTCTATAGTACAATGTATGTAAAGGCACTCAGGATTCAATCTTTAAAGCTCAGTGACAATATATTCCAAACTACCACACATTTAATGAAGCCAGGTCATTTCATATAAGGTGGGACTAACAACTTTCGATAGTCAGGCAGCATTTGTGGAGAGAGTAGATAAATTTACATTTTGGAAAGGGCCCTTTTTTCAATGCAAGCACTGTGAGAGATTGGACCACACTGCAGAAATAAAAAATAAATTATGAATGCTTTATAACATGCAATATGGCTGAGAAATCTGGGAGAAGTCAGGCAAGTTCCATCTGGAGGATGCTAGGCCCAACTCATTTAAACAGATTTCTAGGCTTCGAGAATGGGATTCTCACTAGATGCCTACTGACAGAGATTGCTGCTTGTTGTCAGCCTCATTAGCTGCACATCTCTCCTCATTAATATATGGTTTCTTATCACTTGCCGCAAGGAAAGTAGACTTCAACAGTTCCTGACATGAACGTCAAAGTGAGTACCTGGTATCTCTGGCTCATTGCCCACCCTTCTGGAGTGCCACCTTGGAAACCCAGCAACAATATCTCAGGACATGGTTCAGGGTATCTGCTGCACTCAACCCGTCCATGGGCATTTGCACCTGGCTGCCTATCAGGGCAATGATGGGACCTTTCTGATTCACTTATCAGATATTGCTGCAGTTTACAGCTGCAGCTCTAGGCACACCTAGCATTTAACATTGAAGTGCAAATGCAGAGACACTTTGCTTGCAAAAGTGGGCATCCAACTCACAGAAAGGACCTAGCTGCACCTCAGGACCGTTTGCTCATTCCCTGAGCACTCGTTCCCTATGAGCCTACTTGGATGCTTACAAGGTCACTGCCCTGCCTTGCCTTTTTGCTGGCCGACATTTGGCTCTTTACCCCCCATGGGGTGAGAATCCCAATCCTGACCACCCTGAGTGGCCGACTGTGCCCAAGCCTTTGGTCTCATATTGGAGGCTGCTGTTGGCTTGGCATTTTCCACCCTCCATCAACCAGGGGATCCAGGCTCTTCCATCTTGCCTTGCCATTCAGCACAGATACCAAGCCAGGAAGCTTACCATGCTTGTCAGCACACCCCAGACAAATCAAGGGACACAGTCTTCAACCAGGGTATCTCAGCACATCAACTCAACAGCAAAATAGGATACCAGACTAAAGGCTTGGGCACAGTCAGTTGGCCACTCAGGGTGTTCAAGGTCAGGATTCTCTCCTCAAAGGAGTCAAGAGCCAACACATCTGTCTTGACTCTTTCTTTCCTATTGTGAGCTGTTACCTCTGCGAATTAGAAAAAGGGAGGAATTGAGCGAGCTGAAGATGGGTGACACAGCTCATCCCCTCCCCCACTCACCTATTGTACTCTATGCTACTTTCTCCACACCCCCACCCTCCTCTAGCTTATCTCTCCACCCTTCAGGCTCTCTTCCTTTATTCCCGATGAAGGGCTTTTGTCCGAAACGTCGATTTTACTGCTCCTCGGATGCTGCCTGAACTGCTGTGCTCTTCCAGCACCACTAATCCAGAATCTGGTTTCCAGCATCTGCAGTCATTGTTTTTACCATGGGGGAAAAGATGGTACATTGTTCGAAGTGAATGAGTAGGCAGTGAGAAGGGCATGCTTGGTTAAGAGTGTGAGGTTGTTTGGGTGCGTGACAAGGTGAGGGAAGATGTTGTGATGGCGAGAGTGGTAGAGAATAAGCCTTGGTGGGAGGTAATTGACATTTACATTGGCCAAGCAGAAAAGATCATTGACCTTCTTCCTTCACTGCTGGGCATTTCTCTCTGAGACTGCAATAATCCAGGTGATAACTGTACCAGGCTGGCAGGGTTTGATGGAGTGACATCCTCTGCTGGTCCTGGGGCAGAGAATCAGCCTGATCTGCACCACCCTATCCACAGAGCCACTAGGTGCCTGACCATAAAGAGAGGTGGAAATGTGTTGCTGGAAAAGCGCAGCAGGTCAGGCAGCATCCAGGGAACAGGAGAATCGACGTTTCGGGCATAAGCCCTTCTTCAGGAAACGTCGATTATGCCCGAAACGTCGATTCTCCTGTTCCCTGGATGCTGCCTGACCTGCTGCGCTTTTCCAGCAACACATTTCCAGCTCTGATCTCCAGCATCTGCAGCCCTCACTTTCTCCATAAAGAGAGGTGCCAAGTTCCTCATATCTGCCAAGGCCAGGGCGAATGCTATGAGTTGTGCAGGGTGGCTCCAGTCTAACAGTCCTTTGCCACAGCTTTTAAAGATGATGCAGGTGCCAGAGATGCCAGTCTATTCTGCAACATCCCAGAAGTAGCGAGTTCCTTGGATATGGAGAGTGGTGGGATCTAGGAAGCAGCAGATGAGAGGGATGCCGTAGTGATAGCATAGGTAGCTGTTAAAGCGAGACTGGGACAATTGTGCAAGAAAATGTGCTAGGTCTCACAAAGAGAAACTCTCCATAAAACGCAATGAAATTAACACTTAGCTGAAGTCAGAAATAGATAGGTTCTTGATTAGTAAGGTGATCAAAGATTGTTGAGAAACATATCAGCCATGGTCAAATGGCAGATCAGACTCAGTGGGCCAAATGGCCTAATTCTGTTCCTGT
Organism: Chiloscyllium plagiosum; assembly: GCF_004010195.1. NCBI lineage: Eukaryota > Metazoa > Chordata > Chondrichthyes > Orectolobiformes > Hemiscylliidae > Chiloscyllium > Chiloscyllium plagiosum. The sequence continues at coordinate 65,581,819 of NC_057719.1, forward strand.
ATCTTATGTTCTTCTGGTTTAACAGACTATGAAAAATATGGTCTTGCTTACTTCTTGGTATTTATCAGAGATTTCTCTTTGGTTAAGTATCCCCTACCTTGTTCCTATTCTAGATCTAAAATCGGACTGTTTCACCACATTTGCTGCAAATACGCTATTTCTTCCTATTATGATTTTCAACATAGTTTTAGTGAGGTGACTCATTGAAATTTTAGTTCTAGAGTGACTGAACTACAGCGTTTTAAGTTTCTTAGATAATTCAACAAATAATAAATGTCTCAATTTACTTGGAATGTTTCCTGTGTCTCATGCATTTGATCATAAATTTATGTTGTCACTGCTAATGCTATTTCTCCAAGAGATTTTAGATGTTCTTTTGTTATGTCAGCTGTGCCTGGAGCTTTTTATGTATTCATCAATTCCAAAGAATTCTGCACCTCTGATATCATAACATTTAGTCTGTTGTTAACCTCTGAATCTTGAGTTCTTCCTTGATTTGAGCCATTGTGTATATAAATCATCTATATATTCTATCCACTATAAGATATAGCGTCAAACAATATTTCACCACCTTTGTCCTTTACTCAACCACAATTTGTTGATTTACGAAAATGTTTATTTTCATTACATGGATCATCTACACACTTGCATCTTTGCCATAATTTTCCACTACCACCAACTACACACATCATTACATTTCCTAATTCCTGCTTCTGAAGACAATAAGCTCAAAATTATTTCAAAGACATATTTATCCCCAGGTGCATTGCAATCCTGCACATGTATTTGCAGCTGGCTTACAAGTCTAGATACTTAATAAGATAAAGGCCTATAAACCAAATAATCAAGACTACTATGATATCTGAACGAGTCAAATTCCATTTTTATCACCTTAGATCAAATAATTTTTACCTGTTCTTTGGGAATTCCATTCTAGCTGTCCATAAACATTACAAATCAGTGATCTGACCAATTATCAATTACACATGTAATTGCTCAGCAAGTTTCTAAAGTTCAATGATATGGGTGGCCAAAATGACTTATATAATTTTCTGGGTGCAGTTTTATAATTTTTGTGTTCACAAACACATGAACATTGGTTGAAAACTTGAAGCAAAACTGCAATCCAATCTGGAAATAGCTTGCTCTTATGAAACCTACTGTTAGCTGTTATAGCCTGTACATAGTTATCTTTTCACATTATTCTGTATTAGAATTGAAGTGAAGTTATACTCTAGTGATTAATAAAATAAGCAAAAAGATCCAGTGAGAATATTGTCATTTTCTTCAAAATGCTGTTTGGAATTGTTATTACTCAGTTGAACATGATTATAGGATGAAATTTATCAACTCAAGTATCTCCACTATAGAAATTCATACTACAGTTTTTCGTGATAATCTTGTATAATGTTAAGTATAATGTTTCCATCAGATGATTCAAATAAATAGTATTGTTCTATTATTCAAGAATACTTTAATATTTCTTCTAGTTTAATCATAAAATAAGTAATTACCAATCTTAAGCAAAATTATGGCAAAGGATTCTCTAAGGTTCATTGTGTTTGTTACAGGTAATCCAATCTAAAACAAAAGTAAAACCTAAATGACTGTGAACAACTTTAAATGAGACAGTATTATTTTTGGATGTGTTCGTGCATAATGCACAACATCATTCACATATGCCAGGGATCTAAAAGTGTGGCATGTATAATGTAATGTATAAATGTATAATATTGATTTGATATTTACAACAAATCCTCCAAAAACTGGTATGTCAATTCAGCATACTTTTGTTAAGTACATGCTTTCTTTCTACCAAAGATGTACAGTGAAGGATGTGAAAACATTAGAGAGGGTGCAGCAAAAGTCAATAAGAATAGTTCCAGCGTTGAGGAAATTCAGTTGCATTAGAACATAACAAATAGACCTAGTAGGTTAAATCTTTACCCTTTTGCTTGCTGCTACGCCATAAAATATTTTCCATTGGACTTTTAGTCTCGTGGACTTCAATACAATTTTCTATTCAGTAAAATAGAGTTCTGCAACCAGTTGATTTCAGAATTGTATGTGTTATTTCAAGCAAGCAGGTCTGATCTGCACTGATCATTAATGTCCTGGTGCAACATTCAAGTCGTGCACTCTTTTGATTCCTCTGCAGTTCTATCTTTTATTCCTGCCATTTTATATTCTGAAGCGTGCATGTTCGGGCTTACATAGTGAATGTGTTGGTGGTTTAATGAGTTGCTGAGAGTCTGCAGCTGGGATTAATTTCTATGACTTGTGTCATACTCTCAGTAAATACATTTGCAGTCGTAATAACATGCTATGCATAGTGCTGTCAATAATGTTCTTCAGTGATGTTTCCGAATAGTTTGTGGTCAAGTGGTTGATGAACCTACATTATTATAGAATTTTCTTTCACAATAACTAACATCTGTGCATAAGTTATGTATAATTCTCCTGCACTTTAGTTATTTTATAGGAAGTTAGTTTTGTCATTCAGCCTTTCAACCTTGTTCTATTATTCAAATAAATCATGACTGATGTGTATCTCAATTCCATTTGCCTGGCCTTGTTCCATATTTTCTGATAGCCTTACCTAAGCCAAATGTAGCCTTGAAATTCTAATGGGTCCAGCATACCAAACCTTTTCAGGAATTAGGGTTTCATATTTCCACCATCCTTTGTATGCCAATGTCCTTTCTTGTTTCCTTTGCAGTGGGATAATGGTGTGTAGTAATGTCACTAGATTAATAATTCAAAGGCCCTCACAAATGCTAATTCCATGACAAATGGAATTTGAAAACTTGCTGTACATAGCTAGTTTCAACAATAGTCAACCATAGAAACTAGCATTTTCATTACACAAATCCATATAATTCATTAATATCTTTTAGAGAAGGAAATCTGCCATCTTTGTGATTAAAAAAAAATGGTCAAGGGGAAAATTCAGTCAAAAACAAAGGCAGGGAAAGTGATGAAAACTAGTAGTAGGCCACCAGATTGCAGCAGTTTATGAACTGAGAAGTGAAGGCTGAAACGCTAACAAAAGGGGAGAAAACTGGTGCTGAGAATAAATTGACAAGAAATACGAACACAGTGTATGAAAAGAAACAAAGTAGTAAAAGTAAGTGCAGGACCCTTTGAGTCTGAGCTTGAGACTGAAGAATTAATAGCAAGCAAAAGGGGAAATGGCAGATAATTTAACCCAAAACCTTGCACCAGTCTTTATGGTGGAGGGCATCCCAAAGATAACAGATAATTGAGAGATAATTAATGGGAGAAAATGTTTGTAATAGTCCCTACCAAGAGGGACTAAGTACTTGACAAAGAAATGGGAGTGAAGACAGACAAGCTTCAGGATGTGATAAGCTGCATCAAATGGTTTTAAAGGAAATGACTATGGCATAATGGAGGCATCGGTTGAAATATTCCAGAGTTCACTGGATTTCGGGAAGGTTCTAGTGTATTGGAAAATCAATAATGTGACACCCCTATTCAAGAAGGGAAGGAGAGAGAAAACAGGTAGCTCAGAATAGCTTAACACAACCAAGCAGAGTCAACATCATTTTGTGAGAGGGAAACCATGTCTGGAAAATTTGTTAGAGTTCTTCAAGGATATGACAAGCAGAGTTGATAAAAGGAAACCAGTAGATGTAGTGTATTTCAATTTCCAGAATTTGTTCAACAAGCTGCCATGTAAATGGTTTTGGCACAAGGTCGGGGCTCATAGCATTAGGGTAAGGTATTGGCATTGACCGAGGATTGGTTAACAAACAGAAGGCAGAGTCAGGATGAATAGGTCTTTTTCAGGTTGAAAAAGCAAGCGAGAAGAGTTCTATAAGGATCAGTCCTTTGGCCTTGATCATTAACCATCTATATTAGTGACTTAGAGGTGGGAGCAGAGTGTAATGTATCTAAATTTGCAAATACAACAAATATATGGGAGGACAAGATGTGCTGAGGATACAAGGAATCTGCAAGGATATATAGATTGGTTGAGTGAATGGCAAAATCATAGCATTTGGAGTTTAACGTAGGTAAGTATGAGGTCATGCATATTTGTAGAAAAAAAAGGCAGACTTTTATTTATTTAAATGGAGAGATTCCAAAAGTGCAACATATAGAAATTTGAGTGTATGCAGTTACAGGAAGTTACTTTGACCTTTATTATTCAGGTGTTGGAGTTTAAAAATAGGGAAACCTTATTATAATGGTACATGATGTGGGTGAGACCAAATCTGGAGTACTGTGTACAGTTTTGGCTCCTGCATTTAGGAAAAGATATATTGACATTAAGAGATGCTCACAAGCCTGGATCCTGGGATGAAGGGGGTTGACATATGAAGAATGGCTAAACAGGCTAGGTCTTTATTCAGATAAAAGTAAAATACTGCGGATTCTGGGAAGATGAAATAAAAACAGGAAGTGCTGGAAAACATCAGCACGTCTGGCAGCATCTGTAGAGAGAGAAATAGATTTATTATTTCGAATCCAGTATGATTCTTCTCTGGACCTTTGAAGAGGAGTCAAATTGCTCTCGAAATGTTATCTCTGTTTCTCTCTCCAGAGGTGTTGCCAGATATGTTCAGTTTCTCTGGCAATTTCTGTTTTTACTGTGGACGTTTATTCATTAGAGTTTAGAAGAGTGAGGGGCAACCTTACTGAAACATATGATATTCTGGTTAGATGTTAAGAAGATGTTACCAATAGTGGGAGAGACTTGAATGAGAAGACATAGTTACAGAATAAGGGGAAACTCATTTAATCTCAGGTGTGAAGGAATTTTGTTGCGAGTCCTACAGTCCTACAGCACGGAGACAGGCCCTTTGGACCAAACTGGTCCATGCCGACCAAAATGTCTGTCCACGCTAACCCCATTTCCCTGCACTTGGTCCATATCCTTCTAATCCCTTCCTAAACAAGTATTTGTCCAAATGCCTTTAAAATTTCATTAATATACTCACCTCAACACTTCCGCTGGCTGCTCATTCCTTATCCATACCACCTTCTGTGTGAAAAACGTTGCCCCTCAGGTTCTTTTTTATTCCTCCCCTCTGAACTTAAGCTGACGCCTTCTAGTCCTCAATTCCCCAACCCTGGGAAAAAGACTAATACATTCATCCTATCCCTGCCTCTCATAATTTTATACACCTCGATAAGGTCATCCCTCAGTCTCCTATGTTCTAAAGAAATAAGTCCTGGTTGGTCCAACCTCTCCCTCTAATTCAGTCCATCGAGTCCAGGTAACGTCCTTGTAAATTTCTTCTGCGCACTTTCCAGTTTAATAATAACCTTCTTACAACAAGGTGACCAAAGCTGAACACAATACTCCAAGTGCAGCCTCACCAACATCCTGTATAACTGCAACTTAACTTCCCAACTTCTATACTCAATGCCCTAACTGATGAAGGCCAATGTGCCAAAAGCCTTCTTCACAGCCCTGTTTACCTGTGACTCCACTTTCAGAGAATCGTGCACCTGTAGTCAAAGATCCGTCTATTCCACTACACTCCTTAAGGCCCTACAATTCACCATGAGACTCCTACCTTGATTTGACTTTCCAAAATGCAAGACCTCACACATGTTTATATTAAACTCGTTTTGCCATTTCTCAGCCCATATCCCCAGCTGATCAAGGTCCTGCTGCAATTTCTGATAACCTTCCTCATTGTCCATAATACCACCTATTTTATTGTCTATTAGCAAACTTACTAATCACACCTTGTACATTCTCATCCAAACCATTGATATAGATAACATACAGTAATGGGCCCAGCACCAATACCTGAGGCACTCCACTAGTCACAGGCCTCCAGTCTAACAAGTATCCTTCCACTATTACCTCTGCTTCCTCCAATCAAGCCAACTTTGTATTCAATTTGCCAGCTTACCCTGGATTCCATGTGATTCCAGAGCAGCCTACCATGAGGAACCTTATCAAAGGCTTACTGAAATCCATAAAGACTACGTCTTCCACCCTGCCCTTGTCAACCTTATTGGTCACTTCATCAAAGAACTCTAACAAATTTGTGAATCATGATTTCCCACTCACAAACCCATGCTGACTACTCCTAATCAAATCCTGTCTTTCCAAATGAATATATATCTTAACCCTCAAGTAAGTTACCCACCGCAGATGTTAAGCTTACTGATCTATAGCTCCCAGGGTTTTCTTTGCAGCCCTCCTTTTTACGTAACTATTTTTATTGAAAAAAAGACTTTTCTTTACAAAATTATAAAATTACAAAGTATATAACAATCTGAGAGTATAACAACAATTACAATAAATTAACTACTACTCTACAAAACAAATCAAAACTACACTTACTACAATTCAATAAATAATTAAATAAATTACACCTCTCAGGGCAACCCCACCAAAGCTCCCATCACTTTGTATTTATTCGGGATTTCTTCGTCTTAGGGCACACGGCTTGTCAGAACTTTTGTAGCTAAACAAAAGCCCTAATTAATATGGCGGACAGAAATCTGCTTCTAAATAGTTCAGCAATGCCACTACATCTTATAGAAAAGTTCTGTTTTCTGGTGCACCATGTTTGTAAGGAAGTTCACCGGGGTGTGTTCCATAACTAATTTACGGCATCCCGGTAGACCCGGGGGGTTTCTCCGATATCTAACTCATCAAGATGGGTGAGAATGTTAAATAACCTTTTCCCATACTCATCGAAGGAAGGCAAATTTGGCAGGCCCATGAGAAGGGAGACTGGATCTACCTTATCTTCAGTCCCCAGGACCCTGCCTATGACTCCTGCCATGGCACCCCAGTATTTTCAAGGCTTGTGGCATGACCACAAACAGTGAGTAAGCATACCGCACCTATTTTGCACTTGGGACACATTAGAGATGCTCCCTTTTTGAATTTTGCAAACCAATCTGGAGCTAGATAAACTCTGCCAAGGACCTTCAGCAGGATAGCATGCATTCTGCTGCAAATCGAGATCTTTCTCATGTTCACCCAATGTCCTCCCGTATCTCTGAAAGGATCTCCACTTCCAACTCTTGCTCCCAGACCCCACTTAGTCGCTCGATATCTTTAGAGGTGCCACATCCCAATAAGTGGTAAAGGGTGTTAATCAAGAGAGTGCCTGTAGTCTGAAGCACTCTCCTCTGCATCAGATCTATAAGGGTTGATCAAAAGCGTAGTGTTTTTTTGGATAGTAACAATAGAGGTCTCTGCTGGGCAATCCATACTTGTGACTCACTTGGTTGAAGGACATTATGACCTCTCCCTCAAATAAGTCTCTCAAACAGGAGACTCCCCTGGACACCCATAACTTATATCCAGAGTCTATCAACCTTGGTCAAAATCCTGGCATTCCAACTACAGGAGTGAGAAAGGAGGTTTTAGATGAACTGCCTTCGCTTTGTCGCATTGCTCTCCGCGCTTTAACCGTATTGATGATGATTGGATTCCAACAGTACTCCATGACTGTCCTCATCTTATCCATGAATAACAGATTAATAAAGGGACATTTCACCTGGGAGGCCTCGATATCCAACCATATTGACCTCAGATTCTCACAAGCCCAATCATTCACAAAGGATAGAAGAGAACTTATTTGATATTTCTTAATATCTGGATAGTCTATTCCTGCATTCCCTGGGGAAATTGCAATTTGATGAGTTAATGAGAGTCCGCCTGTGACGCCAAATAAAAGAACCTAGCCTGATGTTGAGTCTCTGCAACATTTGTCTGGGCAACATCAAAATGAGCATTCGCATGGGATATAATAGGTGAAGAAGAACATTCATTTTAATAAAGGCTACTTGACCTAGCCAAGATATTGGAAGGATCCCCCCACCACGGAAGATCTTGTCTTATCAAGCAAGTGCGCAAAATTAGCCTTATATAACTGGTCAAAGGTGGGAGTAACAAAAATATCGAGGTAAAGGAAACCTCCCTGCGACCATTTGAAGGAGAATTGGATTTCACCTTTGATACCAGGTATTCCCTCAAGCCCCCCCATGGACATAGTCTCCACCTTTGTAAAATTGATCTTATATTGCAAGAAAGAGCTAAATGAATTAATGCATTGTATGAAATGGGCCACAGAAACTGCCAGATTTGATAAGAAGAGGAGAACATCATCTGAATATAATATAACCTTATGCGCCCTGGACCCCACCTTCTGGGGCAGCTATATCGGGGTACCTCCGCCAGTGGCTCAATCACCAGCGTAAAGAGGTGAGAGGTGACAGCCTTTTTGGCTGCCCCTACCGATACTCAAACTACTGGATCTTAGAGCATTGGTAAGGACTACTATCATAGGATCACTAAATAGAACCTCTACCTATCTGGTAAAGACCCAACCCAAATCAAACCACTCCAAAATATAAAAACGATACCGCCACTCCACCCGGTCAAATGCCCTCTCTGCGTCTAGGGAGATCACCAAACCCAAAACCGATCTATGCTGACACACCTGGACCATATTCAATAATCTTCTAATATTATTAGAGGCCCTACGGCCCTTGTTAAAATCTGTCTGGTCCTTCTTTCTAAGACTTGAAAGTACTTTTGTTCTCTAAATCAATGAGTGACTCCCCTTAATACTCCAGGTGCACTATTTAAACAAACATTTAGCCATACCCATCGAAAACAGCCTTTGAACCCCTGAGAGGAAGAATCTATTCACAATGCACTGAGTGTAAGCAATTAAAGACCCAGAGACACTAAAAAATCCATACACTAAAACTATCAAAATAAAACTTTTAATAACAACACCTATAATAATCCAGTACATTAAACATATGATGGGAGATTTTCCCCTCTGCCCATAGGGGGCACTTACACTACCCACATACAGTTCCATGGCTCCTACTATCTGAAGCAGCACCCCAAATTCAGGCAAAGAATAAAAGACGCAGAAATTTTTCAAACACAAGAATTAAAAGTGGACATTCCACCTATCCCACCCATACATTGACCTTAATTACTGCTGGAAAAAAAAACTGACAATACTTTCTGGAACATAATTATAAAGAGAAAAATGAGGAAAAGAAAAAAAGAGGGAAAAATAAATATAAAGGGGACAATATAAGGGGAGAGAAATGACAACCGTTGTTGTCCATGTTACTTGAACAATTCAGTCTATTTTGAGGTGTCCAAAAAGTTCTTTGCTTTTTTCCGATGAGTAAAATACATGTATGGACCCTTTTTGGTTAAAATGGAGAATAACCGGGTACCTTATAGAGTACAGATCCCTTAATTTCTTCTTTATCTCATCGAAGGTCTCTCTCTTGTGGATCATGTCTGCAGAAAAGTATTGAAAAAGAATAATCTCGAATCTCTTGTAAATCAGGGCTTGTGGATCCTTCCCCAATGAATTGGAAGCTTTGAACACCTTTCGTTTGTCCATATAGGACTGGAATTGCACTCGGACTGGACGGGGCACTGGTCCGAGCCAGGCCTGCGCACCACAACCCAGTGAGCTCTCTTGATCTGCACCCCGCCTGCCTCAGCCTCCCAGCCCAGGAAGTGCGGCAGGCATTATTCAAAAAAACTGACTAGCTGCTCACCTTCTTCTTGCTCCGGCAATCCAATCACACGTTTTTGCCTCGTCCTTGATTTTTGAGGTTGCCGATCTGCTCCACTAAGGCCCGTACATTCTTCTTCAGGGCCTGGATCCATCCCGCCAAGGATTCAGCCGCGATCTCTGCTGCTGCAGTCCGATGCTCGACCTCTTCCATGCGCACCCCGAGACTCTGCATCTCCTGCTCATGCTTTTGCAGCATGGCCGAGATCGGTTCCGGCCTGGTGCGGTCTCTTCCATTGCTGCCTCGATATTTTACTGGAGTTTCACAAACTCGAAGCCAGGCTCTGCTGAGCAGGTAAGTCCAACAGGGTTTCCACGAAGGCCGAGGCTGTGGCCGTGGGTGTGTCCGTTGCTGCAGGGGAATGCCCTGCTTGTTGTGATCCACACGGCCCTTTGCCTTAGTCATCTTTCCTGATCATAAAAAGGATATGTAATGATTCTATTAGCTTAAAACTACAGGGGGATCCAAGATGGCAGCAATCTAGGAAGATCGCGTTGCGGAGCTCTGCACCGTTGCACAAGCGAGATGAAGTTTTTACCTGCTCTACTCAGACCACAGCAATATCCTGGGACTCTGCAAGGTTGTGGAGTCCCAGGAAACTGTCAGAGAGCAACTTACATTCAGCATCCCTGGATGGGTTCTCGCCATCCAGGGATGCTGAAGAAGAGAAGGGGTACGCCCGAGGCCTGACCCACATCCCAGCCTGCAGGATCCTTGGACTTGATTTCCTACCAGGCCCTGGTAAAGGAGCTTGTGAAATCTCGCAAGATGTTAAACAAGCAGAAGGAGGAGAACTTGGCTCCAATCACTATCATGCTGCAGAAGCATGAACAGCAGCTGAGAGACCCAGACAAAAGGACGGATGAGGTAGAACACAGAGTGACAGTGGTGGAAGCTGATAGTAGTTACACCAAGGGGAGGATCCAGGCCCTGGAGACACAGGTCTGTAATTTGCTTGACCAGGTTGATGACCTCAAGAATAGGGGCAGGAAAGAAAATATTCGGGTCGTCAGTCTGACGGAGGGTAAGGAAGGTGAGCCACCAATGGAATTTGTTGAGGGCTGGTTGCCGAAATTCCTTAACTTGGAGGCTGGAATGAGAGGCTTGAAGATTGAGAGGGCTCACCAGGTCACGACGCGGAAGTCAGGTCTGGACCAATGTCCTCATCATGTATTGGTACGGCTTCATCATTATTGAGATTAGGACAGAATCGTGGAAGCTTCCAGAATCCAGGGTAAGGATCCAAAGGCCCAAGTTTACGAGGGCTCTAAGATCATGTTCTTCCATGACTTCTCAGCGACAATGATCCGGAAAAGAAAATACTATGACATGGTCAAGAAAAGACTGAGGGAGCTCGGGATCCAGTACTCTCTGAGGTATTCAGTGATGCTTCGGATCATCTTCGATGGATCTGTACATCTCTTTGACATGTCAAAGAAGACAAAAGACTTTATGGACAAATTAACTTAATCTGAACAATTTAGTATGTACAAAGTGTAGTCTTGTTTGGGTATGTCTTTGTTTTTTTCTTTAAAAAGAAGTCTGGTCGGGGCTTTCTTTTCCTTTTTTTATTGATAACAATCTGGTCTAAACCATGCCTGGGGATGGTTGGCATGTGTACTTTCAATTTCTGAGTTAAGTTATACCAAAGCATGGGTGGGGTGCTTACCTTTTTTGGTCAAAATCAATCTCTTCACATTGTTATTTCATGTTGTGATTTCTTTCTTTTCTGCTTGCATTTGTGGTGTGGCTCTAGGTGCAGGAGGGAAAATGGTTGGGATAACAAGATGTCTACTTAGCGGCAGTTTAGGCCTGGTTCAGGTATTTCAATGCCCTGGCTGCAGCATTGGCAGTGGGATGGGAAATTGGGATTTGGGACGCGTGGTTGCCCCCTGTGGGGCAGGAGTGAGTTCCCCTTTTCAGCACCATTGGTGCTTTTTGTGTTGGTTTCTTTTTTGGTTTTTGTTGCATATACTCTTTGATAGCTTTGTCGGTCTGTTATCTGTAGTTTATGTGGCTTTTACATTTGATGGATCTTGCAATACTAAGGCTTGGCAATTTGTGGTTCGAGTTCCTTGTCTCTGGAATCTAAATGTTACTGCAGAAGGTTTTGGCTAATAACTTGATTAAATGGTGTACCTGGAACATCAAGGGGAGTCACTCACCAATTAAAAGGAAAAAGGTACTCTCGAATCTTAGAAAGGAAAAGGTACTGGATTATAGGGAGCATTTTAACTACTGCAGAATAACTTTAATTGGGTTTACTTTTCATCCTTTAATACCAGAAGTAGGGGAGTGGCTATATTGGTCAGGAAGAATCGCCCATTTAAGTTACTAGAATGTATTAAAGACACACATGGGAGGTTTGTAATCCTCAAAACCCTGATAAACAGGAAAGAATATGGTGCTTTAAATGTTTACTCCCTCCAGCCCATCCCCTCAAATTTCGGGTAGATGTGTTCTCTAAATTGATCAGTCTCGAGTCCCGGCATATCATTATAGGGGGAGATTTTAATTGTCATGGTAGACAGGTTGGCCAAAGGCCACCCCGATACCCTCTGTACAAATTAAATAATTAATGGATCTGTGTGTGGAGTTAGGGTTGATGGACGTCTGGAGGCATCTCCATCCTACAGGCAGGGATTTTATGGGTTTTTTTTCCAATCCACACAGATGTCACAACAGGATTGATTTTTTTTATGACCCTCGTGGCAACCCTGGACTTGGTGGCATTTTGTACGATTGGTAATATTACCATCTCCGATCACGCTCCAGTGTACCTCTTGGTTAAGATTAAGGACGCTATAGTTGGCCCGAGGCACTGGTGAATGGATCCCTTTATCCTTAAGGATAATAAGTTGGTGGAGTACTTCTCTAAGAAATTTGGGGTGTTCCCAGACATTAATTCAGGCCTGGTTAGTAGCTCGTCGTCCTTTAGGAAACTGCCAAAGCCCATGCCAGGGGGTTAGTTATCTCCTACTCTGCCATAGGAAGTGGCAGAAGGGTGAGCAGCAACATCTCCTTGAAGCACGGTCGAAGACAGCCGAAAAGGCTTACTTTGACAGGCCCTCATTGGTCAAACTACAGAGGATTACGACGCTGTGGTCTGCATTGAACTCCATGCTCACGCAGACAGCAAAGAAGGAGCTTAGTTTTGCAAAACAAAGGTTGTATGATCATGGTGACAAATTGAGCATGTACCTAGTGTATCTCGCCAGGAAAAGGAGCATCCCTCAAGCCATTATGTCGATTAGGGAAGGGTCTAGGAACCTAACATTTGATTCTAAAAAGATTAGTGCGGCATTCCAGATATATTACTCTGAATTATATCAATCTGAGGCTTGTGAGGAGGGGTGGGCCAAGAGGGGGTCCTTTTTCAAGGACCTGGATCTCCCAGGCGTGACCCCTGAACAAGAGTCTTTTCTTAATGCTCCCTTATCAGAGCAAGAGGTGCAGGAAGCTGTGAGGTAGGTTGGAAGTGGAAAGGTGCTCTTCCTGGTGGATTTCCCAGTGAATTCTATAAGAAATTTATAAACATATTGTCAGGCCTGATTTTCAATATGTCCAATGTCGTACAGTCTAGCAGAGGCCAATTATTCTTAAAAAAGGAAGTTCCCGGAGGACTGTGCTTCTTACAGACCCATTTCACTTTTAAATGTTGATTTTTAAAATCCTAAGACTCTTGTGTTAAGGCTGGAAACTGTGTAATCTTTTATTGTTAAAGAGGACCAGACAGGCTTCATAACAGGCCATATAAAGGAGGCTGCTTAATGTAATTCAAGCGTGTCAACAACAGTCAATACAGGGATTGATGATTTCTCTAGATGCAGAGAAGGCTTTGACCGAGTTGAGTGGCTGTACCTTTTTTACACTCTGGAGCGGTTTGGCTTGAGTGAAGCCTTTATAAGATGGGTAAAGGATCTCTACAGTGACCCTCTCGCTGCAGTCATCACCAATGGGGTATGATCAAGCAATTTTAACATTTGTAGGGACAACCGTCAGGGCTGTCCCCTTTCACCATTGCTTTTTACATTGGTGATTGAACCATTGGCAGAGGCCATTTGTGGGGATCCCAATATATCGGCTCCAGAAGTGGGGTCAAATCTACATAAGATTTTGTTGTACACAGAAGAGGTCCTCTTTTTTTGGTCAAAGCCAGCAGTTTCGGTACCTCGCCCGATATAATGCATCAGCTCGTTTGGCACCTTTTCGGGGTACAAGATTAATTTTGCAAAATTGGAGGTTATGCCTATGTGGGGGGGGTGGTGGTCTTATGAAGGTGCGAGGTCTTGAGGGCGAATATCAATTTGCATTTAAGTGGTCACAGGGGTGTTTTGTGTATTTGGGCATATTCATCACACCAGTTCTGGATTGGTTGTTTAAAGCTAATTTTGTTCAATTATTTGCCAAAATCAAGCAAGACCTTCAAAGATGGGTGGCGTTTCCGGTCTCATGGTTGAGTCAGATAGCTCTTATTAAGATGAATATTCTCCCCTGTTTGTTGTACCCTGTACGGATAATCCGCCTGATTTTCGATTAGCAAACATTCAGGAGACTGAAAGGCCGGTTCAGCTCTTTTATTTGGCATCGTAAGCAGCCCCTTATTAAATTAGCTAAACTGCAACTGCCTCACAGACTGTGGAGAGTGGATCTCCCAGACATTAAAAACTATCAACTCGATCACTTTTATCTTACATGTGTGATTGGGCTTTTGGGGACCATTTTTCAATATGGCTAAATATCAAAACCTCTCAGGCAAAGTGCCCCCTTACTAGTCTGCTGTTTTTGGGCAAAATGAGGACAGTTAAGGAATATTGCTATTGCCCAACAGTTATCAATACTGTTAAAGCATGGAGGGCAATTTGGCAGAAGGAGGGCAATATTGGCAAAACATCTTCTCTTACACCTATAGTGGGTATGCCGGGTTTTCAACCAGGGATGATGGTCTCAGAATTCAAACACTGGGCAGCTAGGGGTGTGTCTTGCATGAGTGGTTTATTTGAGGGAGACACAATAATGTCCTTTGATCAGTTAGTGCAGAAATGTGAGCTATCTAGCAGGGATCTCTTTTGTTTATTTTTCAAGTTAGGGATTTTATTCAAAAGAAAACTACACTTTTGACTGATCCCTACAAATCTGACATAGAGAGTTTGGTGTTCAGTGCTAAGAGTACACTTTCTGTCAGCACTTTATATCATCAATTGGGGGTCGCCCTCTCAGATGAGTTCAATCAACTTTGCAGGGTGTGGGAGAGAGAGCTAGGTGTTGAGGTCTCCTCAGAGGCACGCGAAGATATTTGGGAAAAAGCAAGAAAGATATCAATTTGCAATAGGACCCTTGCTTTATAGTTGAAGATTCTTCACAGGGTCCATTTTGCTCCTGATCATTTGTCTAAATTTAAACCAGGAGTATCTTCAACATGTCCCAAGTGCAAGGTCGGTATGGGCACTCTTACCCATTGTCTCTGGTCCTGTGATAGGCTTCAAACATACTGGAGTGCTGAGGCAGGTGCAATGGAGGGGACTTTGGGTGTAAGGGTGGGAGAAGGACCCGATCTGTCTTCTTATTAGCCTGCCCAGTGTATTCCCTGTAGATGGATATAAGAAAAAACCTTTTCAACATCCTCACTTTCTGAACAAGGAAGAATATCTTGTTAAGTTGGGTGACTGAAAATCACCCGGGCTTGTCGGGTTGCGTAAGATTGTTATGGAGCATATCCCCTTGGATTTTCTTACAATTATGATACACCCCAAAACTGAGGATTTCTATAAGACATGATGGCCCTTTTTGGAATACCTGGACACAGATTTATCTGCCACACTAATAAGAGTTTTTATTTAGCCGTAACGATTGTACTTTACGAATCCAATGTCTAGAAAGGGGGAACTGCGAGTGTATGAATATGTGAAAAGTAGTACTCTCGCTATTCGAGAGTTAGTGTTTTGTTCTGCTGAGCTGTATTGTTATTGTTTATTAGTTTGTTGTTAATTATTATTTATTTAGTTAAGTAGTTAGTTGGATTTTTAAAATGTATTTTTATATATTTATACATTTGTACATGAGGGCAGTTTGGATTTTTCGAAGTGTTTTTTTGGTGTTCTTCATTTGTATTGTTTTGAATTGTATTGCTTTGTATTTGTTGTAATGTTACAAAATCTATTTTTCAATAAACACATATTTTAAAAATAACTACTGATTTTTTTTCCAGAACGACTGAGATGTGGAGGGTAAAAGTACCACTTTGCCTGGATTATGGTGCAGAGCTCAGCAAAGCAGACCTGTTAGATTGCCACCATCTTGAATCTCCCCTTGCAGCCCTTCTTGAATAATGGCACAACATTTGCGACCCTCCAGTCCTCTGGGACCTCAGCCCCGTGGTTAACGAAGACGCAATAATATCTGTCAGGGCCCCCCCGCAATTTCTTCTGTCACCTCTTGCAGTGTTCTTGTTTTTATCTGGTTAGGACTAGATTTATCCACCTTATATATTATAATGCATCCAACATCTCCTCTACTGTGATATGGACTGTTCCCAAGATATCACCACTAAATTCCCCAAGTTCCCAAGTCTCCATGTCTTTCACCCATCTCTTGCTGTTCTACACATACATGTCCACTTTGGTCATTGAGGGCCCTATTCTCTCTCTAGTTTTTTTTTACCTTTAATGTGCTTATAGTACTTCTTTGGATTCATCATAATCTTCTCAGCCAAGGCTATCTCATGCCCCCTTTTCACCTTCCTGTTTTCCTTCTTCAGTAAACTCCGTATTCCCTGTATACCTCCAGGGATTCCCTTGATCCCAGCTGCCTATACCTGGGCCATGCCTCCTTCCTTTTTTCTGGTCAAAGCCTCAATATCGCTTTGTCATCCAGGGTTCACTATTCCTGCCAACTTTGCCTTTCACCCTCACAGGAACTCATAGATCTTGAACACTAGCTATGTCACTTTTAAAGGCCTCCCACTTGCCAGAGGTCCCTTTGCCTGTAAACAAACTAATCCAACCAACCCCAAACAAGCTCCTGTCAAATCCCATCAAAATTCACCTTGCTCCAGTTTAGAACTTGAAGCCGTGAACTAGCTTTCTCCCTCTCCATAACTATTTTAAAATTAACAGAACTATGGTCACTGGTTCTAAAGTGCTCTCCCACTGTCACCTCCATCACCAGTCCTGCCCTATTTCCCAAGAGTAGGTCGAGTTTAGTCCTTTCCTGAGTAGGAACCTTTATATACTGCTTGAGGAAACTTTCCTGAATTCACTTGGCAAGTTCCACCCCATCTAAGTCCTTAAAACTCTGACAGTCCCAGTCTATGTTAGGAAAATTAAAATCCCCTACTATGACAACTCTATTGCTTCTGCAAGTCTCCCCAGTCTCCCTGCATATTTGTTTCTCTAATTCCCATTGACTATTTAGGGGCCTCAACAACAATCCCAATAATGTCGCCATTCTTATTTCTTAGCTCTACCCACAAAGCCTCACTGGATGATCCTTC
Organism: Chiloscyllium plagiosum; assembly: GCF_004010195.1. Lineage (NCBI taxonomy): Eukaryota > Metazoa > Chordata > Chondrichthyes > Orectolobiformes > Hemiscylliidae > Chiloscyllium > Chiloscyllium plagiosum. Next base: position 65,598,872 of record NC_057719.1, read on the forward strand.
AGTTATTTCATCTCTGACTACTGCTGTGATATTCACTTTAATCAAAAATGCAACTCCCCATTCTCTTCTTCCACCATCTCTATCCCACCTAAAACAGCTGTAACCTGGCACATTAAGCTGCCAGTCCCGTCACTCCCTTAGCCATGTTTCTGTAATGGCTCTAATATCCCAGTCCCACGTACCTAGCCACATCCTGAGTTCAGTGGCCTTACCTGTCAGCCTCCTTGCATTGACATAGATGCAATTTAATCCAAAAGGCATTCTTTGCTCCCTGCTGTGCTCCAGCCTGACCTATCCCTCAGTGGATAGTGAATGTCTGAAATTCTCCAGCCCAGAGAGCTGTGAAGGATAAATCTCTGAAATTAGTTAAAGTGGAAGTAAAAAGATCATTGAAGTATCACAGAGTTGAAAGTTGTGAGGAGTTGGTACACAAGAGGAGTTGAGGCCTGAGGCACATCAACCATGATGTTATAGAATGATGGGGTGGGTTCTAGGGGCAGAAAGGGCTATTCCTGCTCCTATTTCTTGCATTCTTACCTGAACTAGCCTACATATGACTACAGATCCACAGCAATGTCGCAAAATCTTAATTGCCCTCTGAAATGGCCTAGCAAAGATTGGAGATGGCCAACAAATGTTAGCCCACGTCCTGTTAGCAGACATGAATAAAATGGCCCCTTTCCTTATATCCTGGAGTCTCCCACAGGAGAAAATAGTGTCTTACTCGACTGAAATCTGTTACCATATAAAGAGTTTGACACCTGCTGAACTTGTTTCAACAAGTAAACACTGATACTCTGGCTAACACTCCAATTTCTGCATGCTTCCAATCTTGAAGCTAAGCTTGCTATGACTCGATTGAGTGACACAACTTCAGAAAGCTGCCCTCCTCCCTTTTACTGTACTGGCACAGGGATGTTAACAATTCAACATCTGAGTGAAAGTCAGGGACAAGTGTTAGCATTTTGTGTCATGGCGGAAAGAACAGAGAGAAATAAATATGTGCAAGAAGCAACTGCTGTTTGTCATTCAGAGTCTATAGTGCAACATAGGAATGAGGAAAGGAAAATAAGGAAAGCTGTGAAGAGATCCTAAGTCATTTGGTACTTTGAAAACTCTGCTGACATTGCTAACTATCTTTTTGGATGTTATAACCATGTTCTGGGAACTAAGCTCCTTATAATAACCTCAGTTATTTCTTCCCATTGGCAACTCAGATGCTACTGAGAGAGCAGGGGTGTCCCTCATCTTGTACACCATCAGAATTAGGACCCCTGAAGTTCCATCAGGGAAGCTGAGAGCCAAACAACAGATCTTATAGGCTTTGGTCTCATAGGACAAAACAGGACCACACACCGCAAAAAAACGACACTAAAAGAAAAAATGGCCAAACTAACACACAACAGAGAGGACACCACAACACATACATGGGTTAGAAACCTCTCTCACATACAGTTCACAGACACGGAAGGAATAATACTGGCCAAGGGACTCAACTATAACCACAGGGACGCCAAGACAGCAGACTTCCTAGCAGCACTAGAATGCACACTCAGAAACAATGGACTGACAGAAGAGACACAACAAACAGTGAGACAAAGGAAAAGACAAACCCATAACCTCAACACCAACACTAGGGAAGCACTAAAAACACTAAGAAACGATAAGAACATAATCATACTACCAGCTGACAAAGGCAGAATGACGGTCATCCTGGACGAAGCAGACTACATTCAAAAAGCGCAACAACTACTTGCAGATACCAACACCTACCAAAAGAGAGAGTTTGACCCCAACTCCACAGCTCACCAATAGGATAAACAACACACTGAGGAACCTGCAAAAAAATGGACAGGTTTGACCTACAGAGAATGAAACCTGAAAGCAACTCCACCCCCAGATTCTATGGACCACCTAAAATGCACAAACCAGACATCCCACTCTGACCCATAGTATCACTACCAGGGACACCATCACACAACCTTGCTAAAGAACTACAACAGAAACTCAAACACCTGATCAACGGATCCAGACACTCTGTACAGTCAACACAGGAATTCTTGGACATCATCAGAAATATACATATAGACAAGAAAGAAACTATGGTCTCATTCGATGTAATGGCACTGTTCACCTCTATCAACAAAACCCTAGCCAGAGAAACAATATACAGAACAGACAACAAGACGGGGAACCTATCAACAAAGACGGCATACTCAAACTACTGGACGTATGCCTCACAATACACTTCACATTCAACAACCAAATATATGAACAAATCAACGGCACACCCATGGGCTCCCCCATGGGCACACCCATAGCAGAAGGGTAATGCAAAGATTAGAACAAACAGTTTTCCTGCAAATTCAACCCAAACTCTGGGTCAGGTATGTAGATGACACCTTTGCAATCATTAAAAACACAGAAATAGAGAATACACACCAGATCATCAACTCCACACTCGCAGGAATCCGATTCACTAGAGAGGAAGAAAAGGACAACCAACTCCCATTCCTAGATGTGATGGTACAGAGAACACCGAACGGAGAATTCCCCACAAAAGTATACAGGAAAGCCACACACACAGAATTATGACAGCAACCACCACAACACACACAAAAGAAGTTGCATCAAGACACTGTTCAAAAGGGCCACAACACACTGTAGCACACCAGAACTGCAAAAAGAGGAAGAAGGACACCTCTACAATGTATTCGCCAAAAACGGATACCCCCGCAATTTCATCAACAGATGCCTAAGGGAAAGACAACGGAATGAGGACATGCCACAACCCAAAGGACTGGCCACGTTACCATACATCAAGAACATTTCTGAACTGACAGCCAGACTACTG
>NC_057719.1:65601908-65626622 GCF_004010195.1 Chiloscyllium plagiosum
TGAATTCGACTGGGACAACACTACTATTAAAGGACAAGCCAAACAGAGAACAGCCAGGGAATTCCTAGAGGCATGGCATTCATCCACAGATTCTATCAACAAACATATCGACCTGGACCCAATATACCGGCCACTGCAGCGGACAGCTGGAACTGACAACCGGAAGCGGCAGAGACAAACCACTATAAATGCCGGAGGAAACATCACAGAAGCGCTTCACAGGAGGCTCCCAAGCACTGAGGATGTCACCTAGGCAGAGAATGAAACGTCTGCAACACAAATTTCCAGCTCAGCGAACAGAACCACAACAGGCTTTGGTCTGTTCACAAGCAATTCTTTTTGCCTGCACCTACAGTGCATCTCCCATTAAAGGGTGTTGCCTACATATATATGTATACACATACGTAGTATAAAACATCAGAAGCTTCCAATTTCTCTTATTTCCAAAAACAGCCTGCCCCATGGTAATGAGCTGTAACATAACAAACAAGTACAGCTTGCATTGTCACCTCTGTATATCCATTTTTTTGGCTCAATCAAGTTTCTAGGCCACAGAGTCGCAACTTTAATCCGGTTCACTTGGTTCAATTAATAAGAATTACTTCATAAAATGATAGAAATTAAAAAGCATGCCATGCCTCCTGATATTAGGAAAACATATTTATTTACTTCAAAAAGAATGTGACAAACTGACCTCCAGAATTCTAATTATTTCTTCCTCACAGTTCTCCCTTTAATTAACTTTACTTCCTCACAGTCTTTCTGCTACTTCACTGCACTATATAGCTTTTCCTTCACACATAGAACATAGAACATAGAACATAGAAAAATACAGCGCAGTACAGGCCCTTTGGCCCTCGATGTTGCGCCGATCCAAGCCCCCCCAACCTACACTAGCCCACTATCCTCCATGTGCCTATCCAATGCCCGTTTAAATGCCCAAAAAGAGGGAGAGTCCACCACTGCTACTGGCAGGGCATTCCATGAACTCACAACTCGCTGAGTAAAAGATCTACCCCTAACATCTGTCCTATACCTACCACACCTTAATTTAAAGCTATGCCCCCTCGTAATAGCTGACTCCATACGTGGAAAAAGGTTCTCACGGTCATCCCTATCTAAACCCCTAATCATTTTGTACACCTCTATCAAGTCACCCCTAAACCTTCTTTTCTCCAATGAAAACAGCCCCAAGTGCCTCAGCCTTTCCTCATACGATCTTCCTACCATACCAGGCAACATCCTGGTAAACCTCCTCTGCACCCGTTCCAGTGCCTCCTCATCCTTCCTATAGTATGGCGACCAAATCTGCACACAATACTCCGGATGCGGCTGCACCAGAGTCTTATACAACTGCAACATTACCTCAGTACTCCGGAACTCAATTCCTCTACCAATAAAAGCCAGTACGCCATATGCCTTCTTCACCGCACTATTTACCTGGGTGGCAACTTTCAAAGATCTGTGTACATGGACACCAAGATCCCTCTGCTCAACCACACTACCAAGTATCCGACCATTAGCCCAGTACCCCATCTTTTTATTATTCTTACCAAAGTGAATCACCTCACACTTAGCTACATTGAACTCCATAAATAGAAGAATTTTGTGATATTGAGTGTGAAATATTCTCTGTTACAGAAGATAACAAATTGCTTAATATTTAGCCCTTGGAACAAAAACAAAAACCTCTGGACACTTTTATATTCGGCTTACGGGAATACATTTCATGAGAAAGGTGAAATGATGACTATAGTGTTCAACTTTTCTGTGTTTGATTATGTGAGTCTGTTTACTATTGAGGCTCACTGTATTTGACGGGTTGAACCTGGCTGTGGAGGTCAGTAAGTAACTGAAAGAGCTGGAAACCACAGCTGAAGCAGAAATTTGACATTTTAAAACATATTGAATACATAGGTTACATAAGTGCCATCTCTGCATTGATCCATGATATATCAAACATACAACATAACCCTCCTTTTAAAATTCTCTGTTCCCTAACCCTGACTGTTTCTTATGCACTGTCCTCATCTGATTCATTCTAGTTTCATAGCTTTAACCTTGTGAACTTTTGGAACTGAGAACTTCTACTAGTTAAGGAATGGGATATGGTGCAGTAAGTGTTCCTTCCAGGACATAAAACAACTCTCAGCTAAAATATTGTGTTCAGTATTGATCACATATTGTGGATGATATTGTACAGGAGGGTCATTAGACTTATTGTCAGTATAAAGTATCTGGTTATCAAAAAAAAGCTGCAAGATTTTGAGCTGTTCGCTTGAGTGTTGTGATATGATAATCTGAATGAAGTTTATAAGAGGAAGAATAAACTAGATTACGTTCTGGGTCACAGCTTGTTTCAGTTAAATAGGTTAATGAGGACCAGGACCACCATGTTAAGTTGCATAATTCCAGTGTGAGGGTAGATGTTAGGAGACAATTTGACTGCCAACGAATATTGGTCCTCAGGAAACAGGCTTCCCTAGTGATTGCCAATTTGCTGAATTCAATAATATCCAGAGGGAAGAAACATTGATGAATGATGCATATTGGTCCAATTCAATCTTGTATTCTTCAAAATGGAAGTCCAGTAAAAATGGCATGCTCATTTTCAAGTAATTTTGTACCTTTTTCTTCACTTTTTCATCCTCTGGACCTGGTCTTGGTCAGAGCTGAAATTATTTTTTACAAAAGATAGTTATCAAAGGGCGAGTGTGATGTTGTCAAGATCCAATAAGGCTGGAATGACAAAAAGGAACTTTTCATATTCTTTCCACCAAATTGCTTTGGATTTTTATCTGAATTTACAATCCCAGATTTTCTCAGGATAGCAGATGATTTTTGGATTCACTGAGGACATGTATAAATCATGAAACACAAGTCACCACAATTGTATGGGCCGGGCTGATTAGATTTTTCCTGTCTGTTTATATGTTCTCACTGCCTGCTGTGCTTTGTACCCCAGAAATATGCAGAGAGTATATATGGCACAACAGAAGTGTCATTTACAATGCTTCTAAAATTGCTTCAATAGTTAAAAATCACACAACACCAGGTTATTCTTCAGGCTCTCTGCCTTTATTCCCGATGAAGGGCTTTTGCCCGAAACGTCGATTTTGCCTGTCCTCGGATGCTGCCTGAATTGCTGTGCTCTTCCAGCACCACTAATCCAGAATCTGGTTTCCAGCATCTGCAGTCATTGTTTTTACCAACACCAGGTTATAGTCCAACAGGCTTAATTGGAAACACTAGCTTAAATTGCGCTGCTCCTTCATCAGGTGGTAGTGGAGTACATGATTGTAAGACAAGAGTTTATTTTGCTATAAGCTCCGTGTCTTAGAATCATGTACTCCACAACCACCTGATGAAGGAGCAGCGCTCCGAAAGCTAGTGCTTCCAATTAAACCTGTTGGACTATAACCTAGTCTTGTGTGATTTTTAACTTTGTATAGCCCAGTCCAACACTGGCATCTCCAAATCTTTGCTTCAATAGACTTCTTTCTCAGTCACTGCATCTGGACTTGGCTAACAGCACATTGAACAGAGAAGAAGAACAGAGATGTACAATCAAACCCATTCGTTGTGATAGGTTGGGAAGGTTCACAATGTCTCCTCTTTCACAGCAGTGATTTGCCATGTCGTCACTCCTCAGAAAGTCAGGCTCATTGTGTTTAGGTGATCTGAATATCATGATTGAAGAGTTGGCCTCATGTACAAGCTGCATATATAAATGTGGTACCTGCATGTGAGGGTGAGATCGAGCTGTGAATGTTAGACATGAATCATAATTGATAACAATTGTTGAATACAAGGATGTTATGAACTAAACAGTGTCTGAGGCTATGGTGGAGTTAGTGAAAGATGGCATTGATGATCATTCCACTTATATTGACAACAGAGAAGAATCAATAGACACATACAAACAAACACCAAACAATACCACACACACAACGTTTTATAATATTAAACATAACTTAAAACAATCAGTGAAAGTTAGGCCAGCATTTAATACAGATTATATAATGTAATGACATGTTGACAAACACAAATATATTAAGAGTTGAAAAGATTTTCAAAATTCTGAAAACAACAGAAGGATGACAACTGTACACCCAGAGGAATTGTGCTGGCAAATCTTTGACCTTCCTGCTTCACTGAAACTCTTTAATTTACAACATTTACCACATCCCTGTGGCTATTTGGTGTCTTTATAGAGTCATAAGGTATTACAGCATGGAACAAAGCTCATTGGCCCATCGTATCCCTGCCAGTGTCTACCTAATGCCATTTTCTAGCAGTTTGCCCATAGTCTTGTATACTACAGTGTTTCGAGTAGTCAGCTAAATACTTCTCACTCTCAGGCTGCGAGTTCCAGATATCCACCATTCTCCAGGTAAAAAAGAATAAGGAACAAAGAACAAAGAAAATTACAGCACAGGAACAGAACCTTTGGCGCTCCAAGCCTGCACCAATCCAGATCCTCTATCTAAACCTATCATCTATTTGCTAAGGGTCGGTATCCCTTTGCTCCCTGCCCATTCATGTATCTCTCTAGATACATGTTAAATGACACTATCACACCTGCCTCTACCAAGTCTGCTGGCAATGCATTCCAGGCACCCACCACCCTTTGCGTAAAGAACTTTCCACTCATATCTCCCCTAAACTTTTCCCCTCTCACCTTGAACTTGTGACGCCTAGTAATTGAGTCCCCCACTCTGGGGGAAAAGCACTTGCTATCCACCCTGTTTATACATATCATGATTGTTTTCCCAATGTCAAAACTCGAGAACATAAATGTGGAGTTTCAGCCATGCTGATAAGATCAGGACAGAATTCGGATGCAAATAACTTTCAGCTGGAGATTAGAGCCATATCAAGGGAAAGTGTGTGAGCAACTGATTGCATCGAACGGCAGTGATGTGTGCAGAAGTTCATTTGTTACTTCCTCAATGCTTCAATCTTTCGCCAAGCTAAACTGGACAGTCCCCAAAAACAGCCACATAAATCTTGATGCAGAATTCATTGCTCGTTGCTGTCGATCACTAAGCTGTCGATCACTAATTTTCCTGGTTGTCTACACCCCTCAGCTGAGTGATTGTGGGGGAGTGGAGGCTCCTGGTCAGCAGTACATAAAGCTACCATGCATCAGTTAGAGTCAATCTGCACCTCTTACATGTGTGGTTCCTTCTGATTGTAAGTGGTCTTAGAGTCGTATTAATATCAAAGGAGACCAGGCACCTTTTGAATCCATGGGACTGTTTGTGGAAGGAAACATGAGATTATAGTCTAAGTTCTCTTCAATACCTATTAACTGCAGCAAACACTCCAGAATGTCTGATTTAATGGATATTTCAGAGAGTTCCAGGCAAAGGGAACTCTCATTGCCCATTGGAAACTTCAACTTCCTAGTGGAAAACTCAACTTCCCTCAGAATCTGTTCCATCAAAGATTCGATCCTGCACCAACCAATCTCTCTCTGCCCATCTACACTGCAGAAACTATGTCTGGCAATTGTAAAATCCATGCAATGATATCACACTTTCCTCTCTCTGGCTGGACAAAGTACTGCTGCATGGAGGCAGCAGAGGCTAACCGGTGAGACTGTGTGTTCAGCTGTGTGTTGCAAACCATTGAGCAAGCAAACCTGTGGGAGATGAAGTGTAAAGTGCAAAAATGATCCATTTTGCATTTTAATGGGAAGAGGCAGAAAATTATTTGAATGGAAAGAGATTGCAAAGTGCAGTAGTGCAGAGGGATCTGTCATCCTTGGACATAAATTACAGCATCAGCCTATCAGCATATTTTTGCCGGATGTTCCCTGTGCATGTCAGCACCCTCACCAAAATGGTCTCCAGCATGGCTCACACCAGCAGCACCCAGATGCCGTAAATGCCATTTTGAAGGTATAATATGATATTGAAAGAAAAGTTGCAAAGGAAATAGGTTTTGCAGGTCTAAGTCATTGAACAGCACCATGAGATGGTCGAAGCCAAGGTGTGTAGTTCAGGTAACTCTCACATAAAGACCAAAGCGATAATACTTCATCTGAATGCTTGACATGTATCTAATAGTAAATTCTACTCAGTCTTGAAATACACTGTATTTGTGTACCTCCCCACTGTGTTGGAGGCTCATGCTTAATGAATGCTCTCAGCAGACATTTGTTCTTACTAGCCTCCTTCAGAATGGCAAGTTGCCAATCAAAACTAGTTTGCTGATTGTTTCATTGAACAGGGAAGGATTTTGATATTCAACAAGTTGACGGAAGCCATGATTCAATACGCCAGGTCCCAAATGTGTGTGTCTGCCACAGAGTAGGATGGTTTTAAATGTTAACCAGCCAGTGTCTGTATGGCCTGAGAGATTGTTATGGTTTAAAGAAACTAAAACAGAACCTCTAAAACTAAATGAAACAAAAATAAATGTCATGCATCTATCTTCACAATCACATCAGTTATGAGATTATCTGAAATATGCAAAATTATTCGATTCAGGAATTTTGCTGTGTTCACGAACCATATGATACAGATCTGAAACTCTAGGCAAAACTTTACAGTGTCTGAATGACGTGGGCTATGGTGAGATTTGTTGTAGAATGAGGCTGGATAACTAGCCATGATAATCTCGATGTTGGGAGCATCTCACTTCATCCTTTATGCTTTTGCTGAGTGCCAGACAAGGTAGATATCAAGAAATTTTGACTTGAGAATCAGAGAATCTGCAACTTCAACTAACTATTTGCACTATGTTGGATACTGAGCACCAACATCTCTGGGCACGACCACATGAGCCCATACTAAAGCATCTGCGACTAATAGTTTTCTGCAAAAGTGATCTTTTTTTTGAATCTGGTAATTGTAGTACAGCCTGGCATTCATGGAGCCACTTCTATGATAAGTGCAAAATGTTACTGTTCAGAAGTTTCAGACTTCTTCGTCAATGTTCATGTGGGTGTGTCTAGAGACCGACAAGGAAAGGCAAGTCAGCAACTCTGGCAAAAGCAATAAACTCAGTACAGTATAGGCACACAATACAAAATCTTATTTGATTTCTGGTGATCTGTAGTAGAAATTAAAGTGTTTTGTGCCCCTGACTTGTTATAAACTCTGAGTGATACATTTAATGTCTAGAGAGAAGGAGACAGAGGTAAGTGAAAAGCTAAAGCTAACCCTAGCTCAAAGCCAAGTGAATGTAATTCCAAAGCATTAAGTACATTTTCTAACCTTTGCTCATTACCCTGGCTGAATTTACCATCTCAAAGTTCCATGATACCAGCATTAGAATGATATGCTACATAGAATATTTCAAAATTAGTTTTTATGTTTCTGTCATTAACATCCACATGGCTCCCAGGTAAATAACACCTTGATTTTAAAATCCTCATTCTTGTTTTGAAAACTGCTCCGTTGTCTTGTTCCCCTCCATAATTTTCTCCAGTGTCATGGCCTTCCAAGATGTCTGTAGGCCTGGACTGCTGGTCCCTTCCCAGCTTTTTCGTATCCTTTAACATATGGAAGATGATGGCCTTGCAACAATAAATTCAGTCATGGTGTCTTCATTCTGTGCAGCTTTGCTGATGGCTGTAGAGGCTGATCCTTCACAGAAGGTGTTGTCATTTATTTTTCTCTGTAGCAGCTAGTGATCCCAGGGGTATTAATAAGCTATGGTCTCTATGGCATTCCTGGATTTAATCACTCCACTGTTCCTAACCATGCTTTCAGCTGCCTGCATCCTAAATCCAGGAAGTTTGCCCCCCTTCCCCACCTCCCTCCTCCCTATCTCTCAGTCCATCCATCTTCTTGCCATTCTTCTCTCCCTAGAAAAGCTTCTTAAAACCTACCACGTTAACTGAGGCTTTTTTTTGTCATCTTGCCCTAGTATGAGGCCATCACTTTGTCTTTTAATGTACAGTGAAGTGTCTTGAGACATTTCATTCTGTTAAAGGTGCTATATAAATACAAGCTGTTATTGTTTTTAAAATTTTCAGTCACGTTATTTACCTAACAGGGAGGACAGATGAACTCAAGGCATGGTTAGGAATGTGGGATTGAGATATCATAGCAATTTAGGAGGCATGGCTCAGGGATGGACAGGACTGGCAGCTTAATGTTCCAGGATACAAATGCTACAGGAAGGATAAGAAAGGGGGGTGGGGGTAAGAGAGGAGGGGGAGTGGTGTTTTTGATAAAGCGTAGTATTATGGCTGTACTTAGGGAGGATATTCCTGGGAATACATCCAGGGAACTTGTTTGGGTGGAACTGAGAAATAAAAAAGGGATGATCACCTTATCGGGATTGTATTGTAGAGCCCCCCAATAGTCAGCTGGAAATTAAGAAACAAATTTGTAAGGAGATCTCAGTTATCTGGAAGAATAATTGGTTGGTTACGATAGGGGATTTTAACTTTCCAAACATAGACTGGGACTGCCATAGTGTTATGGGTTTATCTGGAGAGGAATTTCTTAAGTGTGTACAAGACAAATCTCTGATTCAGTATGTGGATGTACCTACGAGAGAAGATGCAAACCTTGACCTACTCTTGGGAAATAAGGCAGGGCAGGTGACTGAGGTGTCAGCGGGGGAGCACTTTGGGGCCAGCGACCATAATTCTATTCGTTTTAAAATAGTGATAGAAAAGGATAGACCAGATCTAAAAGTTGAAGTTCTAAATTGGAGAAAGGCCAATTTTGGTGGTATTAGGCAAGTACTTTCAAAAGTTGATTATAGACTGAAATTTGCAGGTAAAGGGAAGGCTAGAAAATGGAAAACCATCAAAAATGAGATAACAAGACTCCAGAGAAAGTACGTTCCTGTGAAAGGCAAGGTTGGTAGGTGTAGGGAATGCTGGATGACAAGAAAAATTGAGGTTTTGATTAAGAAAATGAAGGAAGCATATGTCACGTATAGACAGGAGTGATCAAGTGAATCCTTACAAGAGTATAAAGGCAGTAGGAATATATTTAAGAGGGAAATCAGGAGGGCAAAACGGGGACATGAGATAGCTTTGGCAATATTGTTAAGGAGAATCCAGAGGGATTCAATAAATAAATTAAGGATAAAAGGATAATGAGGGAGAGAATAGGGCCCCTCAAAGATGAGCAAGGCAACCTATGTGTGGAACTGCATGAGATGGAATAGTCAACATGGCTTTATATGTGGAAAATCATATCTCACGAGCTTGAGTTTTTTGAAGAAATATTGAAGAGGATTGATGAGGGCAGAACAGTGGACATGATCTTAACGGACTTCAGTCAGGCATTCGACAAGGTTCCCCATGGGAGACTGGTTAGCAAGGTTAGAGCTCATGGAATACAGAGAGAACTAGCCATTTGGATACAGAACTATCTCAAAGGTAGAAGATAGAGGGTTGTGGTGGAAGGTTGCCTTTCAGACTGGAGGTCTGTGACCATTGGAGTGCCACAAGGATCGGTGCTGGGTCTATTGCTTTTTGTCATTTATAATGATTTAGATATGAACCTAAGAGGTATTGTTAGTAACTTGGCAGATGACACCAAAATTGGAGGTGTAATGGACAGTGAAGAAGGTTATCTCAGAATACAATGGAATCTTGATCAGATGGGACAATGGGCTGAGGAGTGGCAGATAGTTAGTTAAGCGTGAGGTGCTGTATTTTGGAAAGGAAAATCTTTGTAGGATTTATACACTTAATGGTAAGGTCCTGGGGAGTGTTGCTGAACAAAGAGACCTCGAAGGTCAGGTTCATAGTTCCTTGAAAGTGGAGTCGCAGGTAGATATGATAGTGAAGAAGGCATTTGGTATGCTTTCCTTTATTGGGCAAAGCATTGAGTACAGGAGTTGGGAGGACTTGTTGCGGCTGTACAGGACATTGACTAGTCCACTTTTGGAATATTATGTGCAATTCTGATCTCCCTCATATTGGAAGTTTGCTGTGAAACTTGAAAGGGTTCAGAAAAGATTTACAAGGATGTTGCTATGGTTGGAGGATTTGAGCTATAGGGCGAGGCTGAATAGGCTAGGACTGTATTCCTTGGAGTGTCAGAGGCTGAGGAGTGACATTATAGAGGTTTATAAAATCATGAGGGGCATGGATAGGGTAAATAGACACCCTTTTCCCTGGTTTGGGGGAGTATAGAATGAGATGGCATAGGTTTAGGGTAAAAGGTGAAAAATTTAATGGGGACCTAAGGGCCAACTTTATTCACACAGTGTGTGGTACTTGTATGAAATGAGCTGCCAGAGGAAGTGGTGGAGGCTGGTACAATTGCAACATTTAAAAGGCATCTGAATGGGTATATAGGAGGGGTTTAAAAGGATGTGGGCCAAGTGCTGGCAAATGGGACTTGACTAGGTTGGGATATCTGGTCAGCATGGACAAGTTGGACCGAAGGATCTGTTTCCGTGCTGTACATCACTATGATTCCATGACCGGATATATATCCATCTCTGGCTTTAGTTGCTTTTAATTTTGTTTTTCTCACATCTCCACCAATCTGGAGGAATATTTTATTCTTGTTTGAGCTTCTTAATTTTCACTTCCTACTGTCAGATTTCATACACTCTGGCAAATATATTCCCTGATTCTCATCTGTATTGTGTTCAAACCCAGGTCCTGACCCTGTTCCTTCTCCATCCACGTTCCTTGTAACTCTCACGAACGTAACAATGTTGAAGAAAAGCAAAAAATGTGCTGGAAGTTTCTAACATTTCCCAAAGATGATTACTTGGTTAATTGAGAACAGAACAGATCCAGAATGCAGGTCACAACCAATGTTGCAAAGCAGAACTTGTAAAAGAAGGAAAAAGAGAGGTACTATTCAAGGTTATAGTCAACTTACAATTAATATTGACTGAGGTGTGCCTAAATTTAATCAACTTTTGAATCCTTGAGAAAGAGGCCATTCAGCCTATTGTGTCTACACCAACCCTCTAAACAGCATTCCACCCAGACCCACTCCCCCAGCCTATCCGCATAATCCTGCACTTTGCATGGTTAATCGATCTAGCCTGCACATCCCTGGATACTACAGGGAAATTTAGCATGGCCAATCCACCTAACATGCGCATCTTTGGACAGTGGGAGGAAACTGGAGTACCCAGTTGAAACTCACATAGACATCAGAAGAACATACAAACTCCACACAGACAGTCATCAAAGTCTGGAATTGAATCTAGGTCCTGGCACTGCAAGACAGCAAAACTGACCACTGAGCCGACTGTGTCCGTCTGTGTTTTTGACAGTTACACATGAACACAATAAATAGAATTTTAAACAATGTCAAAGTTAGATTCTTGCTGGAAATTTTAGTTTAATGCAAAAGATAGTAGTTAAGAGGTTAAAAATTATGTTTCAATCTATTGCCATTTACAGTCCATGTGTGTTCTCACAGGAGCTGTGGTAAGACATAACCACAATGTATCATCTCCATATGTCTGATCAGACCCCTGTGATTCTCCCACCCTGTGGGAAAAAAAGTCTATCCAGAATGTTTGAAAACAGCTCCAGTTACAAGAATGTCAATCCAAACCTTATTTTCTTGAAATACAAATTTGTAGCCAGAAAAAGTAATCAGAGTCTGTGAAATGCAAGACTTCACCCAGTAATGGCTACTAATTGATCATCAGTCAGGTCGTTAGGTCCAACTCTGTAGATATCCCATGGGTTTGAACAACATCCTGTATTTATTCCACTATACAACCTAATCACAAACAGTATTCTGTTATAAAGCAGTAACACTTGGTTGTGTTATTGCAGCGTCTACGACAACTCTGCCATTTTTTTTAATTACTCTCCCATGTGAGGATACATATTCCAGTGTCTTTTCCTAACAAGAATGATTTTCCTATGCAAACATCTCACTTGGAGAAAATGTAAGACCTTTGATTGATTCAGCAAATGAATGATATATCTGCCACTTCAGTTCCAAAAACATGTGGTAAAAGAGTTCCCAATGAAAAGAAGTGCACCAAACATGCACTCCCCATAACAGAGCATGTTGGAAACTCCAAAGTCTCAAAAGAGTCTTGTCAATGACTTTTTGACCAATCCAACAACATTTTTGCTTGACTTCTGGGTTTCCCACCATATTGGGATCAAGCCACTGTGGTCAATTTCAAAAAACAAAGAACAAAGAAAATTTACAGCCCAGGAACAAGCCCTTCGGCCCTCCAAACCTGTGCTGATCCAAATCCACTATCTAAACCTATCACCCAATTCCTAAGGATCTGAATCCCTCTGCTCCCCACCTACTCATGCATCTGTCCAGACACACCTTAAATTAATCTACTGTGCCTGCCTCTACTACCTCTGCTGGCAACACATTCCAGGCACCTACTACCCTCTGTGTAAAGTATTTTCTGTGTAATTTCAACTCAATTATTTAATTGATTTAAATGATTGATTCAATTATTAATTTAATAGGAACTGTGTGAGGATCAGAATTAAAGTGCAATAGAGTTTGTCTGTTGCTGAAAAGTAAAATAAATCACTGAAGCTTTGGTCTTACACTTATCAGGACAAATGCGAGAATGCCATATTTCAAATGATCACAACATTTCAGCTGTACTGCAAATTACAATCCTTTGAAATTTGGAATTCTTCCATTTGTTTTGATGAGCGCAAGATAAAACGTGTTGCAACATGCTCCTCTTTTCAGCAGTTTTCAAATTCCATACTATCAGGCTTCTTAAAGATTTAAGAGTTTTGAGACTGACCCGAGGTTGCAGAAATGGAAGCTCAATTTTAAGTCAGCATCACACATCAGTGATGTCTTCATGGGCATGAAGCTACAGACAGTAAGTACTATCAGGAAGATTCTGATCCCTGTGGATGGGAGACAGTGGGTTGCCCCTGTTCAGCAGTAGGTGTCTCAGTCACAGATATAATGCCACCCACCACATGATTGGCAGGACACCGATCCAGAAATGACTGAAGAACTATAATTCAGGCATCCTACTCGAGAGTAATGATTAGCTGTCTTGTGAACTCATTTATACAATTGAATTCTTTGCCCTTCATTGATAACTTGTTCTTGAAATTTGCCACAATGTTTCACTATGAAACATTGCCGCCAGACTTCCCATTTCATCTGTGACACCCCACGTTTAAATTTTGACCTTTGTTTTTGAAATTCTTTAACACGCCAAGTCTTAAAGTTTATATGTGCAATTCCCTTAAACATACCTTAGTTAGGCAGGGATCCTTGCCAGTGGATCATTTACAATTCAATCTCATTCCTTCACAAGTTAAGGAAAAATAAATTTAAAGCAGGCAGCGGTCCAATAATAAAACTACTAAACATTTTCATTATAATTCTGAGGTTAAATGTATGAATCATAATTTGTCTGTCACGCATCCAAGCCTGGCACCTTTGCCAGAAGTTGACCTTTATAGAAATAGAAACTGAATTTGGTTGTATTGTGCCATCTTACTTTGGAAGAACATTAATATGCATCACCTTATTGTCCAGCTCCAAGTGGAAATTTCACCTTCAGCCAAGAGCTGCTTTCGTTCCCTCAGTAGAACCAGCAGAAGAGGTGCTGTCATATAAGGTCAGCTTGCTGTCCCCTCATGGTTGATAACCACCTTGGAAAATGAACTTGCACAAATGGTGTCACAGCTGTCCAATAAGCTGTGCTCCAAAAAATTACAAGGAATGCTGGAGTGTTGAAAGGGGTAGGGGGAATGGCACTGGCTCCATAGAGCATGAGCCTGACATCCTCCTATTGAAAGGCAGCACTTGTCCACCCACCACTGTCACTTCATCAGTATAGTTATTACTATCAGGCAACTCAGACGGCAATGTTTCCATGTTGATCTTTGTTACATAAGGAGGGGGGTGTTCAAGTGCAGGGAGCTGCACTAGAGGGAACCCAGATAAAGTGGATAGATAAATGGAAAGGAAAAAGTCTTTGAAATGTTAAATAAGCAGGTCGTGAGTTTTGTAAGAAATAATCCATGATTCAAAATGAATGATGATAAATATATATTAATTGATCATTATTATATTGTTAACTTCCTAAGTGTGGTAATCCTGAAAGTGGATATCAGTGGATAAGTGAAAGCAGGGATTGAAAGATGGATGACGGCCTTCAGGCGTGAGGTCAGTATCATCAATGTGGAGTTTCTGAAAGTCAAATTCAAGGAGCTAGGTGATGGAAGAAACATTGACAGTCAAAGGAGGCCATCAGTAATGTAATCAGTAGGAAGACAAAGGAAAGGGAATTATAGCTTTACTCTAAGAATATCTACTGACCATGTTCGAAAGTAGACATGCCGTAGTAATGTCAAATCACATGGAACTGAAGCCTGCGTTTGCAGAGCTCCAAGGAATTTGTCCTCTCTTACTATCTTCTATGTTTATAGTCAAGAAACATATATTCAATAAAACTTGTTACTGCACACTCACTAGAGTGTAGGCCTCTGATAATACAGTCCACTGTAGGATGGGGCGTTTGAATGTATCATGGGTTACAGGAACAAACAAAACATGGAAAAGGATAATTAGAAGGTTCAGGACCAGAATAGACATTGGGATTGTTACGGGTGTAGACACAGGAGGGAAATAGCATGTAATAGGGCTCTGAGTAATAGAGGGAGGTTCATGGTTAACAGAGCTCAGGAAGAGGAAATATTATGTTGGGACAAAGGTAAAGGAAGTTGTGCCATGAAGAGGATTTGACCAAAAAGACAGCGACCTCATCCTCCTTCTTGCAACGTAGAGATCTTCTCTGAGTCCCTTTGTTTATGTGATTTTTAAAATTCATTGTTGGGATGTGGGCATCACTGGCAAAATCAACATATATTGTACCCATCCCTAATTGTCCTGGAGAAGGTAATGGTGAGCCATCTTCTTGAACTGCTGTAGTTTTTGGTGTGTAGGTACATCCACAGTGCTCACAGGAAGAAAATTTCAGGAGTTTGACCACATGACCATGAAGGTATTGTACTATAGTTCCAGGTCAGGATGGTGTGTGGCTTGGAGGGGTGCTTGCTGATGATATTATTACCATGGATCTGCAGCCCTTGCCCTTTCCAATTAGTAGAGGTCATGGGTTTGGAAAGTTCATTTGGAAGTTCCTGAGAGATCTGCTGCAGTACATCTTATAGATGGAAACACATCTTTCACTGTGTGTTGGTGGTAAAGGGAGTGAATGTCGAGGGTGGTGGATGGGGTGCCAGTCAGTGTGGGTAGCTTTGTCCCGGGTGGTGTTGAAATTCTTCATCACTATTGGAGCTGCACCATCCAGTTTTGAATTACAATCCTGTCTTGTGCTTTATAGGCAGTGGATAGCTTCAATGTGTCAGGTGGTGAGTTTCTTGCCACAGAATTCTCAGTCCCTGATGTATCCTTTCGCCACAGTATTTATATATATGTACCAACCCAGGTTCTAGTCAATGGTAGTCCACAGGGTATTGATCATAAGGATTAGGTGAAGTTCATTTCATTGAAAATCAATGGGCAATCGCTAGGTTCTTGTTGGAGATGGCCATTGTCTGGCACATATGTGGCATAATTTTTTATTTATCTCACTCATGAGATTTGGGCATTGCTGTCTGGGCCAGCGTTCATTGCCCTTTCTTAGTTGCCCTTGAAGAAGGTGGCGGTGAGCTGCCTTTTGATGTGCGTGCACTCATCGTGGTGTAGGGAGGGAGTTCTGGAATTTTGACCCAGTGTTGCTGAAGAAATGGCAATATGTTTCCAAAGTAAAAACAATGACTGCAGATGCTGGAAACCAGATTCTGGATTAGAGTGGTGCTGGAAAAGCACAGCAGTTCAGAGAGTATCCGAGGAGCAGTAAAGACAACGATTCGGGCAAAATCCCTCCATCAGGAATACAGGCAGGGGGGGGAGGGGGGAGTTTCCAAGTGTGGATGATAAGTGGCCTGGAGAAGGGCTTGCAGGGTTGCCAGTTGTCAGCCCAAGGCTGGATAGTGTCCGAATCTGGTTGCATTTGGATATGGACTGCTTCGATATCTGAGCAGTTGTGAATCTACAACAAACATCCCCACTTCTGACCTAATGATAAAGAGAAGGTGAATACTGATGGACATTGGGTGTGACTCGTAGACTAGTCTATGTGATATCATTAAGGCAACTAATATTAGCATTAATATAATTAACAACACAGAGGTTTATTTAAAATTTTCTGCCAGGTCTATCATCTTTTTCTGCTTTGCAAGAAAGGGAATCCAGAAAAAAGATAATAAAATCAGTATTACCAGTGATTATGATTTATTTGTTTCATTGAAGTTTGAGTTTTCTCAACTGTGGGCATCCAGAATGTCAGATCAAGACATTCCAGAAGACCTTAATATATTTCATCCAATTACATATTTGAAATTAATGAGTTCCTAAAATCTAACTGGCACATTATTAAACTCAACCAAACATTAGTTCCTTACAGATATGCAGAACTGTAATGCTTCACATTTCAGGCCTGAACTCCCAAAATGCAGGCAAATTAAAATAAAAGAAACTCTATGCCCCCTTTTGCTCGTAAAATGCATGAAAACTTTTTTTTAAAAGTCTCTTCTGTTTAAAAAAATGTTCCTTTGGAATTAACTCAGAGATGTGTTCTTGCCTTTCCTGTGTAAGCTGTCACTTTCCTGCATGCCAGTTGTACAAACAGAACCTTGCACATTCCACAATTTATGGAATGGAGGTGACAAAAGCCACAGAACAAGTTTCATTCAGTGTGTGCAATCTTAAATGTCCCATGTGAGGGCAAACAGCAGACTGCCATTACCCTGAACCAATCATATATTTACTTTGACATTTTGTTTCTTCAGCTAATGATCTATATCTACCTGCTATTTACTTCACTGCAGGTTATAGTGATACATTTATCATTCCTGGTATACATTACTAAATAGTTTTGCTTTGCATGTGCTGGCTTATTCCAGCCAGTGCCAGGCCAGACTGGTGCACCCAGAGACCCATGCTGCTGCACTGACATGTCATGTCTCAAAAACGTTTGATTCCCTCTGTTGGACAGAGAGTGAATGCACGCATGCAAACAAAACAAAATCAATCAGAACCAATACTTTCAGCACTTGTGAAGTGCAGATCTGGAACAATGTATTAAGGATCAATTAATATATAGT
Source organism: Chiloscyllium plagiosum (assembly GCF_004010195.1). Lineage (NCBI taxonomy): Eukaryota > Metazoa > Chordata > Chondrichthyes > Orectolobiformes > Hemiscylliidae > Chiloscyllium > Chiloscyllium plagiosum. Next base: position 65,618,998 of record NC_057719.1, read on the forward strand.
TATCACCAGTCATTTTGAATCATGGACCATTTCTTACAAAATGTCTCTGCCTGCTTATTTGATATTTAAAGGACTTTTACTTTTACACTTGTCTCTTCCCTTTATCTGGGATCTATTTATTTTTTGTCTGTAGACTTAATTGTAAGTGCCATATTAAAACACTTTCTCCCAAATATTTTTCCAAAGGCAAGTTACGCAGGAAAAAAGGTCAAATTCAACATTAGAAAAAAAATTAAGCATAGCAAATTAAGGGGGGGTAGGTATAGGACAGATGTTAGGGTTAGGTTCTTTACTCAGCGAGTCGTGAGTTCATGGAATGCCCTGCCAGTAGCAGTGGTGGACTCTCCCTCATTATGGGCATTTAAGCGGGCATTGGATAGGCATATGGAGGATAGTGGGCTAGTGTAGGTTAGGTGGGCTTGGATCGGCGCAACATCGAGGGCCGAAGGGCCTGTACTGCGCTGTATTCTTCTATGTTCTATGTTCAAATGTGAAATGGAAAGTGAAACATTTGGAAAGGAGAAATTTGCCAAAGTGTGAGCAAAGAGCAGAGTAGCAGGACCACGCTGACAGCTCCTTCAAAAAGCTGGTACAGGTGCAAAGGGCCAAATGGTCTTCTTTGGTCTTGTATGATTTGATAAACTGCTCACTGAAATACAGACCAACTCAACTGCTGTCCTCTGAAGTGACTTTCTAGATGCATTCCTCAGCACACACCAGTCAGGGTCTAATTGTGACTTGCTGTGCTCCAAACAACTTTGTATAGCAGTGAGGTTTAGGTTAGCAGGAGGGACAATACACAGAGGGCAGCTCATCCATAAATACTTCAGGTAAGAAGTACAAGAAAGAAAGAAAAAGCTGATGAAGTCACTGTAGCGTGACTGGAATGATGAGCGTTCAAATGCAGGACACAGTAGGCATCCGATGTCAGAAATGCAGCACTACTAACCCCTCCTCCACTCTCCCAGCATCCAATGCATGGAAAGAAAACTCTACTTTTATAAAGCAATCACCCATTGCACATCATCTAATAGTCCCCATCAATTCATGGCTTCCCAAGTAAGTTAAAATGCAACTTGCAATGAGGATGGGCAAGATAGGAAACCAGTGAAATCTAATAAGGTTTTTGTAATTCTACAGAAAAACTGAAACATCACTTCAGAATATTTATGTCTGTGCATGTAAAATCTGCAAAGCTATTCCCTTCCTTTTCCAGCCATTCCCACAGAGTGTTCCCACTCGAGATAGAGGCAGGCTGCTGAGTTTGAGCAACGCTTTGAGTTTTGCAACACTGGAGCCGAAGACTATGCTGAGCCAGGGTCATCATATTCAGAGAGTCATATAGCATGGAAATAGACTCTTCGGCCCAACCAGTCCATGCTGACCATTGTCCCAAACTAAACTAGTCCCACTTGCCTGTGCTTGGCCCATATCCCTCCAAACATTTCTTGTTTGTGTAATTGTCTGAATGTCTTCTAAACAGCGCAATCATAGCCATATCCACCACTTCCTCTGGAAGTACATTCAACACACGAACTACTTTCTCCATAAAAATAATTTGCCCCTTGTGTCTTTTTTAAATCTTTAACCTCTCACCTTAAAACTATGACACCCCCCAGTCTTGAAATCTCCCACTCTCGGGAAAAGATACCTGCCATTCACCTTATCTATACCCCTCATGATTTTATAAACCTCTATAAGGTCACCCCTCAACCTCTCACGTTTCAGTGAACAAAGTTCCAGCGTATCCATCCCCTCGTTGTAATTCAAACCATTTCCAGCAACATCCTGGTAAATCCTGAAACCTAATGAGCTGAATAATATTCTTCCTAATGCAGGGTGACCAGAACTCAGTACTCCAGAAGAGGCCTTACTGATACTCTGTACAACCTCAACATTACTTCCTAACTCTTATACACCGTACTCAAAGTCTGAGTAATGAAGGCATTATGACATGTGGCAGCCACATCGACTATTGGGTTTGGAGGACAGTGGATAGTGCTCAAAGAGTGGGAGGTAGAAACACTTTTACAGAGTCCCAAGACATATATCTTCAAGTTCCATCACAATTCTCATAGTTCAACCGTACTTACAGCTACCATTCTTCTATAGAGCACTATGGTACATTGAGGCATTTAAGGCCAAAGTTAAACTACCTGTCATGGTATCCTATTATAGATGCTAGTCATATTGGCACCATGTGTGCAAGGCCTCACAGACTCATTTAATTGACATATTCCAAGTTCGCAGAATTGGCCACATTAATAATGTTGCACTTCATTGCAATACAGAAAGATAATTGGTTTATTAAAAAACTTAGAAGGTGCCAAATCGTAATTATGTTACAAGTGAAACAAGCAATTACAATTGCTTACATAATTACACCAAATATTAAAATATAAGTACAGTATAAAATAATAACAGGACTGAGCAATTATCAGCATTACAGTCCACTAATAATTGCTACTCATTGCAAAATGCAAGTCTCCTTAATTGATAGAATAGAAACAGAAAGTCTATGGCATTGTACATTGTAATGGCATCCATTATATCACATATTGCCAGATTGAGCAACTTAAACTTTCAATCATTTGCATTTTATTTATGAATATTATAAAGTAGGGAATGAGGCTGTCTTATAGTCTTTTCATTGTATAATTTGTTCACGACAAGCTATCTTTTCTCTTTAATTCCACTACACCGTTATATTGTATGGCTGTGGTGAGAGAAAGTAACAAGCAGAGGTGGGATTGCAACATTTTCTGGTGAAGTCCTGACAGAGTGTTTCTGTCTTTCAGAAAGGGAGCACATACTTGTGTCAGAGTAGTTCATGCTTTAACTTGGATCAGTTTCAGTGCTTGACTCTGAACACTTTTGAGCTTGTTCACATACTATTTGATAAGTCAACAGTATCACCATGCTCGTGCTTGAGTTGATTTCCTCCATTCTGTCTGCAGTTTGGCCAGTTGCTTTGAAGATCTGTTATTGCATCCTACATTCTTTGCTGTTCCTCAATGATTCTTCTATTAATCAGTGGCTGTAGGGTACAATATCTGTGTCCAACTGAGACAAGCTTAGTGTTGTACAGAACATTACAACACTTGAGCGACCTTGCAATGATGTAATGGAGATGCAAATTATTGCGAATAAATATCACAGAGTGAATGGAGTTAGAACACTGAAAGAGCACCAGAGGCTACACCAGACTACACTTGAACTCTCTTCTCTCTTGACAGTACTCTGAGAGCAAACAGACATGAACACCCAAAGAAGGTAGATTGATCCTTACTGTTACGAAGGTATAGGTGTGTACTGTACTGTTAAGAGAGAGTGGAAGCTGGTATAGACCTAGAGATGCACAGACCTAGAGAGGCACAGACTATGCTGAAAAATTTAAAATGTAACATTTGGTTATGAAACAAATAGCTGGAGCTGCATTGCAATGATACACAACAAATTTGAATTTGGTCAATCAATTTAAATTATGCCCCAAGATACCAAAATCAAATCAAATTTGAATTTGGTCATGTTTAGGTGACATCAAACCAATGAGACGGTCCGATGTTTTGGAGTACATAAAATCGGACATTTTGAACAGTTAGTGAGAGTGGCAAAGAACACCAACCAATGAAGATATGGCCTGCAAAGCCTCCCTCTGAAAGGTACCTTTTCATACAAAAGTGGTGAAGCAGAAGACTGAAAAAAAGACACAGAAAAGTACAGACAAAGATACCAGGGGAACTGGCTGGTTTTGAAACTTTTTTTTGTAAATCTTAACTGGGGTTTTTATCAGACTAGTATTGTAGAGTGGAAGATAAAAGTAGCTTAAGAGAAACGAGTTGTAAATAGTTGTTGTCTAATGTTGTCTTTTGGACTTAAAGAATAAAATTATTAACTTTTTCTTTAAATAGTGATATTTGGGATAATTCTTCACCTCTCGAAATTTAACAGATTACGAGGCAAGGTGAGTTTTTCTGTGTGTCTGGTTTAAGTTAGCAGAGGGGCTTACCTTGTGTCATACCAGTTTGGGGGCTCATCCAGGATCTGAACCTGGGACCTCTTACAATTTTAACAGCCATTTCTCTCACTTTTAATTTAACCTACCACAAGTAACCGAAATTAAACAAACTGTCTCACCTAAGTTTTATTTAAAGATCTCGGACTCTAACCAGCAAGGACTTTAATCTACTGGGCTTTTTTCATATTCCAATCTATTGAGATTTGACCAAATATCAGCCTGGATCTGTCTAAACCCATTCAAATCTCAGGCGAGAGGCCCCAAACTGTTATGACACAGGGTAAACCCTCTGCTAAGGAACTATAAGCTACAGTCTTCTCGTATTTCGGCGAAGCGTCATTTCATCCAGATTCAAAAATTACAGCATTTAAAAGGCATCTGGATGGCTATATGAATAGGAAGGGTTTAGACAGATATGGGCTAAATGCTGGCAAATGGGGTGAGATTAGTCTAGGATATCTGGTGTAGTGAGTTTACTCAAGCAATTGTCCCAAACTCGTCTCCTTCAATACCTACCTCATCCCTCTGGTGCCCATCATGTCCAATGCTAACCCAATTCTCCCACTAATTGTAGCTGGAAGTACTCACCACAGTCAGTATCCCTGGCATTAGCATCATATTTAAAAGGATGAAGTACACTCTGTCAAGCACTGGAATTCCCCAGCTGCCCTGCAATGCCTGCAAGAAGTCTCTTAAATACAACGGCACAGAAGGTTACATTGGCACCCCACTTAACAGACAAGAACCTAGAGGTCCTGGTGGAGAAGGTGGTAAAGAGGAGGGCTGTTCTCTTTTCTGAGGAGGTTGTGCCAGCCCAGACCAAGGTCACCACCTGGATCAGTGCAGACTTCACAGTTCAGAGGAATGTCCAGTAATGCTACCATGTTCTCTCTGCTACCTCACACTCACGTTATCTCAGTTAACATACTCAGCTCTCACCATGGTTCATGTTCTACCACTCGCAATATTGAATGAGGAGATGCAGAGACATCCATGTCCTGGAAACCTACTAACAAGTATTATCTATTGTTGTGTAACTCTGCCATTCCCTGCACTGTGAATGTGTCCCTAACCTGCCACTACTTCTCCTCCACCACACTACACACACTCTCTGTCTCTCTCATTCACACACAAAATCTCTCTCTCACACACATATTCTTTCTCACACACACACGAGCACACACTCTGTCTCTCTCTCTCTCACTCACACCTTCTCCCTATTTCTCACTCACACACACACACACTAACATATGCACACATGAGCACACACATTCCCAAATGCAAACACACGCATACACACACACGATCTCTCTCTCTAACATATACACACACCCAATTATTTCATACAAAATTCTTCTCTGTCAAAAAAGTAAAATCAGACCTCAGCTTAAAATATGGTTTCGTTGTGAGGTCTCATGTTTAAAGTGCATTATCTAACCTGAAATGTCACCTCTTCTACATTGATAAAACCTTTAATTATCTAGGGACAAAGACTTGAAAGGAATCTGGATTTTGCATTTTAATCAGCAATCTATCTTCTAACTGACTAAAGGATTCAACAAGGGCAGCCAGCTTTAAAGTTATAGAGTCATAGAGTCATAGAGATGTACAGCATGGAAACAGACTCTTCAGCCCAACCTGTCCACACCGACCAGATATCCCAACCCAATCTAGCCCCACCTGCCAGCACCTGGCCCATATCCCTCCAAACCCTTCCTATTCATATACCCATCCAAATGCTTCTTAAATGTTGCAATTGTACCAACCTCCGCCACATCCTCTGACAGCTCATTCCATACATGTACCACCCTCTGCTTGAAAAAGTTGCCCCTTATGTCTCTTTTATACCTTTCCCCTCTCACCCTAAACCTATGCCCTCTAGCTCTGGATTCCCCGATCCCAGGGAAAAGACTTTGCCTATTTACTCGATCCATGATCCTCATAATTTTGCAAACCTCTATAAGGTCACCCCTAGCCTCCGACGCTCCAGGGAAAACAGCCCAACCTGTTCAGCCTCTCCCCATAGCTCAAATCCTCCAACCCTGGCAACATCCTTGTAAATCTTTTCTGAACCCTTTCAAGTTAAACACCATCTTTCCGATAGGAAGGAGACCAGAATTGCATGCAATATTCCAACAGTGGCCTAACCAATGTCCTGTACATGACCTCTCAACTCCTGTACTCAATACTCTGACCAATAAAAGAAAGCATACCAAACGCCTTCTTCACTATCCTATTTATCTGCGACTCCACTTCCACCACCACCCTCTGTCTTCTACATTTGAGCCAGTTCTGTATCCAAATGGCTAGTTCTCCCTGTATTCCGTGAGAGCTAACCTTGCTTATCAGTCTCCCATGGGAAACCTTGTCGAACGCCTTACTGAAGTCCAAATAGATCACATCTACTGCTCTGCCCTCATCAATCTTTTTTGTTACTTCTTCAAAAAACTCAATCAAGTTTGTGAGACACGATTTCCCACACACAAAGCCATGTTGACTATCCCGAATCAGTCCTTGCCTTTCCAAATACATGTACGTCCTGTCCCTCAGGATTCCCTCCTACAACTTACCCACAACCAAGGTCAGGCTCACCGGTCTATAGTTCCCTGGCTTGTCTTTACCGCCCTTCTTAAACAGTGGCACCACGTTAGCCAACCTCCAGTCTTCCGGCACCTCACCTGTGTCTATCGATGATATAAATATCTCAGCAAGAGGCCCAGCAATCACTTCTCTATCTTTCCCACAGAGTTCTAGCATACACTTGATCAGGTCCTGGGGATTTATCCACCTTTAACCGTTTCAAGACATCCAGCACTTCCTCCTCTGTAATCTGGACATTTTGCAAGATGTCACCATCTATTTCCCTACAGTCTATACCTGCCATATCCTTTTCTACAGTAAATACTGATGCAAAATATTCATTTAGTACCTCCCCCATTTTCTGTGGCTCCACACAAAGGCCGCCTTGCTGATCTTTGAGGGGCTCTATTCTCTCCCTAGTTACCCTTTTGCCCTTAATATATTTGTAAGAACCCTTTGGATTCTCCTTAATTCTATTTGCCAATGCTATATCATGTCCCCGTTTTGCTCTCCTGATTTCCCTCTTAAGTATACTCCTACTTTCTTTATACCATTCTAAGGATTCACTCGATCTATCCTGGCTATACCTGACAGATGCTTTCTTCGTTTTCTTAACCAAACCCTCAATTTCTTTAGTCATCTAGCATTCCCTATACCTACCAGCCTTCCCTTTCACCCTGACAGGAATATACTTTCTCTGTATTTTCGTTATCTCATTTCTGAAGACTTCCCATTTTCCAACCATCTCTTTACCTGCGAACATCTGCCTCCAATCAGCTTTTGAAAGCTCTTGCCGAATGCCGTCAAAATTGGCCTTTCTCCCATTTAGAACTTCAACTTTTAGATCTGGTCTTTTCTTTTCCATCGCAATTTTAAAACGAATAGAATTATGGTCGCTGGCCCCAAAGTGCTCCTCCACTGACACCTCAGTCACCTGCCCTGCCTTATGTCCCAAGAGTAGGTCAAGTTTTGCACCTTCTCTTGTAGGTACATCCACATACTGAATCAGAAAATTGTCTTGTACGCA
>NC_057719.1:65627701-65628944 GCF_004010195.1 Chiloscyllium plagiosum
TTAGTCCCCTTCCAATTTAGGTGCAATCCGTCCTTCTTGTACAGGTCACTTCTACCCTAAAAGAGATTCCAATGATCCAAAAATGTGTATCCTTCTCCCATACACCAGCTCCTCAGCCATGCATTCATCTGCTCTATCCTCCTATTCCTGCCCTCACTAGCTCGTAGCACTGGGAATAATCCAGATATTACTACCCTTGAAGACCTCCTTTTTAAATTTTTGCCTAACTCTCTGTAATCTCCATTCAGAGTCTCAACCTTTCCCTTCCTATAACGTTGGTTCCAATGTGGACAATGATCTCTTGCTGGCCCCTCTCCCCCGTGAGAACATTCTGCACCCTTTCTGAGACATCATTGATCCTGGCACCAGGAAAACAATACTCTATTCTGCTTTTTCTCTGCTGGCCACAGAAACATCTGTCTGTACCTTGGACTACAGAATCCCATAACACAATTGCTCTCTTGGAAGCCTTATTTCGTTAGAGCCAGTCTCAATACCAGAAACTTGGCTGTTCGCGCTACATTCCCCTGAGAATCCATCACACTCTACATTTTCCAAAACAGCATACCTGTTTGAAATGGGTATATCCACAAAAGACGCCTGCGCGAGGTGCCGACCTCTCTTACCCTTCCTGGAGTTAACCCATCTTCCTATAACTGCCATCCATCACATACTGTTGCTGTTGCAAATTCCTCATCGCTTCTATCTGTCTCTCCAACCGATCCACTAGATCTGATAAGATTCGCATCCAACAGCATTTATGGCAGATATAATCTGCAGTAACCCTTAAACTCTCTTTAAACTCCCACATCTGACAAGAAGTACATATCACTGCAAAGGCCATTTTTGCTCCTTCACAATCTACAGACCCAGAAAATAACACTGTCTTATTCCTCTACAAAACACTGCACCAGGTTAAATTAATAGCTATGGCTTATATTGTAAGTTTAATCAAGAGACTTATCTTCAAAAACATATAATTAAGAAAGAACCCACTGTACTCACTAGTACAGCCTTTCTCTTGGACAGACTTAAAACAACAATTAAGTTATCTGATTCTGTTTTGTGAACTTTGCCCAAACTGGTTCCTCCAAGATTAGTTGTGAATTTCACTGTTTGTTAATTTTCCCAGATGCACTCCGATGTCCAGCGATACATGAATTCAAACAGCAAAGGCAGTAACTGTGCAGCTTCTCTCTCTCTCCAGTTTCTTTCTCTCTCTCTCTCCTGCACTGACCTCACC
>NC_057719.1:65628972-65661081 GCF_004010195.1 Chiloscyllium plagiosum
AAAAAAAGGAGCAGCTCTTACAGCCAGAAAGTTTTCCTGTCCTCCATCTTGGATGTTAGCTTTTTATTTATAAATACTTTGTCTTATACCTCCCCATTATACCACACCTGAGGAAGGAGCAGAGCTCCAAAAGCTTGCAATTTCAAATAAACCTGTTGGACTAGAAACTGTTGTTTGATTTCTGACTTTCACCACCCCAGTCCAACTCTGGCATCTCTATTTTGTGTCTGGGGGTTACAAGCAGCATGCCAACTGGTGCTCTGAAAGATACCCCCTCCACCACCTCTGAGGGTGAGAGCACTGATGCCTCCAAGGAAGCACTGACAAGGCTACCCCAGCCAGCTTAGATTCTGGCATTTTATCTCAATTAAAGGTGGGAGACATGCTGGGGAGCACATCACTGCCACATCTCTGCAGCTGGTCAAGGAAGAAATGCTACCAGGTCACTGGCACTGAGAGGATTGCTGCAGACGGGTCATTGGCTCAGCCCCAAGAGAACATGGTGTAGGCAATTAAGAGCTCCATATAAATGCACCAGCAAACATAGGAGCTGCAGGCAGGTTTGTCGTGAACACTGGGCTTGCACAATGTCATTGGGTCCTGTTGCCTCAGGCATGCCTCCACAGGCTGGCAGATTTCCTGAAGGGGCAGGTCCAGCACTCTCTGAGTCCCCACGTCATAGAGACGTACAGCACAGAAACAAGCACTTCGGCCAAACTCCTCCATGCCGACCAATCTGAGGTAACATTCTTCACTGTCCACTATACCTCCAATTTTGGTGTCATCTGCAAACTTACTAACTGTATCTCCTCTGCTCACATCCAAATCATTTATATAAATGACAAAAAGCAGTGGACCCAGCACCGATCCTTGTGGCACTCCACTGGTCACAGGCCTCCAGTCTGAAAAGCAACCCTCCACCATCACGCTCTGTCTACTACCTTCCAATCTGCTGAATATGTGAATGACCCTGCACTGCACAGCAGTAACAGTAAGGCAGTAACAGCAAGGCAACAGGTGGGCAACAAACCAGGTAAAGTGCTGTACTCCAATCATCCTATTTCTCCTTCACGTTACATCATTATCTAAATAAAAACAATGTCTAACTGGGTGTTGACACTTAATCAGTTATCTGTGCCAAACTGTTTACAGCTCCCTATCTTCAGATTGAGAATTCCAGATACTTTCAAATAATATATTCAGATATATTATGAAAAACCTCCAGAGCAGGTGACACTTGAACTTGGATCTCCTGGCTCAGATGTAGGGACCATTGCACCACAAAAATGCTTGTTGCAAATTCCATTCCCACTTTCCGTATCCCATAATCTAGCTCCTCACAGAGCCATTACATGGAGACATAGTGTTTCATGATTCCTTATAACACACCTTCACTTTGAAAATTGCAGGGTGTCTGAAAGGCATTGGGATTCCGAGATTTCCAAAGTGTGATTTTTAAACTAGGTTCACACTCATTCTTGGCTCCATAAGCAATTGAAATGCAGGCCTTGTGTTTAACCCTCTGTCATCCCTGCCCCCATCAATTGTTCTTTCTCACTTGGGAAGTCTGAGTCACTCATTGAAAACACAACCATCTCTCACATTGTCTTTAGTAAAGTATCTGCTGTATAAATGTGAGTCTTGTGACGAATCAGCTCTATCGAAGATTTATTACCCTGGAGATTCTTGGCCAACTGCTTGTGGAGAGCCTGGGAGAGAGCTAAGAAATAAATGGGTTCTGGCAAATTAAAAGCCATAGAATCATATATATACATATATATGATTCAAATATATATCCATTTCTCTTTTGAAATCCATAGATTCCATCTCCACCACTCTCCCAGGCAGCACACTCCAAATCCTAACAACTCTCTGAGTGAAGAAGTTTCTCCTCATCTCAGTCCTAGCTCTTTTGCTGACAGTTTTGAAGTTGTGACCCCTAGTTACTGCCATTTCAACTAGCAGAAACAAACTAGCTTGTTGCACCCTGTCAAAATTGTTCATAACTTTGAACACCTCACAAAAGTCACCTCTTAATCTTCTCTGCTCCAAGGAGAATACATCCAATTTCTCCAATCTTTCCTTGTATCTAAAATCCCTCATTCCAGCTACCATTCCAGTAAATCTATCCAGGGCTTTAATGTCGTTCTTTTAAAAAGGTGGCCAGAACTAAATGCAATAGTCTAAATATGGTCTGACGAACAATTTGTAGACTTCCTTACTTTTATACTCTATGTCTCTTTATAATCCTAAGGATCCTATAAGCCTTCTGAACAACTGTTTCAACTTGCCTGGCCACCTTCAGAGAATTTTGTATTTGAATACCTCGGTCCGTCTGCTGCTGTCCTCCCTCAAGTGGTACTGTTGAGCCTGTATTTTCTTTTTCTTCTACCAAAATGCATTACTTCACATTTCTCTGCACTAAAATTCATCTGCCAGGTGCCTGCACATTTGTCCAACTTGTCAATATCTTTTTGAAGTTGCTCAGTATCATCCTTATAATTCACTGTTCTCCCTGGCTAAGTAGCATTTGGAAATGTAGAGATTTTGCCCTCAATGTCCATCTCCAAATTGTTTATGTAGGTCAGAAAAAGCAAAAGTCCCAACACCGACCTGTGGGTAACATTACTTTCAACTCGTCTCCAGTCTGATAAATGTCCATTTATACCTCTCCTTTGTTTCCTGTCTTTTAGCCAACTCCTAATCAATGCTGCTAAGGACCCACCAAATCCAAACATTTCCATCTTGCTAACCAACCTGCCATGTAGTACCATATCAAATACTTTCTGAAGGTATGAATGGTGCCTACTGATTGTAAAAAGAATGGTCCATTCATAGAGTCACAGAGTAACAGTCATACAGCACAGAAACAGACCCTTCGGTCCAACTCATCCATGCCAACCAAGTTTATCAAACTAAACTAATCCCATATGCCTGCATTTGGCCTATATCCCTCTAAACCGTTCCTATTCATGTACCTGACCAAATGTCTTTTAAATACTGTACCTGTACTTGCATTTGTGTGAAACAGTTTTCACTTAGGTCCCTTTTAAATCTTTCTCCTCTTACTTTAAAAAATGCTCCCTAATTTTAAACTCATTTACCCTAAGGAGATCAGGTCTACATGAAACTGTGAGATGTGGGTCACTGATAATTGACCCTGTCAACTGATAGCTGGATTACCTCCTGTTGTCTCGATGGTGGCTCGGTGGTTAGCACTGCTGCCTTACAGCGCCAAGGGCCCAGGTTCAATTCCACCCTCAGGTGACTGTCTGTGTGGAGTCTGCACATTCTCCCATATCTGTGTGGGTTTCCTCTGGGTGCTCCGGTTTCCTCCCACAATCCACCTGATGGTAGATTAGGTGGAATGGCCACTTTAAATTGCCCATAGTGTTCAGAGATGTGCAGGCCAGGTGAATTAGCCACGGGAAATGCAGGATTACAGGGATAGGGTATGTCTGTGTGGGATGCTTTTCAGAGGGTCAGTGTAGACTCAATGGGCCCAAAGGCCTGGTTCCGCACTATGGGGTTTCTATGATTCTCGGAGATTTCTTCCTCCCCTTGTTAAGGGTAGTTAACTCTTTGGGCTCCTCATGACAGGCAGCAGTTCCTCAAGGCAAGCATCACTGACATGGTCCCAGATTTCCAGCGGATGATGCAGTATTGTTCTGACTTGCTATTCAATGCAGGTCCCATTGTAAAAGTCCACAGAAAGTCTGAGAGCAAGGAAAGTGGAATGAACAACTGGTGCTATTCACTCCACAGTGACCACAAAACCCAGGCCGTTTTTTTAAAAAAATGTTGCCTTCAAATTAAATTGGAGCTTTATTAAAGCTTGCTGGGAAACCATACAATCAAAAGCAACAAACAGGCTTCTGTTGATGATGTACGTGTGCCTGTTCTGGGAGCTTGACCTTTCATCAACTTTGTCTCCTGTGCAACTGCTGATTAAAATGAAACTGCTGAGTAACAATGTCACAGCAGTGCAACTAACACACTGCGTAACGCCAAATATTTCAAGCTCAGCAACCTCTCATCAATGAATCTGAATCAAGAACTTCATCATAAATATGCAAGAATTCCTCTGCCTACTCTCAGGCAAACCACCCATTTTTCAGTGGTCAAGTTTCATTATATTTTTTGCCTGGATGCAGCATTGTCCTTTATTCCACCTCCCTTTCTGCTTTTCGAAAATTTCACCAGTTACTCCAACTGAATGACACCTCTGACTATTTAATGGGTTTTTTTTTGTTGAAATAGGAATTCATTTTTTCCTTAACAAAAATAGTGTGTGTCTCCGTTAGCGATCAGCAGGAGACTATACTTACATTCTGTCAGAATGGGAAAATTACCTCACTGCCAAGGGTCTCTCAGGTCTTTGCGGAGGCCTGGAAAATATACATTTCTGAATGTGTAGACATTGCTGTATATAGGTGAAATTCTTTCAGGATGTTTATAGTAGAAATTAAACAAAAACACAAATATGGGTTTTAATCATTTCTAATCTGTACTGTAAAGGCTTCATGTACCAAAGGTAAATGAGTCAAATCCATCTCCTGGAGCTGAAAGGAATGTTGGCAGCCCTCAGCAAGACACATTTGAAATTGTTGTTTTGTGAAGGGAGAGTGTGATCCCTCAACATTTCCTTTTCTGCATAAGTGGATCCAGTCTTGACGTTGTGTAGCCCCTGGACCTCCCACATGATGGCAACTTCACAAAACGAAGTAATCTTTGGAAGGGATGTTGGTTGGGCTTTAACATCGAGAAAGGAAATGTTTTGTTTGCAGTTTTATATATGCCGCTGCTGTCACTTTCTCCTCAGAGTCCAAAGACCATTTAAATCGTGGCTTCACCTCACACCAATGGCAGCCTACATTAACCAACCTTGCCTCACTAAAATACAATCACTGCATTTATTACTATCCATTTCAGAGTATTCACTTTGCATTAATAATCTATTAAAGTCAACCATTAAGTATTTTTTTTCTGAACTAGCTGAGCAGATCTCATAGAAGTAGCTGGGATCTCACAGAAGTAGGTTCTAAGTTGCAACATGTAATGAATTACATTGTTTTAAAACAAGAACTTCTTCTTCTTGCACTACTAACTTTTCCACTGCATTATTTGTTCAAATAGACTGAGTAGATCTTTACCTTGGTGGCAGCAAATCTACCCCACAGTGAGCAATAATATAGTCAGCCTCCCACAACATGATGGTCAGCGATTGCTCATGCAAAGCATACAGGAAGGAGAAACTGAAAACAAGGACATTTAAGATGTTGTGAGCAAATTGTTGCGAATATGGGAGCATTGAATGAAAATTCCAAATTCTTCAGTCATCATAGGTTTTTAACCATCTACAGTGTGATATATCAATTAGCAAAATGGAGACTGAAATTATCAATTGTTCAAGTTTTTCAATGTAGCATTGCACATCTTGAACAGCGGAGGAACTGCTTTAAGTTAGAGACTGCTTAGTACTCATAGGTGCAGGGATTTATTTTTGGGGATTTTTCCTCTGAATTAGAGTTAGTCTCAGTTTGGAGTTGGGGAGAGGTTAACCAGTGTGATTAAATGCTTCCATATTATTTATGTGACTTATACCGCTGCAGATTTGTAATTCAAAGTGATACAATTCTATCACTTGTAATGACAGAGTTTGGTGCTGTGTTCTGGTTTGACTGAAGCTGTTAATGGGGTTAATGGCAAATGGGACAGTTTGGAAATGTGTAAAAAACAAGGAAAGCAACAAATCTGGTTAAAGGAAAGGAGATTTGTAAACCTGGGATTGAGGAAAAAGATGGAAGAGATTAGACAATGGTAGTGCAGCTTTCTGTCTGCAGACAGCCAAAGATGGGAAAAGGCAGGAATTCATCTGTAGGGGAGGGGGATGGGGGAGTATGAATTAAACTAGAAAATGCTACAAGATATTAAGAAAACAAAGTATGTTATTGTAAGAAATGGAGAGACTGAGAAATCAGAATCAGGTATCCTTACAAACAATATGGAGTCTGGGACGTGAAAATGACAGCCATTGCTGTTTGACCCCTGACCTCAGTGAAAAGTTAGTAACCCTGGGACATTACTGTTGATTCCACCTTATCATTTTGCACCTACGACTTCCATCAGCTCCACAGGCATTTTCATTCTTTTATTTTTCATAGTTTTTTTTCTCCTTTAGTGAGATAACCTCATTACCAGCTTCAGATATCTTTCTCTCTCTTGCACCGACAAATTCTAATCTTCAACTGTAGACCGTCAGGTCAATAAATGGGAATGTTAATTTTGCTAAATTGACGTGCCGCTGTTGGAATCCGAATTCTTCGATTGCAAGTTTGTCATGGTCTTGCCTGCTTTTGCATTGAAGTCAGGAGGGGTTTGCGCCAGTTAGCAATGTGACAGTGCCAGTAATATTTAAAACTGCAGTCTTGTACTGTTGGCTAATTGCACTGAGCTTCTATAGTGGAGCATCACACATTGGGTTCCACTTGCATTCAGTTTTATGGGCTTACAACCACAAGCAAGGCCCTATGTTCATTACTCATCATATATGAGGCATGCAGATGACGAAAAAGGTAAGTTCCAGGTGTTTCACTTTCTTTTAGTTCTTGGTAATGGGAGTTTCTTTAAAACATTTTCATGCCATTGTACCATTTAAAGAGAGTGTCTCCATGGGATACAAAGGCAATAAAATTTGCCAAGGTGATTAAAGGGATTTAAAACCAGGAGAGGCACCCTGCTATAGAAAGAATATTATTAAGCTGGAGAGGGTTCAGAAAAGATTAACCAGGATGCAGCCAGATTTGAGTTATGGGGAGAGATTGGATTGGCTGGGAGGTTTGTCACAGCAACGTAGGGGCTTGAGGGGTGACCTCATAAAAGGGAGGTTTATAAAATCATGAGGGTCATAGATAAGGTGAATGACAGGTGTCTCTTCCTGAGCTTTGGAGATTTTAAGACTATTTTTAAGTATATTTTTAAGGTGAGAGGAGAAGGGTTTAAAAAAGACATGGGGGCAATTATTTTTTTAAAGAGTGGTTCATATATGGAATGAATCCCCAGGGAAAGTGATGGATGTGAGTAGCTATAATGTTTGAAAGACATTTAGATAAAGACATGAATAATAAATGTTTGGAAGTGTTAGGGCCAAGTGCAGGCAGATAGGACTGGTTTGGTTTGGAAATATGGTTTGCATGAATTGGTTCGACTGAAGGGTCTATTTCTGTGTTGTATAATTCTATAACACCAGGGTCCATGATTTCTCTCCTGGATCGTACCGAGATTATTTAAATTTAAATTCTCCCAGCAGCTGTGGTAGGATTTGAACCCATACCTCTTAGCATCAGTTTCATTCTCCAGATGATTAATCCTGGGAGGGTTGCTGAACAAAGAGACCCTGAAGTACAGGTTCATAATTCCTTGAAAGAGGAGTCTCAGGGAGACAGGATAGTGAAGAAGGCATTTCAAATGCTTTCCTTTATTGATCAGAGCATTGAGTATCGGAGTTGGGAGGCCATATTACGGCTGTCGAGGACATTGGTTAAGCAACTTATATAGGCCAAGTTCTGGCAAATGGGACTAGATTAATTTGGGATATCTGGTTAGCATGGATGAATTGGACCAAAGGGTCTGTTTCCATGTTGTACAGTTCTATGACTCTAGTAATGTTACGGCAAAAGTAAGGACTGCAGATGCTGGAGATCAGAGCCAAGATTAGAGAGGTGCTGGAAAAGTACAGCAGGTCAGGCAGCATCCGAGGACCAGGAAAATCGACATTTCAGGCAAAAGTCCTTCCTGATGAAGGACTGTTCTCTCTAATCTTGGCTCTAGTAACATTATCACTATGCTACCATGTTCCAAAATATTTCAATCCTGTTTTTTAACTATTCTGCTTAAACTAATTGGCGGGGATGAGTGCCGGAGTACAGGAGGTTGCGATGATTCAGAGGATGAGAAAAGAAATGACAAACAAAAGAGTTAATGTGCAAAGTCATAAACAGACAACAGCAAGAAGGTCAGAGAACATGGATCTATGAGCAAATCAGCACAGAAGATAGAGGTTACAAAAATAATAAAAGAAGAAAAACTTGAAGCATTGTATTTGAATGCATGTAGTGTTTGAAATAAAGCAGACTAACTAATGGGACAAATTGAGATAAGTAAGTACAGTCTAGTGGCAATGGCTGAGACACGGCTGCAAGATGATCCAGATTGGGAACTGAATATTGAAGGTATTGGGAAGGAAGCAAGGAAAGTACGGAGGAGAGGTTCTGTTAATTAAAGTTATTAACACAATAAAGAGGGAATGACCAGGGTTTAGAAGCAGTCTAGCTAGAGATGTGGAATGACAAAGGCAAGGCGTCACTTGTGGGACCTGTGTGCAGGCCCCCTAACAGCAATCATATGGCAATACAGGCTTTCAAGGAAGAAATAATGGGAACTTGTCAAAGAGATGATTTTAATCTACATATTACCTGGAAAGGTCAAATGGGGAAAAGTGGTCTTGATGATGAATTCATTGAATGTTTTTGAGAAATTTTTGGAACAGCACATAATGACATCAACCAACCAGGAGATTGTCCTAGACCTAGTTTTGTCCAATGGGATAGGATTGACCACATGGTGAAAATGCCCTGGTCAATAGTGACCATAATATGATCACATTTTACCTGTTGTTTCTGGGAGAAAAGTATGGGTCCAAGACTGGTATTCTGAATTTAAACAAAATGGCATTTGCTGACACAGGTGCACGCGTGTGCTATGAGCGTGCACAGAGTTTGGGGGTGGAATGGGGAGATTGGGACAGGGAAGGTGAGATGGGGAAGGAGGGGAGAAGCTTAGGTCAGGAAGAAGGGGAAGAGATCTAGACGGGAGATGTGGGGAGATTAGGAGGGGGAGAAATTGTGACTGGGACTGGTGGGGTGACCCAGGAAGTAAGAGGGAAGAAGAAGGGGTTCAGGACCCAGCAGAGAACTGGGCAGGAGTTGGGTGCAACTCCAAATTTAAGCTAACCCTAATTCAGAGGAAAGATCCCCAAAAAGAAATCTCTGTGATCGAGCCAGGGAGATCATGGAAGAACAGAGACAGATGGGCAAGAGGACCTTCAGGCTCCTGGGCCCTCCTTGTGTACCAACTCCACCCTCAGGAACTAGGCCCTCTTCCATTCTCACTTCTGTCTGGCATCCCCAGTCCCTACCACTGAACCCCAGGTCAAAGTTGCATGCTTCCCTGTAGGTGCACATTGCTGCATTTTATTCATTATGCTATTCATAACATGGTGACGTGTCTACATGGTGACATTAGTGTTTAGAACCAGGCACATGCACATTCTTAAATTAGCGCACATGATCGTTATCCACAATTGCTGGTGTGAGCAAAGATTATCTTTAAGCAAGAGCAACTTTGAAGGTACGAAACTGGAGCTAGCAAAAAGCAACTGGCTATTTAGGCAAACGTTTAGATCAATAGGGGTGCTCAGGCAAACATTTAAGGGAATATTCTGAAAGTGCAGAATAGATACATTGCAATAAGGAAGAAAACATCTGAAGGACGGACCTGCAATCAATGGTTAACTAAAAGAAGTCAAGCAGGTATCAAACTCAAATGAAAGGCAAAAATAGTGCAAAGATTTGTGGCCAGGCCAAAGATTCGATAAGATAAATGAAAACCAAAGAATTACTAAAAGATTAACAAGGAGGGAAAAATCAGCGTATGGGAGAAAGTTAACCAAAAGTATAAAACAAATAGTTTCTTCAGATATTTTAAAAAAAGAAAAAGAAATTGCTTGTCTGACAAAAAAAAATAATCTGGGGAATAAATAATGGAGAATTAAATGATGGAGGATGAATTGCTTCAGTCTTCATTAGAAAGGATATAAGTAACGTCCCAGAAATAGCTGTAAATCAGAAACTGAAACAAAGAGAGAAACTCAACAAAATCATAACTACCAGGGAGATACTACTGAGTCAATTGTTGGAACTGTGATTTGACAAGTAGCTGGCTCCTGAAAGATTTCATCTTTGGATCTTAAAAAAAGTAGCTAGTGAGAAAGTTGATGAGTTAGTTTAAATTTTCCAAAACGCATTAGATTTGGGAAAGTTCCTTTAGGTTAAAAAAATAGCTAATGTAACTCCCATATTCAAAAAGGGATGGAGTCATAAAACTGGAAACTACAGGTCAGATAGCTTAACATTTGTAATAGGGAAAATGTTAGAGACCATTATTAAAGACATTATAACAGAGCACTTAGACAAATTCAAGGTAATCAGGCAGAGCCAACATTATTTTGTCAAAGGGAAATCACATTTAGCTAATTTATTGGAGTTTTTTGAAGAAGTAATTTGTATTGTGGATAAAAGGGAATTGGTGAATATACTGCAATTAGCTTTCCTAAAGGCATATGTTAAGTTGCCACCTCCAAAAGTTATTGTTGAAATTCAAAACACATGGTGTGATGGGGGTGGTGGTGGGTGGGTAACATATTAGCAGGGATAGAAGATTAACAGGAAGCAGAGGGTGGGAATACATGGCTATTTTTCAGGTTGGCAAGATGTCATGAGTGATGTGGCACAGGGGATGGTGCTGGACCTTCAACTCTTTACAATGTACATAAATGATTTGAATGAAGGGATCAAAGGTATGGTAGCTAAATTTGCTGATGACATTAAAAATGAAGTAAGTGAGTAGTGAAGAGAACACAAGCAATCTATAAAGAGATATGGCTCTGTTAAATGGAGTATAACATGGGAAAATGTGAAAATATCCTTTTTAAGAATGCAGAAAGAATTTTAAAAATGCATGCTATCCAAATGTTGAGAAATTGAGAGGCTTTGAGATGCAGAGAGATCTGGGTACCCTTGTGCAAGAATTGCAGAAGGTGAGTATGCAGCTAGAGTAAGTAATCAGCAAAGCTGACAGAATGTTATGGTTTATTGTGAGGGGAATTGAATGCAAGAGTAGGGAGGTTATGCTTCAGTTATACAAAACACTGGTGAGACCGCATGTGGAATACTGTGTACAGCACTGGTCACCATACATATGTAATGCTGTTAATGCACTGGAAGCAGATCAGAGAAAGTTTACTGGACCAGTTTGTGGAATGAATGATAGGCCCACATCTTCTGAAGTTTGAAAGAGTCAGAGTTAACTTCATTTTTACGTGTAAAGTCATGAGGGAACTTGACTAAGTGAATGTCGAAATGATGTTTCCTCTTATGAGAGAATGTAGAACTAAGAATCATAGTTAAAAATAAGACATTGCCCATTTTAAACAAGGATGAGAAGAATAATTTCTCTCAGAGGCTTATGGATCTTTGGAAATCCCTTCCTCAAAACACAGTGGATAGAGAATTTTTAAAATATTTTTAAGACAGAGATGGAGAGATTCTTGATTATGAAGGGGATGAAACATTATCAGGGACATATAGGAATGTAGAGTTGATGTTGAAATTAGATCAGCCATGATCTTATTGAATGCTGGAGCAAATTCCAAGGGTAGAGTGGCCTACTCCTGTTCTCTTTCCACTGCAATACCTCATTCATCCCTATTGGTTAGTTCCATTTGTTTAGATTTCTTTACTTTACAGCTAGCCTTATATGTGGATGTAGGTTTGCTGGCTGAGCTGGAAGGTTCATTTTCAGACATTTCGTCACCATTCTCAGTAACATCTTCCGTGAGCCTCCGAATGAAGCACTTGTGGTATAGTCCGCTTTCTATTTATATTTTTGAGTTTCCTTGGGTTGGTGATGTCATTTCCATTGGTGACATTATTTCCTATGGTGATGTCATTTCCTGTTTTTTTTCCTCGGGGTGGTAAATGGGATCCAAGTTGATAGAATTAAACAAGCATTCTACGCTTCAAGAAATTTGCAGATTTGTCTATTTGGCTTGTCCTAGAATGGATGTGTTGTCCCAGTCAACTGTTGTCGTACAAGCATGGCATTCCAACTGGAACTCTATCAATAAACACATTGACTTGGATCCCATTTACCACCCTCTGAAAAGAAGGACAGGAAATTGCACCACCACAGGAAATGATGTCACCACTGGAAATTACATCACCAACCCAAGGAAACTTGAAACATATAAATAGAAAGCAGGCTACACCACCAGTGCTTCATTCGGAGGCTCACTGAAGATGTTACCTAGTATGGTGATGAAACGTCTGAAAACGAACCTTCCAATTCAGCCAGCAAACCTACATCCAGAACCTCAACCTGAGCTACAAATCTTCTCAAAACTCACTAGCCCTATATGTCCTTGAGTTGAAAATGTCGTAGAGTCATCGAGGTGTATGGCATGGAAACATGCCTTTCAGCCGACTTGTCCATGCTGTCCAGTTTTCACAATTAATCTAGTCGGCATTTGTCTGCATTTGTTCCATATCCCTCCATACCTGCCCCATCCATGTACCTGTCCCAACATTTCTCAAATGTCAAAATTGTACTTGCCTCCACCACTACATCTGGCAGTCCATTCCAAACACTCACCACTCTCTGTGTGAAAGAAATTGTCCCTCTGCACCCTTTTGTATCTCTCCCCACTCACTTTAAATCTATGCCCTCTAGATTTAGACTCCACTACCATGGAGAAAAGTTGTTGGCTATCCACCTCATCCATGCCTCTCATGGACCTCTATAAATTCACCCCTCAATCTCCAATGCTCCAGGGAAAAAGGTCCCAGCCTATTCAGCCTTCCCTTTCAAAATCAGATATCTACATCCTCACAGCATGGAGCAATTCATGTTCAAAGGAAATTGCAAAACCAAACTTAATCTTCTTTGTATTTAAGCTGGAACTGTTGACTTGCATCAAGGCTATTCATTTTGCTAATATCTCCTTATCAAATCGATCACAGTAGAAGTAATGCTATGTTTTCAGTGGGTTTGCTTGATATCTTTATTAGGTCTTCTTAAGTCATGATTTTGGTTCACAAATTTCTACATGATTTTGGCTTCAAACACAAATAAGTTCCTCAACTCAAGAAATATATTATAAATTAAAGGATGCAATGTAGGTAAATATTGCATGTATATTCATTTCTATTTGCCAAAAGGTAATTTCTTTTCTCCCTTTTCTGGGATTTAAATGTTCCATTCCCCTTAAGTCTTCTCCTTGTTTATTTGGCCCTTGTCCGAATGGCTGCTCACTTCTCCTCCAGACTAGTTAACGCCAAGAGGAAAAGATTTGCGGTTTGATTCAGGAACTAGTGATAAGGATCCAACTGGGAAATTGTGAGTATATACCTGCCAAACATGTTTGCTTTTAATAAGAGAGTGAATAGGAGTTTATTAATTTGCAATGGAGTCATTTACACATGTGAATGTTTAATGTCCCTATTGGGGCAAATGTCATTGAGGAGCGATATTCTGAATCTATTAGACAAAAGAGAAGTAATGGCATCTCTTTCAGTCTGTTGCTTCATTCCAAAAATGACAGTAATATTAGGTTTCTGAATAGAAAATGAGGTTGTTTTCTTGTTAATAAAATCAAGTATTGTAAAAAGTAAACTCTATGTACATGATCCAAAATAAATACACATCATGGTACTTCAGTTCTGATCATTCATATTATTGTAGAAGCTAATGGTTCTGAAAAGGTGAATTTTGGAGACTCTGATAAGCTCCCCCAAACTTGAAAATATATATGGGACAATGCACAACATTTCAGGATCTCATGGAGTACAGACCTATACTAACAGGCCTTCTCCTTGTCTTAGTAACAGTGTCGAACAAATTAATATCATTTGAATCTATCTGTTAGTATGCAATAAGCTATATTGTGATTAAGCTGAAAGCCTCTTCTTGTACACTCATTATTATTCTTCTACCACTGTTTAGTAATTGGCCCTTTGACCCAGTCAAGGGGAATGATAGCAGCATCTGTCTACCCACAAATACCACATGTACAGTATCTTGCACTACTTCAACCTCTCATGAATAAAGTGTGAGAGTTTTCACTGTTTCCACTGAGCATTGCGTATTCAGCATTGGTGTGGTATTAAATACATTAAGTTATGACAGGAAAAGTCTTTAAACCTTGCTAATTCTTTAGCCGAGGTGGCTTCCTTTAGGAAATACTTGGCCACCACATTGGGAATCCCCCTGAGCCATAACTGAAATAATAAATGAGAGGAAAATACAGCCCTCCCAGAACACCACATTTTAACAAATCTGTCAAGGAGCTAGTTTAAATTACCCAACCTGACGCTCCTCTACATTATAAATATTACAAGGTGCAAGAATGTTTCAACATTGCAGCCTTCTCCTCAGTACACCAGAGAGATTAATGTGCTCCCCTCTAGAGTCACACTTTCAGAATGCTGAATGGTGAACTGAATTAAGAATGTATCCTCAGTGCCAATAGTGGTGCCATTCATTTGGCTTTGGATCAGCTGTCTGGGTTTTGACAGTACAGTCAATAACTTCACCAGACACCAAGCAGTCAGGGTGTTTGTTTTTCAAATGAAACTTTTTTTTTCAATCCTTCTGTATCTCATGATGTAAAAATGTTAGTTATTTAGGTTTTTGATTCATTTTAATCAGCAGCAAAAAACAAAATTATGCCTCAAGTCTATAATTCAGCTCCTCCATAACGTTAGCCCATTCCTCTTGCAATTACCAGGAATATCATTGTGTAAGATCATGAAATCCTTAAAAGTGCATGTTTGCAAATTCATTGTGGTTGCCATGTTTATGCTAGAAGGGACTGACTTCTAGATTGCCACAAAATCCTGTGCCAAATTAGAGCCAGAGTCATCTTGATAATGACAACAAGCTCTGTGTTTTGGCTTGGAGGAGAAAGTGAGGTCTGCAGATCAAAGTTGAAACTTTGTTGCTGGAACAGCACAGCAGGTCAGGCAGCATCCAGGGAACAGGAGATTCGACATTTCGGGCACAGGCCCTTCTTCAGGAATGTGTTTTGGCTTCCCAATGCACAAACATGCCTATGTATATGTCCATCAGCATCTTCCTTGCTGGCAGTGTGACTGTATTCATTTGAAAAAATGTATTGCCCAAACAAAGCCTTTAGCTATTAATGTCCTCAAATCATCCTGAAAGAGGTCAAACATCCCTGTGACTATCCAAAATAGGTTCATTGAGGAGGACGCCAAACACACGTTGGTGGGAACACACAAGAGATGTCAAGGTATCAGAGAGAGCACAAACCTCCCAATAACTCAGCTACGTGAACTTCCAAGCACCACCTGTCCCACACGTAACAGAGTCTGTAAATTCGAACTGCTAACCATCTCAGAACCCATTGACCTGCAGTGAAAGCAAGTCATCCTCAATTCTGAGGGTCTGCCTACGAAGCAATGGTATCACCTAAATAAGGAATTACAAAACATTGAGAAGAGGATGGCTTATATTTAAAAAAGCACTTTTTCAGCCCATTAAGTACTTTTTAATGTGTTTAATGGGGAAATATGACAGTCAATTTGCACAACTAACTCCCACAAAAGTGATTCTCTATCTGTTAGGAAACATATACAACAAAGATTTGGTTTCTTGTTGAGACAGATTTCTGAAAGTTTATTAACAACGAAACAATATCGAGTAAAATCACATCTCAGACTTATATATGGTTTTGGTTCAATGATTACTGAAATAGAATCCAAAGGGTATTTACAAATACATTAAGGACAAAAGGGCAACTAGGGAGAAAATAGGGCCCCTCAAAGTTCGGCAAGGTGGCCTTTGTGTGGAGCCACAGAAAATGGGGGAGATACTAAACGAGTATTTTGCATCAGTATTTACTGTGGAAAAGGATATGGAAGATATAGAATGCAGCGAAATAGATGGTGACACCTTGCAAAATGTTCATGATACAGAGGTGGAAGTACTGGATGTCTTGAAATGTATAAAGGTGATTAAATCCCCAGGACCTGATCTGGTGTACCCAAATACTCTGTGCGAAGCTAGAGAAGTGATTGCTGGGCCTCTCGCTGAGATATTTGTATCATCGATCATCACAGATGAGGTGCCGGAGACTGGAGGTTGGCTAACGTGGTGCCACTGTTTAAAAAGGGTGGTAAGGACAAGCCAGGGAACTATAGACCAGTGAGCCTGACTTCGGTGGTGGGCAAGTTGTTGGAGGGAATCCTAAGGGACAGGCTGTACATGTATTTGGAAAGGCAAGGACTGATTCGGGATAGTCAACATGGCTTTGTGCGTGGGAAATCATGTCTCACAAACTTGACTGAGTTTTTTGAGGAACTAACAAAGAGGATTGATGAGGGCAGAGCGGTAGATGTGATCTATCTGGACTTCAGTAAGGCGTTTGACAAGGCTCCCCATGGGAGACTGGTTAGCAAGGTTAGATCTCATGGAATAAAGGGAGAACTAGCCATTTGGATACAGAACTGGCTCAAAGATAAAAGACAGAGGGTGGTGGTGGAGGGTTGTTTTTCGGACTGGAGGCCTGTGACCAGTGGAGTGCCACAAGGATCGGTGCTGGGTCCTCTACTTTTTGTCATTTACATAAATGATTTGGATGCAAGCATAAGAGGTACAGTTAGTAAGTTTGCAGATGACAGCAAAATTGGAGGTGTAGCGGAAGGCAAAGAAGGTTATCTCAGATTACAACAGGATCTTGACCAGATGGGCCAATGGGCCGAGAAGTGGCAGATGGAGTTTAATTCAGATAAATGTGAGGTGATGCATTTTGGGAAAGCAAATCTTAGCAGGAGTTATACACTTAATGATAAGGTCTTAGAAAGTGTTGCTGAACAAAGAGACCTTGGAGTGCAGGTTCATAGTTCCTTGAAAGTGGAGTCGTAGGTAGATAGGATAGTGAAGAAGGCGTTTGGTATGCTTTCTTTTATTGGTCAGAGTATTGTGTGCAATTCTGGTCTCCTTCCTATCGGAAAGATGTTGTGAAACTTGAAAGGGTTCAGAAAAGATTTACAAGGATGTTGCCAGGGTTGGAGCGTTTAAGCTATGGGGAGAGACTGAACAGACTGGGGCTGTTTTCCCTGGAGCGTCGGAGGCTGAGGGGTGACCTTATAGAGGTTTACAAATTATGAGGGGCATGGATAGGATGAAAAGACAAAGTCTTTTCCCTGGGTGGGAGAGTCCAGAACTAGAGGGCATAGGTTTAGGGTGAGAGGGGAAAGATATAAAAGAGACCTCAGGGACAGCTTTTTCACGCAGAGGGTGGTACACGTATGGAATGAGCTGCCAGAGGATGTGGTGGAGGCTGGTACAATTGCAACATTTAAGAGACATTTGGATGGGTATATAAATAGGAAGAGTTTGGAGTGATATGGGCCGGGTGCTGGCAGGTGGGACTCGATTGGGTTGGGATATCTGGTCGGCATGAACAGGTTGGACAGAAAGGTCTGTTTCCATGCTGTACATCTCTATGACTCTATTACATGTTATATATGTAGTCGACTGACCAACTGCATTCTTACCTGACTGACCAACTATACAGAGTAAGATGGAGCTATTTTAAACTAGAGCATCATATGTCATGATGTCATCTATCCATCTTTAAGATAGCTTGTTCAGAGCCTTACAATAATACAACAATGACAATGACCAGATAATTTGATTTTGAGTTGCTGATTGGCAAAGACACAATGAATAACCTACCTTCTCAGCTACAAAGTAATGCGATGGGATCTTTTACTTTCACCTACATAGGCCGATATGCTGTTGGTTTATCATTTCATCCTAAAGACAACATTTCTAACAGTACAGTACGTTCTCAGTACTACTTTGGAATGTCAGCCCTGATATTTGTACTTAAGACCTGGAGTGGAATTTGACGTTGGATCCCTGTGACACAAAGCTGAGAACACAACTGTAAACAGACTTTATACTCCAGTATATCCTGTTTTAATAATTACACTTCTAATAATATATTGTTTTGTCTCGAGGCTTGTCAGTTAAATGTGAATCATAAAGCTTTCACCTCTTTTCAGATGCTTAATGTCCTGAACCCAGTAAGAAATTCCTCGCAGAGTGAAATATAGCACTGGCGTATTCACCGGTGATTATTAATGATTATAACTGAGATTGTGGTCCAACTTCACATGTTAGTTCACAGAAATCTTTACACCCCTGAAATATTGTGACACTTTGTCCTTTTAGCTTTGATTCAAAATGTCTGTAATGGTAAAGCAGGTCTGTACTGCATGGCATATACTGGCTTGACTGAATCATGGACGTTTCACATTAGAATTACGAAATCACAGAATTGTTACAGCACAGAAGTAGGCCTTTCAGCCCATCATGCCTGCATTTGAATTTCTATGATTTCAGCCTGAAGACTTCAGCAGGTCCTGTGATTATTTTCTACATTGCCAAGCTGGTTACATAACCTTCACTCATCGACCTGCAAATGAAGTGTTGCAAGGTGAAAAGGTGGGTAAATATAACCTGACTAACATTGACCAGTTTGCAGTAAGCCTTCTTAACTCAGATACATTACGCAGTGAGATAGACAAAGGGGCCAAGAGTCAGATGAAGATCCAACACAATTTGTTGAACACCTTATCAAAAAAAAGTAATATTTATCATACTCTCCTATTGTATTTTCATTATACTTTATCAAACTCTATCAATCCCTTCACAGGATTCCAGTAAATAGTCTTAAATCTCTAAGTAAGCAGTCTGCAATCTACACGAACTATCTACTTCTAACTTGTACTTGTGAGGATTTGTTACACCCTAGAGGAGAAAGTGAGGTCTGCAGATGCTGGAGATCAAAGTTGAAACTTTATTGCTGGAACAGCACAGCAGGTCAGGCAGCATCCAGGGAACAGGAGATTCGACGTTTCGGGCACAGGCCCTTCTTCAGGAATGAGCAGAGAGTGTTCAGCAGGAGAAGATAAAAGGTAGGGAGGAGGGACTTGGAGGAGGGGAGTTGGAAATGTGATAGGTGGAAAGAGGTCAAGGTGAGGGTGATAGGTCGGAGTAGGATGGAGGCGGAGAGGACAAGAAGAAGACTGCAGGACAGGAAGGCGGTGCCGGGCTGGAGGATCCCCCCCCACCTTGTCTCAGCCGAATCCCTCCAGCCCAGCACCGCCTTCCTGACCTGCAGTCTTCTTCTTGACCTCTCCGCCTCCACCCTACTCCGACCTATCACCCTCACCTTGACCTCTTTCCACCTATCACATTTCCAACGCCCCTCCTCCAAGTCCCTCCTCCCTACCTTTTATCTTCTCCTGCTGAACACTCTCTGCTCATTCCTGAAGAAGGGCCTGTGCCCGAAACGTCGAATCTCCTGTTCCCTGGATGCTGCCTGACCTGCTGTGCTGTTCCAGCAATAAAGTTTCAACTTTGATATCCAAATGAATCCAACAAGAACTGGACCAAGCATATGTGGTACTCATAATCTTCTTCATCCTAAGTATACGCATGATTTTACTACAACTGCTAAGTATTTCATCAGTAATATTTTCAGCAACATAACACAAAACATCGCAGATAAGAAAAACTGCAGCATATTAACATGCCAAATTTCCCCTAAAGTAAATGCATTAAAATTCCATCAAATTTGACAATATTGTTATGTATTTGGCTTTAAGGGGTTAACACGTAGGGGGTTCCATACAACAGCCAAGCAGGGTGAGATCAATAGTTGTGATGTTGAGAAGATATGCTCTTCTTCATTAGGGTAAATAAAACCACAGAAAGTAGACAAAATCAAACACAAAATATTGCTGAGGAAAGGAGTGAACAAAGACAGAAATGGGAACTATTTAAATGTAAATCTATGATTCGCTCCAGTAATAATATCTAACAATATTCAATATCTAGGATCATACCAAAAGAGTACTTTGAAGTATTAAAGGGATTTTCTGCTATCTAGTGATCTCTGAGGCATGAAGTTTCCCTTTCTTGATATGTGCAAGATCAAGACAAACACTAGGCATACAGTAACAGTGATATCACCGCAGGGAGTTGGCAGCCAATTACACTGAAGTATTCTCAAACAGCAAATCAGAAAGTAAAATGCAGTAAAATCTTCTACTCAATTAAAATTTCCACAGAGTAAATACAAATCATCAGTGATACACATGGGATTAAAGTAGCTGAAATATCATAACTTTTTTTTAAATTTGAAAAAAACATTATTGCCATAATAATGGCAAAAAAGCATCCCAGTGATATAACATTAGATTTCTATGAGTAACTATTGAGTTATTAAAATTAAATTGCATTTATATAGTAACTGTTATGGCCACAGAAAGATCCAAAATGCTTTACAGCCAATAAAGTACTTTGGAAGTACAGTCAGTGTTGACACATAGCAGGCAATTTACATGTAGCAAGCTCCCACAAAAAGAAATGCTGTACTAATTATTGAAAAAATATTGACTATGACACCTGGAACAACTTTCTCATCAGTGGTGAGGTTCTGGAACCCACGAGTTCAAAGGGTAATACAGGCAAAAACCATAATCACATTAAAACATGCGGTGGAACAGTCAATGGGTTTAGGAATCAAAATTTGGAGAGTGGGATTAGTGTGACGAGGTATTCATCGACTGGTATGGACATAATGTGCCAGACGACTACCTTCTGTGCATGAAATCTTACTGTGTTTTCTATGTATCTATAACTCTTATTAAAAATAGTGCCATTGGCTCTTCTATGTCTACATTAGAGGACAGACAGGCCTTCACTTAGTAGGCTCTCGTCAAAAAGATAGCAGCTTAAATCTTCCAACTTCCCTCACTGGATTGGAATGTGTTGCTGGAAAAGCGCAGCAGGTCAGGCAGCATCCAGGGAACAGGAGAATCGACGTTTCGGGCATAAACCCTTCTTCAGGAATGAGGAAAGTTTGTCCAGCAGGCTAAGATAAAAGGTAGGGAGGAGGGACTTGGGGGAGGGGCGTCGGAAATGTGATAGGTGGAAAGAGGTCAAGGTGAGGGTGATAGGCCAGACTGGGGTGGGGGCGGAGAGGTCGGGAAGAAGATTGCAGGTTAGGAAGGCGGTGCTGAGTTCGATGGATTTGACTGAGACAAGGTGGGAGGAGGGGAAATGAAATTTTCAGCTCTGATCTCCAGCATCTGCAGACCTCACTTTCTCCTAGCCATAGTGAAGCCACACAGTGTCTAACTCAATGACTCGTCTCTGGTAAATACGAACGTTGTTGATCTCCTCTTGTGTTGAAATCAGAAACAGACATGAAGGTGACAATTGGAAGCCACCCACCCTGCACTGAGACTGAAGCCAGCCGTCTCTGGTTTGATGTTTTCAAGAAAGACCTTTATATCTGCGATGGGAAGATTTGGGTGTCAATCTTACAAGGTAATGCAACAATATCATTAAGGTAGAGATGGATTGTTTGTAGTGCCACCCCTCAGTGAAGTTGTTAATGAATAAATAGAATACATAAAGAAAGAAAGTCACATTTGTATGAACCTCAGCAAGGCTCATTACGGTCAATGAAATTTTTTTTACTCAGCCAATGAAACAGGGCACAATAAGCTCCCACAAACAGCAATATGATAGTTGCCAAGTGACCTGCTTTTGCAATGTTGATTGGTCAGGACTCCAGGGTTAACTCCCTTACTATTCTTTAAAATTGTGCTATGGTATCTTCTCCCTCCACTTGAGAGGATAGAATCATAGAATCCCTACAGTGTGGAAACAGGCCCTTCAGCTCAACAAATCCACACCAATCTTCTGAAGATCCATTCCCCTATCCTATTATCCTATACTTACCCGTGACTAATGCACCTAACCTGAACATTATGACAATTTAGCATGACCAGTTCACGTACCCTGCATGTCTTTGGATTGTGGGAGGAAACCTGAGCACCCAGAGGAAACCCACACAGACATGGGGAGAATGTACTGTCGCCCAACGGTAGAATCAAATGCAATACCCTGGTGCTGTGAGACAGCAGTGCTAACCACTGAGCTACCATGCCAGATAGATGCGACCTTTTTTCTTAACAATTCGCCTCTGACTGCACACCCCTGCTCAGGACTACACTGGGGTATCAACCCAGATTAGAACTTTCTAAAGAGGCATTTTGCCCACAATATTGTAAATCAGCGTTCAGGGTTCAAGTAGTGAGTCACGCTAATTCAGAGTGCATCTCCTGCTGAACACTCTCTGCTCATTCCTGAAGAAGGGCCTGTGCCCGAAACGTCGAATCTCCTGTTCCCTGGATGCTGCCTGACCTGCTGTGCTGTTCCAGCAATAAAGTTTCAACTTTGTTACACCCTATCCATTGTTCCCTATCACTGTATTTGAACTCTTTGACTGAAAGGACTGATACGACACATTCAATAAGGCTGGGACAGATTGTCCCTTAGTCTTTGAGTGTTGGCTAATGTTTCAGGATCTGCAGTCGGCGATTGTGGCTTTCCCTGTTGTGTGGGAGCTGGTTCTGGTCTTCGGGTTGTCTCACTGAGGTGGTCTTTCTGGAGATTATGTTGATGACGGCACAAAATGGAGAGAGAGCTCAGGCTCAAAATTGCACTTTTATTCAGCTTTGCACCCTTCTCAAAGATTCTGTGGCCTGTGCCCATCGGGCAAGGGCAGAAAAATCCAATAAGGTGACTACATCAGAAAATGGTTTTGAACCTTGAACTGCCAAATGCTGTCCTGTCATGCTTTGCCTCCGGCCTCCCACTGAGCTCAGTGCCACCAAGTCTGTGTAACATTCTTCTGAAGAAGGGCTTATGCCCGAAACGTCGATTCTCCTGTTCCCTGGATGCTGCCTGACCTGCTGCGCTTCTCCAGCAACACATTTTCAGCTAACATTCTTCTAACAAGGCAAGTTCACTGGAGGTGAAACAACAGGTCATTCTGAAACAAATGTGGCCGTTAGCGGATAGCCAGGCAGTCCCAAGCCCGTCTGGTTTCAATGGCAAGTTGTTTG
Organism: Chiloscyllium plagiosum; assembly: GCF_004010195.1. NCBI lineage: Eukaryota > Metazoa > Chordata > Chondrichthyes > Orectolobiformes > Hemiscylliidae > Chiloscyllium > Chiloscyllium plagiosum. The sequence goes on from NC_057719.1 coordinate 65,651,826, forward strand.
TCCAGGGTCTAGCTGCATGAATGCTGTCTGTTCCAATTCTGTAGTTTGCAAATTGCAGAGTCCGGCTAAGTCTAAACTTGGCTTCCACATTTCAAGATTTTATCCATGCTCATGAAAAAAAACTCATGTTTCTACAACAATCCTGGATGTCATGGGTAACCAGGCCACAGCAGGAAGGAAACTCCCACCCATTAGTCCCAGGGTAAATATTTAAAAGAGCTATTCAATTTCTCTTTTCCCAGATCTCTGAATCTTTTTTTCCTTTTTACGTTTAAGTCCAATTTGGGATTTTCTTAGCACACTGGGCACCAGGCTCTGCTTCTGAGCCAGAAGCTCTGGGTTCAAGTCATACTCCTTAAGCAACACACACCCCACCAACCTCTCAAAGGATAGTATGTTCATCATGTGGTATCAATCTGTAAATCCTTCCAACACACACTAATGGCAAATGGGAAGAGCCTGAGAGTTCCTGTTCAGCCATGAAATGAGACGCAAATGACCTTATATCATTATGATCTATATTTATATATATTAGATCTAAGCCACAATATACTGGAAGTGTATGTTGCTACAGTAACGTGAACTCGTTTGGGGGTTGTGGGGTGGTGATTGACCCTGTTGGATGGACAACTGATGTGCAATCCTTTTTGAGCTAAGATGATTTTGGGACCAGTCTCCTCACCCTCTTCAAGGTGGAGATCACAGTGTTGTAGGTTGGACCTGTCTTTGGGCAGAGAACTTAAGAAAAAGATGAAGGTCCAATTTTCACTTCAAAGTACTTGGAAAGAATAGGAAAAACCCACCTGGTTAACTAAAGTCCTTCAGGGGAAGAAATCTGCTCTATTTACCTGCTCTGGCCAACATGTGACTCCAGATTCCCAACGATATGTTTGACTCTTCAATATCCTCTGAACTGATCTAGCAAACTTCTGGGTTATACCAAACCATTGGTCTCCTACTATTGAATTATATTATAATATAATATAATTGTAATTGCACAATTATGTTCTGGAATCTCTTGTTTTATTTGGAATATCAAAATTTAATGAGAACTTGCTGTGTTTCTTTTATTGAGAATTCTTGATGGGGGGCAAAGTTCACAATGCAGAATATCACCAAGATTGCAAAATGAGAGAAATTGAGGTATAGCTGAGAGCAGTGATGGGATGGTGCAAAGCTTAGACTTTACAACAGCAGTGTCCTTTCCACTTCAGAAGGTGATGATTTGCTTTATTGTGTGCTTCAGGCTAATACTGCAACTCATGTAGTTAGGCACCTTCCTCTCATATCCTTGGGTTATGGCTGTCAACACATACACATAGAGTCAGAGAGTAATAGAGTCTTCAGTGCAACCAGTCCATCCCGAACATAATTCCAAACTAAACTAGTCCCACCTGCCCACTCTTGGCCCATGTCACTCCAAACATTTCCTATTCAAGTAGTAATGCAAATGTCTTTAAAGGGCTGTTGCCAGGATTGGAGGTTTGAGCTATCAGGAGAGGCTGAAAAGACCGGGGCTGTTTTCCCTGGAGCATTAGAGGCCTAGGGGTGACCTTCTAGAGGTTTTTAAAATCATGAGGGGCATGGATAGGATAAAGAGACAAAGTTTTTCTCCCTGGGGTGAGGGAGTCCAGACATAGAGGGCATAGGTTTAGGGTGAGGCGAAAAAATTTAAAAGGGACCTAAGGGGCATCCTTTTCATGCAAAGGGTGGTGCATGTATGGAATGAGCTGCCGGAGGAGGTGACAGAGTTGGGTACAATTACAGCAATTAAAAGGCATCTGGATGGGTATATGACAAGATGGATTTAGAGAGATATGGGCCAAATACTAGCAAATGTGTCTAGATTAATGTAGAATATCTGGTCGGCATGGATGAGTTGAACCGAAGAGTCTGTTTCTGTGCTGTACATCTCTACAACTCTATGTTGTAACTGTACCAACCTAAACAGTGTATCATTATAACTCAAACCTGAGTTCCTGGCAGCATCTACTAAATCTTTTCTGAACCCTCTCCAGCTTAATAACCTTCCTACAACAGAGCAACCAGAACTGCACACAGTACTCCACAAGAGGCCTCACCAATGTCCTGTATAACCTCAACAGGACGTCCCAACTCCTACACTCAAAAGTCTGACATAGGCTGATAAAGACAAGCATGATAAATGCCTTCTTAACTATCTTGTCTACGTGTGACGCAAACTTGAAAGAATTATGTACCCCCCACATCTCTCTTCTGCAACACTACCCAAGGCCTTAATTTAAATTGTATAAGACCTGCCCTTGTTTATTTTACCAAAATGCAATACCTCACATTTATTCAAATTAAAGTCCATCAATCATTCCTCACCCCATTTACCCAATTGATCACAATCTCTTTGTAATATTAGATAACCTTCTTCACTATCTAACTATAGCACCAATTTTCGTGCCATCCTCAAACTTACTAACCATGCCTTCTGTATTCTCATCTAAATCATTTATATAAATGACAAACAAAACACAAGCAATAGGCCTCCAGTCCAAAAAAACAATCCTCCACCATCACTCTCTGTCTCCGTCGATAATCCCATTTTGTATCCAATTGGCAAACTCACCCTGAATCCCATGTGATCTAACTTTATTAACTAGTCTACCATGCAGAATCTTGTAACAGGCTTTACTAAAGTCCAAATCAACAATGTCTACCACTCTGCTCTCATCAATATTCTTGGTCACTTCCTCAAAAACCTCTAACAAGTTTGCGAGACACAATTTCTCCTGCACAACACCATGCTGACCATCTCTAAACATACCTCTCCAATTGCATATAAATCCTATCTTTCAGAATCACCTCCAACAACTTACCCACTACCAAGGTCAGACTCACAGGTCTGTTGTTCCCAGGCTTCTCCTGACACCCCTTCTTCAACAAAGTCACATCATTAGCCACCCTCCAGTGCTTTGGCACCTCATGCATGATACAAATATTTCGGTAAGGATCCTGCAATTTCCTCCCTAACATCCCACAATATCCTGGGAATCACTAGATCAGGTCCCAGAGATTTATCCACCTTCATACTTTCTAAGACCTCCAGCATTTCCTCTTCTGTAGTGTGAACTGTTTTTAAAACAACAATATTTATTTGCCTGAGTTCTCTAGCCTCCAGTTCTTTCTCCATAGTAAAAACTGATGTGAAATAATTATTTGATATCTCTCCCATCCCCTGAGGTTCAACACTAAGCTGACCTCTTTGATCTCTAAGGGGCCCTACTCTCTCTAGGTGCTCTCCTGCTCTTAATGTATTAGATTTAGATTTAGATTAGATTACAGTGTAGAAACAGGCCCTTCGGCCCAACAAGTCCACACCGACCCACCGAAGCGAAACCCACCCATACCCCTACATTTACCCCTTACCTAACACTATGGGCAATTTAGTATGGCCAATTCACCTGACCCTGCACATCTTTGGATGGTGGGAGGAAACCGGAGCACCCGGAGGAAACCCACGCAGACACGGGGAGAACGTGCAAACTCCACACAATCAGTCGCCTGAGGCAGGATTTGAACCCGGGTCTTTGGCGCTGTGAGGCAGCAGTGCTAACCACTGTGCCACCATGCCGCCCACCAAACTTGTAGAGTTTCTTTGGATTATTTTTAACCTTATCTGCCAAGCCTATCTCATGTACCCTCTTTGCCATCCTGATCTCCTCCTAAGAATGACCCTATCCTCTTTATATTATTCAAGACATTCATTTGAATCAGTTGTCTATATCTAATATATGATTCTTTTTTATTCTTGACTAAAAACTCAATATAGGAGAAAGTGAGGACTGTGGATGCTGGAGATCAGAGTTGAAGAGTGTGGTGCTGGAAAAACACAGCCAGTCAGGCAGCATCCGAGGAGCAGGAGAGTCCTGATGAAGAGCTTATGCTCGAAAAGTCAACTGTCCTGGTCCTCAGATGCTGCCTGACCAGCTGTGCTTTACCAGCACCACACAATCGACTAGAACATCAATATCTTTATTCATCTATTGTTCCTAATATTGCCAGCTTTACCTTTCACTCTGATGGGATCATAGTGGGATCATATCTTGTCTTGTTATCACACTTTTGAAAGCCTCCCACTTGTCAGCCATCCTTTTACCTGTGAACAGTCTACTCCAATCAGCTTTTGAAAGCTCTTGTGTTGTATCATTAAAATTTGCCTTACTTCTTTTATGGAAGGCTTTTCCTTTTCCAATAACTATTTTAAAACTAATAGAATTATGATCAGTAGACCAAAAGTATTCCACTATTATCACTTCAGTAACTTGCCCTGCCTTATCACCCAAGAGAAGGTCAAGTTTTGCTCCTTCTCTAGTAGGAACATTTCATCGTGTTAAAAAGAATTTTCTTGAACAGATTTAACAAAAGCTGCGCTATCCAAACTTCCAACACTATGGCAGTCCCAGTAAATATTTGGAAAAGTAAAATCACCTACAATTACAACCTTATTACTTTTTCATATATCTGCGATCTCTCTACATATTTGTTCCTCGATTTCCCTCTGACTATTATAGTACAATCCTATCAAAATCCCATCACAATCCCTTTCTTATTTCTAATTTCAACCCATAATTTTTCAGAAATATCTTGTCTAGTTACAATAGCAAAGTTTTCCTCAATCAAACACGCCACACCCCTCCTCTTTTGCCTCCCTTTCTATCGTCTGAGACTTTGAGTGGTACAGTCATAGAGATGTACAGCATGGAAAGAGACACTTTGGTCCAACTCATCCATGCCGGCCAGATTTCCCAACCCAATCTAGTCCCACCTTCCAGTATTTGGCCCATATCCCTCTAAACTCTTCCTTTTCATATACCCATGCAGATGCCTTTTAAATGTTGTCAGTGTACCAGCCTCCACCACTTCCTCTGGCAGCTCTTTCCACACATGCACCATCCTCTGCATGAAAAAGTTGCCCCTTAGCTCCCTTTTAAATCTTTCCTCTCTCACCCTAAACCTATGTCCTCTCATTCTGGATTCTCTCTACCCAGGGAAAGTACCTTGTCTATTTACCCTATTCATGCCCCTCATGATTTTCTAAACCTCTATAAGGTCACACCTCAGCTTCCAACGCTCCAGGGAAAACAGCCCCAGCCTATTCAGCCTCTCCTGATAGCTCAAACCCTCCAACCCTAGCAACATCATTGTAAATCTTTTCTGAACCCTTTTATGTTTTGTTAGCTCTTTATCCTTTAGTGAGTCCCTTCCACTTCTGAAACATTGGAGCACTCATTAAATTGCAGGTCACTAAATATGGATCTCTGATGCCATGTGAAAACCCTTTCTCTTTACAAGCTGCTTCTAGTCCAATGTCATCTCTCTTATTGATGTCAGAACCACATCATCGGTTACATCGTTCTAATTTACATATTCTGTTATATCACGTGATTCAGCAATTTAGAGACGATGGTGTGACGTAACCAGCAGAAGCTTTCTTTGCCCGTTTTTGACTTGAGATTTAATGGTCTCCAGAGTCAATATTGAGGACTCACAGGGCAACTTGGTCCCACGGCAAAGCTAACCCTGCTAGCGGGACTGAAATATCCAGGGATGTTAATTGTGATGGCTGGAATTTGTCCGTAAGGTATGATTCCTTGAGAATGACTATGTCCAGGCTGTTGGTTGGCTTGTCTGTGGAGCACATCTTCTAATGTTGGTATGAGGTTCCAGATGTTATGAAAGGAGGACTTTACAGGGTTAGCAGGACTGGGTTTCCATTGTCATTTCTGGTGCCTGAGGTTAATGCTGGCTGGCCTGTGTGATTTCAGACCTTTCTCTATGCGCTTGCTACAGCTGAATAGCTTGATAGACCAGTTCAGAAAAGTCAACATGTTGTTGTGGAACTGGAGTCACATGTAGGCCAGACTGGGCAAAAACAGCAGACTTCCTCCCCTGAAGGAGCAGTTCACTCTCTCAGCGGAGCAGGTAAGGGCTGTTTGGCAATGGCTGCTTGAAGGCTCGGTGACGTTTGTTTAACGGCTTAAATTTGAAAGTTTTTTTTTAAAAAAGCACGGAGCGGACCCGGAAGCTGGTGTAGCGCAAGCTTACCTGGGTGGGGTTTTTTTCCCTATAAAAGCACGCAGGAATTTCAGTTACATCACACTGCAAATTTTTGCTATAAATTCTGTGTTACGATCGAGCCCTCCACAATCACCTGATGAAGGAGCGTCGCTCCGAAAGCTAGTGTGCTTCCAATTAAACCTGTTGGACTATAACCTGGTGTTGTGTGATTTTTAACTTTGTACACCCCAGTCCAACACCGGCATTTCCAAATAGTGATTGATCTTCATCTCGGCCACACTTTAGTGACATAGTTTGTGGTTGTAGAATTGAAGCTGGGCAGGCCAATCCAGCAGGGTTTTGGGTAAAATCCATATGGGTGGTTACTTTACTTTCAACCATCAGTAAGTGGCAACTTTACCTTTTGTTTTCCTTATGATCCTAAAGCAAGTTTCAGGCAAGAACATATTTAACAGCACCTCTACTTAGTACAATTAATGCTGAAAAACAGATTTCTGACATTACTGATTTGAAGTGTAGACTGAAAAATCTACAGAATATTTACTTTAAAGAAATTATTGACGCCTTATAATTTTCCTCCTTATATTTCCCTTCAGCATCTGTGATGACCACAGTCCACTTCAATGACATTTAATCAACACTCTCAAGTGCTATTTGGAAACATACGCCAACCATTTCAAAGATAAGTACCATTTGGAGACAAATATGCATAAGAAATCATAAAAGCCATTCCCTCAGGAGAAAGGGATTATAGAAGCTGTTGGCCAAACATCTGGTGAATATAAAGATGCAGAGAATTTGGAACTAAATGTAAGTTGAGGCTTGGAAATGCTTTGTAATGTTAAATTTGAGATAGCAGATCACAATGTTATAAAAACAAATAATTAATTTAGAACTATTGGCATAAGTACTGTGAAACTCATACCATCTTTTTCTCAAGCTCTGCATGTCAGGAAAAGATTCTTTTTCAGTTTATTGGTGTTGTCTGAAGGGAAGAGATTGGGCTGGAAAACCAACTTTAAAAATATGAGAAAGAGTTTCTATGCTCAGGCACAAAATCAAATAGCATCATAATCTCTATTCCTCTGCTTTTACTCCTTTATCTCTTTAAAAAGCCTCAGAGGCTTGGACTACTGAGACAATTCCCCAGAGACCACCAAAGGCCAAGTTGGGAGTGGAATGCACTTCAGTTGCCTAGATGTGCGGCACCAACTAGAAGCTCAATGGTATCTAGGACAAGGGAGCCCAGTTGGTCAGCACTCCATCCACTAACTTAAACAATGGGTTTCTCGAACATCAGCACATAGTCACATAACAGTGTGAGTTGTCTACAGGGTGCACTGCAACTTAACAAGCCTCCGCCAATTACCTCAATGAGCTACAAGAACAAAGGCAGTAGGTGCATGGAAATATGACCTCTCCAAGGCACATGTCTTGGAATTATATCTCTTTTCCTTCACTGTCACTAGGTCAAAATCCTAGAATTCCCTCCACAGCAATGCTGTGGGTGTGAGAACACCATTTGGACTGCAACAGTCAAAATGCAGCTCAGCACCAACTTCTCAAGGGCAATTAGGGATGGGCAATAAATGTGAATGTGGTCAACAACACCTACATCACATGGAGGAATGAGATGTTCACTTGGCAATGGTGGGATGCAGGAGACATGTTCGGTGCATTTATCCTTGGTTAAGAAATGGCCATCTCCAAAATGACACATTGAATCAATAATCAGATCTTTACAAATAGTTATAAGCTCAACCATTTCAATTTTTCTTGTCTAATGAAGCCAATGTTTATAACTAAGTCTTTGCCAAATGCTGCATCTGACTTGATCCTGGGAGATGGTGTTCCGTTCATCAGAAGCTAGGCCAAAGAAAAGCAGAAAATATAACTGTACATCTTCTAGAAATCAGATCAATAATTAACACACAGATTCTTAGTTAGGATTCCCTTACACAAGAGATTTGAAAATAAAATTAGAAACATTGCAAAGTTCCTGAGGAGCTTTGTTCTCTACCCAAATTGGACAAGACTATTCACTCACCAAACCATTGCAAACAGTAAGCTCGTTCTGAAACATCATTTACTTGTCAGGAATAATTCTGTGTTGCATCCTCATGTTGCTGAGTGGTTTCAATTCAGCTAAGATTGGTATAGGATTCACTTCTGAAATATATGAACTGGAAGAAGCATCTAGGTTGTGTTTACCTTGCATGACCAATCTTGAAAACATTATGTCAATTTCTTAGGTTTGTCAAACTGGCAGTTAAGGTGAATTACCTCAATTCACATACATCACCATGTTCATTCCATATACCCAGACTGCTGATTGAAAGACAGCAACTTCTATCAAATTAGGTGAAATATTGTAAAGATACAGATGCCCACACTGTAACTGTAGCTGTATTTGGCACTCAAAGCACAGTAACTTAACTATGGATCGAGCAAACACAATGCTGTTTTTGCCATAACAAGAATACACTCAGCCACTTCTCTGACTCCCAGCGGATGCTGCCGTTTCTAATATCAGCTCCTAAATAATGTAATAGAACCAGGAACACTTCCTGCATGTGCCTCCTGCTGGTGGTAAGTAGTAGTCATTTTCAAAATGGATTGGCAGCAAGTAGTTCCATTTAATTTAACTTTTCATTGAGCAATAAGAGATATAGACTAGTTCTGAAAAGGGTAGAAAATGATGCAAACTAAATTGCAAAGCACCAATTTAAAAGTTATTAAAATTGAATACTTAATTGCTAACTTTCATATGGCTAAATTACTTTCTTATGTATTATCTTTTTATCATTGTCTGAGTATACTTATTGAGATTAATAGTAAACAAGTGAGGAGGTTGAGCAGTTCATCAACTTCACCAACACATTCCACCCTGACCTTAAATTTACCTGGACCATCTCTGACATCTCCCTCCCCTTCCTGGACCTCTCCATCTCCACTAATGACGACCAACTTGACACTGACATTTTTTACAAACCCACCGACTCCCACAGCTACCTGGATTACACCTCTTCCCACCCTACCTCTAACAAAAATGCCATCCCATATTCCCAATTCCTCCGCCTCCGTCGTATCTGCTCCCAGGAGGACCAGTTCCACCACAGAACATACTAAATGGCCTCCTTCTTTAGAGACCACAATTTTCCTTCCCACGTGGTTAAAGATGCCCTCCAACGCATCTCATCCACATCCC
>NC_057719.1:65661287-65695763 GCF_004010195.1 Chiloscyllium plagiosum
TCTGACCTAACACCTCTATCCCCACCCCCATTCACCTATTGTACTCTTTGCTACCTTCTCCCCAGCCCCCCATCCCTCCCAACACCCCATTTATCTCTCCATTCTGGAGGGTCCCTGCCTCCATTCCTGATGAAGGGCTTTTGTCCGAAACTTTGATTTTCCTGTTCCTCAGATGCTGCCTGACTGCTGTGCTTTTCCAGCACCACTCTAATCTAAACCTAATTCTGAAGAAGGGTTACTGGACCCGAAATGTTAACTCTGCTTTCTATCTGCCAGATCTGTTGAATTTTCTCCAGCAATCTCAGTTTTTGTTTCACATGTCCAGTATCCACAGTTCTTTGTTTTATTATATTCATATAACCTCAGAGTGCTCCAAACTCTCTAAATTCGAAGGTATGTGTTTGAAGTGCGGCCATCAGCATAATGTTGGGAATACAGAGGTTACATCGTTCCACAAACAAAAATAGTGAACATCTGAACCGAAAAATATAATCCCTGTCAGTACAACTCTCCCTTAAGACAATACGGAAAGCAGCCTAGATTCTATGCTGAGATCTCTGGCATGCCACATCCTTCTGACTCAAGATGAGCCGTAACTGACACCAAAACAAAACTCCGTATTCTTTGCATATGTTGTTTCTCTGTAGTGATTTTATTATTTCTCACACTTGTTTGTTTTCTTATTTCTCCATCAACTGATGAGATAGACGTGCCAATACCTGATTTTGGGAAGAAAGCTATTCCCTATTTTGGATTTTTTTAGTCTCAGCAGTTTCACTGGGAGATGTGTTGAATGAGGTCACTTATTGTCCAGTTTTGGGTTTTCATTGCTGCTGGTACAGTAGTGCTTACCTGTGGCTCAGGAAATGGCATTAATGTGTTTCTCAGGGGTCAATGTAACATGGAGAGAATTTTTTTTTAAAATGTCACATCAAGTGAACAGTAATGTCTACAGATTGACATGATCATCATCCTTGTATTAGCATAAGTATTTCGGAGTGTTTAGGAATACAGAACCTGTACTGTGCGAAGAAAGGGGAAAATTACATCAGATCATCATTACTTGAGGTGGACACTCCATAAATAAATAGTTTCAGTGTCAATGACAGCATTATATACAAAGTACTTTAACATAATATTGTATTTAGACATTACTTATGTAGGACACCCTGCCAAATCTCACACAATGCATTTCTCTGTCTGTTAGGACTTACAAAGGACTTGTATTTAAAAACTGTCAGGTTTCATCTTCATTGGGACACCAGTAGATTTCTGATAACCTTGTTGACAAAAAATAGATTTGATGGACAGAATGATGGAACTGTCACATAGTTTTCTGGATTTTACTTGACACCTTGGTAATTGACGTCCAGCTGGAAGAGCTTTTATTAATTGAGGCCAGTTGATGTAATCTTTTTGCAAAATCAAATACAATGCACTGCCAATCTTCCAAGACTTGATATTACAAGATGATGTAGTTATGACCTAAAGGGGACAAATTGTGAAGGACCCTAAACGTGGATATGAGGATAATGATACAGGGTCAACCCATGCCTGTGCCTTTTAATGTACACAGCATGTTAACTTCGTGCTAACTGTTCATTTGAATGGTATCCCAATGCTAGCTGTGCATCTCAACAGGAGCCCATCTTTGTGCAAAGCCTGTACTCCTTAAGGCCAACCTGTGTTTCTTAAAGGGAAGGTGCATTATTACTGCTGCAAGCACTGAAGGTGGTTGGCAAAGACAGTCTGACTTACTAAGGAGAGAAAGTAATGGTGCAACTGGAGAGAGTATGAGCTGCACTAGATGTCTTGCTGCAGGGGATGAAGAGAAACAAAGATGTCTTCTTTCCACAGTGCTTAAGCAAGCAGTCAGTGCCAGCAGTCTAACTCTGAAAACCTGCCTGCAGTGCCTTAAGAAGCTCAAAGACTTAGCATAAGTAATCAAGAGCAAAGAATACATCTTTGAATGCCATATTCTAAGAGGTGAACCAAGATCATCAATTTGCAGTATCAATTCTGATTCTGTCTACACATCCTTCCTGACCTGCTGGGTATTTCCAGAACAACTTGGTTTCATTTCAGACTTACAGCATCTGCAGTACACAGGAACCTCGATTATCCAAATGACACGAGCGGGGAGTAGTTTGTTCGGATAATCAAATGCCGGATAACACAGTTTAGCCAAGTATCAGGACCTTGCGATCTTGTTCAGATAATCGACATTCAGATAATCGAGGTTCAGATAATCGACATTCAGATAATCGAGGTTCCTCTGTATTTGCATTTGCACCAATCTTCTACCCTGCTCAATTCATCACATTCCCATCCCTCATCTACTAATAGCCTCGATCACATTAAATTGTAATCCATCTTGAACACCTATAGCTTCACCTCTTGCAACTGGCACTGTTGTAAGGCCCACAATCACACCTCACAGCTCACATGCACTGCCATGATTCAATCATGATAGCTGTGTTACCCAAATAGTTTGCAAGATACTGACTGTCACACTAGCCTCTCTTCTGCAGGGTGCATAACCAGAGGAAGCAACATTAACTGCCACGGAACAGGCATGGCTACACATAGCTCAGACCAATGGAGGTGATGGTTGTCATTACCAAAACAATCATGACTGATGCTTTGGTCAATGGCAGAGCTGAAACAGTTGAAGATAACAATATCTTCAAATCAAATCTCCCTTCCCATCTGTCATTCCCCCCTAATTACAAAATCACTTGCAACTTACAAAGTGTATATGGTGTGAACATGCACCTCATAACTTCTGACTCACAAGACTTACCTTGGTGCCTTCTTCCTTCTAGAGATCCAAGGACTGCAATCTGACCAGGTACTGGCAAGAGATAGAAGAGAAAAAAGACATTGATGAGCATCACTCCTCCTCAAGCTCACAATCTCCGGTTTAGAGACTCATGCTTTCTATTCCTTAGAGGGTAGCTTAGAGACAGGATTTTCACACCATACACCAGGCACTTGTGGCCTGCAACAGGCCAAGGGAAGGGTTAGCACATCAATTCTGTTACAGACCACTTAGATAAGGACTTTGAAGAAACAAAGTACAGAAAAAGGCTGTAGGGTGTACATAGTGACAAGCTTGGTGTACTAGCAGGCCTACCCAAAAGTCACTGTCAAGGAGCATGGAGGAAACAGGCATCAGCTTTCACCGAGTCTTGGAACCTACCCCTTCATTATGGAAATAGAAGGAGAAAGTGAGGACTGCAGATGCTGGAGATCAGAGCTGAAAATGTGTTGCTGGAAAAGCACATCAGGTCAGGCAGCATCCAAGGAATAGGAGAATCGATGTTTCGGGCATGATTCCTGAAGAAGGGCTTATGCCCAAAACGTCGATTCTCCTGTTCCTTGGAGGCTGCCTGACCTACTGTGCTTTTCCACCAACACATTTTCACTTATGGAAATGGAAATCAACTTCATGATTTTACCTGTATATGCAGTGGCTGGTCAACTTCTACGTGTCTATGGCAGCACAAACAGAAATTATCTGATGTCTGATGTTACACAAGAATGCCTTGATGCCTTGTGGGCTGTAGCTGAAGATACAAGAATTCACTCGAGAGTGTCACAGCAAGCCAGCAATCTCCCACACATCTCCAAACTGCTGAGATGACATCCTGAGAAAGTGGCAGTAACCCTGGGTAGCACATTGACCTCTTTCAATGTACAGAATTATGTCTCTTACTATTGTCACTCCACCAGTGCCATTGTTCTGAAATTAGGACAGAATTAGCACAGACTGCTGACATCCTGAGAGATGGTGCAGACTAAAGCAGAGTCTCAAAGGACGAGAGCTGCTATAGAGAGGCCTGTAAGGTCATTTGCAATCTTCCCTGGTAAAAGTCAGCAGCCTTCCATTAACCAAGCTACAATTACTGATACAGCACTGTGTAGTAGCCCTCGGACAGGCAAAGGCCTATCATATGGAAGACAGGAACAAAGGAAAGAGAGTAATCTGTTCACATTTGAATTAATTACAATTGATTGAATTGTTTCAATAGTTTCAATTCTGTCATTGATCAATACTTTGATTTATAAATTTGGTTTACTTTCTTTTTACTTTGTGACTAAGAGGACACTGTGAAAATCACAAAAGTGGGAATGTGTGATGCAGGACAATTGGTGAGTGGAAAATTGGGTACCATAATTAGTTGAGTCAATCACAGAGAGTCCAGACAGAAAAGGACTCTATTGGTTGAGATATTGGTTAGTTCTCTCTTTTTCTTCTTTTCCTTATCCCTCTCCTCCTCAGATGTCATTAAGTTGCTGGTGGCAAGGGTTATACCCTTGTGATAGGGAGATTGCAGAGTGTGCAATAGACTACTATAAAGCATGATGCACAATCTGTAGACTGCTGCAAGGATCATTCAGAACTGTCAAAGGAACTGAATCATTGTTTCAGCACTTTACTTGATTGCAATTCTTGTGGTAGCATGGCTTCAATTATATATATGCTGGCCATATATACATGGAGTGCACAATTGAGATCAAGAGCCATGTGGTAACTGGATAGCTCTCATTATCCAGTAACTACTCTCTCATTGAGAGAGAAAAGAGAGCTGGCATAGTGAACTGCCACAGAGACCAAGACATTGTGGCTGCGGCCAGAATATTGGGCACAAGAATGACATGCTACTCTTGAACATACTATGGTGTGGTTCAAGGGACATTTTAATATTGAAACGTGGTTCTACAAAATGACATTTGTTTAGTCAGTAGCACCCAACACCATGAAACATCCAGCAATCTTCCTATGGATATGTGTTGGCCCACCTGGCCAAAGAGAATGAAATGCATTCAACTGTCTTAGAATAGAGAGCCTCATTCATATCCCTGAGGGAACAGTAGATGGCCAAATGCTCTAGTCTGGAAGGAACCAGATGTATAAACGTTCATGATCATGGCTACCTTTGCAGTCACTTATGAATGCAGCAATTGGCAGATTTCTGTGCGGACATCTTTAGCAAAGTAGAGATATTTGACACATTCTCATTCCAGTGCTTTGCCTTTTTGAAGAATATGATCTCCCAATGAAAGGTCTTCCCTCCTTCTCCTCCACACTCAGTGTGACCTGCTGTGGTCATTCTCCTGTCATGTTGTGCACCTTGAGAGTTTCAAGGAGCAAATGTTTTGTGCACGATCATTGATGGCAGTACAAAACGTCAGCACCTTCCAAACCACTTGTAGTTCTCTGCAACACTGAAGCTCAGTACAAAACACCAAACACTTCTCTAAATTCTGAAATCAATCAGTTGATAGAAATCAATCAGTATCGCACCTGGAGTTAGTTGGAGATCCCTTTAAATAGTATTGGTGGAAGTGGGGAGAAGCAGAACTATTCCCTTTATGCTTGTTTAAAAGAGACCATGAGCTCCAAAGGGATACCTTGGTGCACAATCAGTGTTACACAGTAACATACATCATAATCCTACTGATAGGTTTATTTCTGGCCACACTCCCTGTTATTATGCTTGTGTCCTTCTCAAAGCAACAACTGACAATGTCTGCATGAGAAATGTGCCTGTGCAGAATGGATAACTATTTGGGAACCAAAGCAACAACCATAGTGTCCAAATATCAGGTGCAGAGCGTTCTTATAGCACAGTGGTAATATCCCTACCTCAAGCCAGCAGACCTGGGTTCAAGTCCTACCTTCTCCAGAGGTGTGTGTTTTTCATCTCCGATCAGGTTGGTTAGAAAATGTCTGAGCAGAGCTGTATTTTACTGCCAAGAACCTGGTGAATTATCAGTCTTTGTGTGATTTTGCAATGAATTAATAGTTAAGGCAACAGTTACACCATCATCTGTAGCTACAGTCTTGAAATCGCAAAATTACCTATCTTTCTAGAGTTTTGTCACAAAGTCAACAAATTCATTTTTTTAGTTAATGGTGGCTATTATAGAAGACATCAAACCGCTAATATAATTAATATTTTTGATACAAGTAGATTATCACATTAGATTGTATCAGTTGTTATATAATCAATGGAGTTTTATTGGATTATTCATTCATAGTTAATTAACCTGAAAGTTATATAACCAATAGAGTTTTATTGGATTATTCATTCATAGTTGATTAACCTGTTAGTTAGTAAAGGGTTGGAAAGATTCTACAAATCCAGAAACCCCTGAGTTAAACAAACAGATTGTAAGACACTTGGTTTGGAGAAATTTAAAAATAAATATTGTCCATTGTAACTTGCAAGCCTAGAAATGTTTCTTCAAAGAGAAATGTTTCCACATGAGCAACAATAAATTAGTTTCAGGTCAAGATTCAATGTTTCACTACAATTTTCCTGAAAGCAATATACATCTTCCATCCATCATCTTTTATAGCAGTTTTAAATGGCCCTATATTCGACAAGATACAGTTGAGTTTTGTGTCCAATCTGCATGCCATTCATCCTGACATGTTCTGTAGATAGGACTTTAATCTAAATATGCAACAGCATTCGTTCGTGGCAAATTGTCTTTTGAGTTTGTAAAAAAACAAGTTCTGCCAAGGAAGAGTAATACCACGGGTTTGGGACAAAACAACCACCAAAAACAGCTGTATTAATAAATTGATAAATAAATTCACCAATTTGCAAGCTCCAGAGCTGTGTAAGGGTAGAAGAAATATCAAGTTCGATAAACGTTTCATTCATGAATGAATTGAAGATTTGACTCTTCTTAGCCTTGCTACTGCTTACCTCTGAACTATTCAAATGCTTCTCTGTGGAAATTACTTTCATAAGCTTTTGTCTGAAAAGAAAACCGGCCGCAACCTGTGTAATGATTTCTGGCAGTTTGCAAAACCAATGAAATTGAGTGAGGGATCCCTAACCAGAAGCACATGTGCTGAATCAAAAAGAATCCAGAGTTTGCTACATGATCATTGGCAGGTACCAGCAAGGCATGACGTCCTTTTCAGCAAATGGTAGGTCCTTGTATGTTTGTCTCAATCTCATGTCCACAAAACTCAGGCTGTTAATATGTCCCTACTGTGCTGTAACTATACATGTACCTTTAAGGGTATGTACCTTAAACTGTTTGTCACTACCCCAATGAGACATAATATAATGCGCAATCCCATGACTCTAGATTAGAGTGGTGCTGGAAAAGTACAGCAGGTCAGGCAGTATCCGAGGAGTAGGCCTCGGATGCTGCCTGACCTGCTGTGCTTTTCCAGCACCACTCTAATCTAGATTCTGATTTCCAGCATCTGCAGTCCTCACTTATGCCTAATCCCATGACTGCTGACAGAAAAAATCAGCAGTCCTACCAATCAGGCATATCTACAATCCTCCCAAAAACCATGATCCGTTTGTAGTCTTATCTTCAAATGAAGGACCCACACAACTGTTTTACCAATCTTTTGCAACAAATAGAAGTATGAAGCATCCCCTACAGATGACTGACATAAAATTGAAAGTCCCTGCATCTAAATTTCAACTGAGGCAATCCGGAGTTTGTGTTATAGCTTCAGCAGGAAAAGGGGCCTTTTTCAAACATTGATGCCATTTCTCCTGGATCCCATTGCTGTTTTGTTAGAAGTTACAGCAGGAATTCTGGGAAAACTCCACCCCAGCCACCCCTCCCCCTCCACCCCTTGAAAATTCAACACTGGTATTTGTCAATTCCTCTGCAGTTTACATAAATGCCAAGCAACTTGATCATCGAGTGTTTCTTCACATGAGATGTTTCAAATACTGGCATGTGTCACCTTGATGAACAGGAAGCAAAGCAAACCTCATGTAAAAAGCAGAGGCCAAACCAAACTACCCATAGAAATAATTTGTGACTTCCATTTTCAGGATAAGGGGACGTACATGATCAGGAAAAACTGTCACAGAACAGAATGAAAAGCATGGCAGAAAGTTAAAGACAGAGGGTCTGAAAGTGACAAAAAGAAATTCTGCCTGATCCAAAGTGCAGCAACTTAGCCATGCTCTGCATGAACTCTTTCACTTTCAGTGTGCTATGACTTAGAGAAACCCTTGTTTATGAAAAAAACACTCCAATTGCACAACAAATCTTCAATGAGTTCTTCCAAGGAGCTACTCCAGGTATTTCTACATACTTTGGTATAAATCCATTTTCCATAACCCCTTCAAACGTTAAGTCCCGCAACCAATGTTAAATATAGATTTTTGTTAACATAAGCAGTAAGAGTGGGAGAGATTCTTCGTCAACCACATAAAGGGAAGAAAATTAGAGCCACTCCCATCATTATCCATTGCTTCAACTACAATATGCATGTAAACATATATGTGGCCACAGCTACACAGACTCACTGAGTGAACTACTGCAGACTAATGCCACACTGTAATGTGTGATTTAATTAGAGAAAACTTAGTGATAAAGGGGCCATTGACCTTTCCTACGGATATCAAGAGATTAAAGCTGGCAGCTTCAAAACATGGCAGAGGTGAGTATTGCAGATGCTGGAGATTAGAGTCCAGATTAGAGTCGTGCTGGAAAAGCACAGCAGGTCAGGCAGCATCTGAGGAGGAGGAAAATCAATGTTTCGGTCAAAAGCCCTTCATCAGGATGCTGCCTGACCTGCTGTGCTTTTCCAGCACCACTCTACTCTGGACTTGAGCTTCAAAACATGGTCATGGTAGGAATGACAATGGGTTTTCTAGTAACCATTGCTCTTAGCTTTGCTGAACTTCGCTCTCCAATTTGAAACTGAGTATGTGCATTGAAACTAGTGAGTTCTTATAAGCACTGATGGGAAGTCACTTCAATTTTAGAATTCACTAATGCGCATGGTCCTAATTAAACTAACTGACAGAAAGTTAAAAGTTTGAGTCCAGTCTTTTTCTTTTGTTGACTCTTTCCCAATTTAAAAGCAACATTTGCAGAGGGTCAAATAGTGCGAAAGACTAAAAGGTGTAGAAGTTAACCATTTGGAACACTGGTTTGACTTCAACTGGGACAGAGGCAAAGGCATTGGAGAAAGTGCAAAAAAGTGAAGAACATGTTTAAGAATGGTTCCTTGTTTGATGAACTTGGACGGATCGGAGAAGTTGGAATAGTTTTCCTTGAAAAAGGTTGAGGGGAGATTTGGTAGCAATATCTAAAATCAAGAGGGTCAGAAAGACTATCGAGAACCAGAGGGCGCAGTGTTAAGATAATGGTAATATGAGGAGCAAGTTTCTTTTTTATGTAGCAAGTATT
This sequence comes from Chiloscyllium plagiosum, assembly GCF_004010195.1. Lineage (NCBI taxonomy): Eukaryota > Metazoa > Chordata > Chondrichthyes > Orectolobiformes > Hemiscylliidae > Chiloscyllium > Chiloscyllium plagiosum. The sequence continues at coordinate 65,670,486 of NC_057719.1, forward strand.
AAATGTTAAAAACTAAATGTGCAAGAGTGTAATGAATAAAGGTTCAATCAAGGGTAAGGTAGATGAGGTGGGAAACCTCACAACCTTTAAAGAGTACATTCATAAACACTTGAAGCGATATAAGACTCGAGACTATGGGCCTAGTGCAGGAAAATGAGACCAGTGTCATAAGGCGGCACGGTGGCACAGTGGTTAGCACTGCTGCCTCACAGCGCCTGAGACCCGGGTTCAATTCCCGACTCAGGCGACTGACTGTGTGGAGTTTGCATGTTCTCCCCGTGTCTGCGTGGGTTTCCTCCGGGTGCTCCGGTTTCCTCCCACAGTCCAAAGATGTGCAGGTCAGGTGAATTGGCTATGCTAAATTGTCCGTAGTGTTAGGTAAGGGATAAATGTAGGGGTATGGGTGCGTTGCGCTTTGGCGGGGCGGTGTGGACTTGTTGGGCCGAAGGGCCTGTTTCCACACTGTAAGTAATCTAATTTTCGATGATACAGATTTGATGGGCTGAAGACCGTCTTCTGTTATATGAGTCTATGAAAGCATTCAAGAGGGAATTAAATTGAAAGGAAAGAATGGCCAAGGTTATAGAGAGAAAGCGAGGGAATGGCAATAGGTATAACTCTCCTTTTGCAGAGCTGGCATAGACACAATGGACAAAATGGCCTCCTTTTGTGCTCTAATAATTCTATCAAGTGCATTCATCAATTTGGAGAAAGTGAGGACTGTAGATGCCAGAAATCAGAGTCGAGGTGTAGTGCTGGAAAAGCACAGCAGTTCAGGCAGCATCCGAGGAGCAGGGGAATTGATGTTTTCAGCATGAGCCTGATGAAGAGCTGATGCCCAAAACATCAATTCTCCTGCTCCTCGTATTCATCAATTTGTAAATGTCAGCCTTGTGTGTGCCTATGAATAAATACTTGAACTTGTGGAGTATTCTACACTATACCTGGTCATGGCACTGTGCACTGCTTATGACTTGGCACAGTTTGAAGTGAAACAGCTGCAGGTTACAGTATAAATGGGACTATATAAAACTTACAAATCAAAATAGCTTCAGACACATTTTTATTTACTTAAAAAGTAGTTTTAAGTCATTTTTAAAATTTCAATCCTCTAATGGAACCGTCAGTCATCACCAGAGTGGCTTCCAAAGTCAACAATCAAACTTTGCAAGAATGATCAAACTTACCAAATATATATACTCTACTCTGAATTATCCAAGCACCTTCTTACAAGAGCACATTTTGCGGATGTGAAGAAGGCTTTTGAAACTATATCTAATAACACACATTTAACAAACTTTTTTACCCCGTGTTTAGGTCCAAATTTGATTTCTTTTTAGCTAAGTAACTAAAGGCAAACGTTTCAAAACTCTGAGGCAGTTACAGCAAGATTTCCAGCTTAGTTTCTTTGCTGAATTCCCCCTAGTGAAATGCACAGAAATATATTGATGTTTAGCTGAACTCGCACACTCATTCATTGGGATTGACAAACCCTTTTCTAAACCATTACCTGCATTACAGCAACATGTTGCATCTTTTCTGGAGAACAACTGCCTATCATTTTTCAGATTTATCTTGTTCATCATAAAATCCCTACAGTGCAGAAAGAGGCTGTTCAACCCATTAAATCTGCACTGACCCTCTGAAGAGCATTCCACCCAAACCCAGCCCCTTAACCTATCCCACTAACTCCACATTTTACCATAGGCTCCTTCAAAAATAGCATATTGATTTGATTTGGTATTTTATTATTACATGAACAGAGATACAGCGAAAAGTATTGTTTTGCATGCTATCCAGACAAATCATAATTTACACACGTGCATCAGTATGATTGAACAGAATGCAGAATACAGTGTTACAGCAACAGAGAAGGTGCAGGGAACATTCAAATCTAATACATGAAAGATCCATTCATAAGTCTGATAATAGTGGAGAAGAAGCTGTTCTTGAATCTGTTGGTGTGTGTTTTCAACCTTTTGTATCTTCTGCTCAATCTAAGAGGGTGGAAGAGAGTATAACCAGAGTGGGCGGGGTTTTTGATTATATTGGCTGCTTTCCCTAGGCAACGGGAAGTATAGATGGATTCAATGGATGGAAGGCTGGTTTTTTGTGATAGACTGGGCTCACAACCTTTACAACTGTTTGTAATTTCTTGCGGTCTTCGGCTGAGCAGTTGCCAAACCAAGCTATGATGCATTGGATAGGATACTTTCTGTGGTGCATCCATGAAACTTAGTAAATCATTTTGGAAATGCTGAATTTCCTTAACCTTCTGAGGAAGTAGAGGCGTTGGTGTGCTTTCTTTGCTATAGCATCGAAGTGGATGGACCAGGACAGATTGTTGGTGATATTAACTCCGAGGAACTTTAAGATCTTGACCACCCCCACCTCAGCACTATTGATACAGATGGGGGCATGTCCCCCACTCTGCCTCCTGACGTCGATGACCAGCTTCTTCCTCTTGCTGACATTGAGGGAGAGATCATTGTCTTTACACCATGGCACCAAGCTCTCTATCTCTTTCCTGTACTCTGTCTCATAATTTTTGAGATTCAACCAACTATGGTGATGGTGTCATTAGAAAATTTGTAAGTAGAGTTAGAGTTGATTAAGGCACACTGCCTGATCTTGCCTTGGCACCAGGATGAGTGTGGTCTTCTTGAAGCAGATCAGAGCCTCACATCGTAGTAAGGAGAGGTTAAATATTTCTGCAGATACTCATGCCAGCTGGTCTGTGCAGGACCTGAGCACATAGCTGGGAACGCCACCTGGGCCAGTCACTTGCCATGGGTTCACTGTACAAGTACATTCACATCATGGACTGCAGTAGTTCTTCAAGGTGGGCCTTCACCATATTCCCAATGGGTAATTAAGGAAGGCAATAAATTCTGTCCATGACAGCAAGGCCCAAATCCTGTGAATAACGAAAAAAGAATATGTTGAGCAAATGAACAGCAGTATTGCCTTGGAGATGGCTAAAGAAGAACTTGGGAAGAAAAAGAGATGACAAAATGTTGAAACTCTTTATTTGTTTCAAATAATGCAACAAGATAACTAACTTCACTAGGTTTATTCAAATATTCAGATATTATCATCAAGACAAAACCGAAGCAAAAGAATTTCCTTTCATTTTTCACAATTTGAAAGCATATTCATTATTGTGCTTTCTTCTTGTTTCACTTGCAATATCTCAAAGGTTTAGTCAATGAATATTTTAATACTGTATTTTACTTCTTACAATAGTAATCAGCCATGCTTGTTTTAAGGTTTAGCCTGGATAATGATGTGTTAACATAAGTTGTCAAGTTCATTGAAAGGTAATGCTATGAATAGACATTTCACCATCCCAGTGTGATATAGACAAGATGAATTCTTGAATTGTTGATTCCTAGTTTACATGAAGGTTACACAAAGCCCTTTGATGTGAGATATTAAAAACTAAGTAAACGCTGGCTTTGACAGGAAGTCAGTTTTCTTAGACAACTATCAGTTGATTTTGGTTAAGAATCCTAAACTTTAAAGTTATCTTTTTGTGGTCACTTAAAATCACTATGCTGTATGCCAATAGGGCTCAAAGTCACTTTTTCTCTTTTCTCCAATGAATCATGCCCATTTATTTAGCTAGAATTTTACAATTTGAAAATAACTCAAGAATTTCTCGGCTGAACACAAGAAAGAAAGAACCCAAGCAAGTAATTTCTGCCCATCCGGGGCTTTTGAATATAGCCACAATATTATTACTTTACCTCGCCATTTTTGGTATTGATAGAGCAACATCAGGAATGAAGAGGACCTGCATGAGGTGATGGTGACACCAGCAGATGAAGGCAAAATTTGAGGGCTCTTGTGGGGCATTCGTAGTGTCCCTATCTGTGAGCCTGGAGGCCCAGGTTCAAATCCCACTTGCTCCAGAGGTATGTAATAATGTTTCTGAACAGTTTGATTAGAAAATGTCTATAAAGGCACAATGCAAGGGTGGAATTTACAGGAGTTTGGAATTGAATACAACAGAAAGATAGCACAATGTGAATTCAGGTGATTAAAGGCTCCCCTGCTGTTTGAAGATGCCTTCATTAATTGTACTGAAGCTGAAAAGAGATTCCCTTCTCCAGAAATGGATGGAACAGATCTGATATTGATACACTGGTGGTTACTTAGGACACCACTCTGTCATGCTTCTGGATTCAGTGTAGGAAGCTCTTTAATACTTTAACTGGACTGGGAAAGAAGAGTACAGTTGCATACTCACAGATTCCCTACTCCATGTCAAGCTGCTCTATGACATCATTCACACGCACATTTACCTAGCAAGCACATCTCTCTTTCCATGTCCTTTCTTACATTTGCATCAATCAATCCACCACTGCGATTGACTCTCATTATCACTTCACATGTCTCATTGATAGTCACTCCCATATTTCAAACATACAGCATCCAATAATAAACACATGTTGTTAGTGTCACTATATAGTTCTGTTGTTTCTCATCTTCCCCATGGCATAGCATCCCAAGAGAACAGGCCATAAAGCATCAAGGACAATGAGCTGACTGGTTTGGGTTTCCACAGAACTCCCAGCTCACAACTGTAGAGAGATGATGGGGTTAATTAGTGGGATCTCGATTTCCCTGACACTGGAGACTCAGAGGTGAGGAATTCTTGCCACCTGGTGACAAGACAACACTTAGTCAAGTTGACTTGCTGTTTACAACATGTGGAATATGGTCAATGTTCACAATGATGAATTCAAATATTCTTACCTTTCTTTTATCGCTTGCAAGGCTATCAGGTGACCAGCTGTAGGCTGAGGCTGCTACCATTGACTCTTCAAAGAACCTCACTCCCTCTGAAGGTGAACCGTTACCTGACTTTTGCAGATGTTGAACCAGCTTCGACATTCACACTTTGGTGCACATTAAAAGCTAGCCTTTTGTGTAAAAGCATATACTTTTATTTATGAACTTTGTGGTTAGAGCAGCCTTGCTCTTAACAGTTCATGAAAATGCAGAAGATCCCCTTCAACATGAGCTTTTAGAAGATAAAATTAATAAAGATACTCTGTGTTTCATTGTGAACCTACAAAGTGTAGTTTGTGAAATAATACCAAAATTGAACTGAAATACATCTTTTGGTCCAGGGATCAGCTGGATTAAGATTTCATTTGTTCACTTTTTCTGTTTCTGAGTTTTGTTTTGCTCTACTTTGAGCTTTCTTGGTTTAAATATGCACTACTTTGTGATATGCGTTGACAAAGTGGAAAAGATGTCTAAGTAATATTTACGTCTATCTCAGATTGACCTGATAATATTTAGTTTGTTGTGTGAGGCTTGCACGTTCTTTGTTACAAGGTGAACACTTGTGTTCCTGAGAACTTAAGCTCCAGAAATATTTCTCTTGTGAAGTCTCATCCTGCTGATAGTTGCAGGACCTTTCAGGTATCTCACTGTGTGACTGATTCAAAGGCTGCATTTCATCATTTCTATTATCACATTCTTCCTATTTAAAACCAGAGTTTGCTAATTATTTGAAATGAAACATGTCAATTTCCAAGTTTTTTTAACGAGGGTGTGTAAGTGACACGGTGTGAATATCAAAATTGTGTGCCAGTTGAATGCTTGAAATAAGTTATCAATACCTTAGAGGCATTGCGTTTTTTTTTGGTTTGAAGAATGGTTGTATCTCTCAGCTTGGCTTTGTGACCTGAACCATTTGTAAACATTGAAAGGGCAGTGTTTACCTGACTCCTGAATTATTCATGCTTAAAGACAATATGGCAGACTGTTAGATATTATACAAAACAGCCCCAAAGTATGCACACAAAAATCCAGCTGAAGAAATTTTCAAACAGACCCAGCAACACGGACCATTGCTCTGAATTGAACAGAAGGAGGGAGTTTTATTTCAATAGTTAAATCTGAGCTCACTTTAGATTCCCCCAGTGCCATTTTCAGGTAGCAATGAGAACATCTGTCCAGTGTAAGAAGGCACCCTTTGAAGAATGAGAAAGCAGTAGATGGAGATGAATTGGAATAAATAGTTAGAAAGACAACTGATGTATTAGGTAACGTGTCAGTTACAAAGTTAATTTATACCACTCAATGAGAAACATAATGGAATATGGGAAATCGTTTTGTGTCGCAAAAGATACAATGTAAGGATCTATTGTAAAAATTAATTATTCTGAAAAAGTTCACATTGGAGTGTATTAATCTCCACCTGATTTGTTAATGTTATGCTGAATTGCATGATGTTAAGAATATCTTAGGATCTTGTCAATTGAAGGCCCACATCTACAGGTCTCCTTATAGTCTTACTTAAATGTTCAGCTAATGAATGTAAATAACTGCTATTAGGTGTAATAGTGATGGCCTGGAGGTATTATTGCTAGACTATTAATCCAAAAGCTCAGCTAATGTCTCGGGGACCCAGGTTTGAATCCTGTCATGGCAAATGGTAGAATTTGAATTCAACTTTTAAAATCTGGAATTAAGAATCTACTGATGATCATGAAAACACTGCTGATTGTCCGAAAACCCCTGAAAGGGATAGAAATATGAAAAGGATAGAAATGGATTGCAGGGCAGAACAGAAGAAAAGCTGAATAAGTGATAATAAGAACTAAGAGTAGGAGAACATGGGTGAGCTGTACTGAATGAAATCCATCTAATGTGATAATGGGCCTAGGGGTATGGGGAAATGGGTGACTGTGATAAAAGTAACCCATGTCATTCCAGGACTGGGTATGGCATGGGTAAAAAACATGGAAGAAGGATGGATTCAGGCTTGATAGTAAATTAACTCGATGTTGAGTCCTAGAGACTGCGCAGTCCCCAAACAGAAAATGTGATGTTGTTTTTCCCGCTTGTGCTGAGGCTCACTGAAACACTGCAGTGGGCCTGCAACAGAAATGTTGCTGTGGGAACATGATAGTGTGTTGAAGAGGCAGGTGTGATGATGCTGCCCCTTTAACAAGGTTATGTTGACATTGATTTTGTTTCAAGAGGTGTAGCTTCGTCACACAGGCAATTGGAAGCTCAGGGTCATTTTTATCCACAGCAGTGATTTCAATGTACTTCATTCAATATAGTCTATTGTACTCGCTGCTCACAACACGGTATCTGCTACAATAGAGAGGTGATACATCGACTAGATGACTGCTTTGCAGAACACCTACGTTCGGTCTGCAAAAGATAACCCTGACTGTTTATCTGACAGGTGCCATTAGATGACCAACAAATTACTTACTACATTTATTACACTGTCTGGGAGATTTTGTATCAATAGACAGTCATTCAGGCTTAGCTCAGCCCTGCTTCCAACTGACTATCTCCAATCTGTTATAGGCATGATAATGTGTCATGTGGATAGCATATTGATATGTGGAGAACAGTGAAGAACATGACCAGCGTGTCCTTGCACTTTTAAAATGCTCACAAGCAAAGGACTTACCTTTGACGAAAAGTGAGAATGTTCTAAGAAGTTGATTTAGTTCTTGGAAATGCTATTGACAAAGGTGGACAACATAAAAATAATGAAGGAGTTTCCTACTTCAAAATCAGTTTGTGAACTACAAAGATTTTTGGGTATGGTAAACCTGTAGGCAAACATTTTGCCTCACTTGTCAATGACAACCTTCAGGCAATTCCTCAAGAAAACGCAAGAATAGTGCTCAGATATATGTCATTAGGATAATTTCAGAAAGATTAAGGGCATGCTGTTGTCTTGACATGTTCTAGCTCATTGATTCTATACAAACCATAGCGGTGGATGATTCAGCTCTTTCAGGAGCAGCATGATGAACATTGGAAGCTGGTGGATTATACCTCAAGGCATTTTCAGTTACTTGGTTAAAAGGAGGCTTTCTTGGGCACATGGACATTTGAGAGATCTTCAGACAAATCCTTGACCTCAAAGTCCTCCTAAATTCAAACTGTAACATGTTGATCTCCCAATAAGATGAGACATTAGATCGCAAAGATGCTTCCACTTTATAAGGTTTACCTACAAGACCAAATATGTACCAGGCAAGCTTCAAACAATGGTGGATGCATTGTTAAGAGTGACCATCAACAGTCTTATAATGACTAATGAGGAATTTGATCATATACTTGGATCACAGCAACCCTATGGCCAGCAAGCTGAAACAGACTCAAACAAATTCAACAGGAACAAAAGGAAGACCGAGAATGTGTTATCATTTGCCAATATTTTGCCAAAGGTTGACCAGATCAAAGGCCTGCTAGGCTGACCATGAAAGCCTGTTTTGAGCATTTCAGCAAGACAGATGACTTGTGGATGTTTGATGAAAGGTTGGACTTTACAGGATGATATCCTGGACATAACACACCAGGAAATCTTGGGGATAATCAAGTGCAGAGCCGAGGTTAGGGTGTTGGTCTGTTTGCCCAGGACTGCAAAGGAGATTGAGGATCTCAGAGCTAACTGTGAAACATGCTTTCACAGGTCAATGCAGACAGCCACTCATCATCCAATCTTTTCCCATCAGATTATGGGAAAGGATGGAAAGTGACCCATTTATGTGTAATAGGCTTACTCTATTGCACTTGAATATTTTTCACAGCGGATAGAGGTAAAATAGTTAAATACAACCATGAAAAAAAAGCATTTCCAGATGTGGTCATGCTGGACAATGGACCACAGTTTGCTACAAGGCTGTCAGCCAGTTTGTGGTCATTTCCTGATCTGAACATGTCAAATTCAGCATAGAAAAGAGGATTGGTGGCAGAGAAATACCACAGCTACAAGTCACTGCTGCTTGCTATTCAGAGTTTAATATGATACCAAACTGGTGATGTGGTTTGGGTGGGAATAAAGCATCTTAAGAATGCAGATCTTCAGATCTCATGGAGTAAAGGTCTCCTCATCATCATTGTGACATTATCTAATGAATGCAACTTGTTACCTGTCAATAAATAAAATTTTGTTTGATTTAACAGCCTCACTTTTTAAAGACTCCCAGTTGTTGATTCTCCATCACTGTCAACTTACTCAGTCCTTAGACATGGTCAAGGGAAAATGAATTGGTTCCAACATCCTTCTGCCCACAAATGCCACAGAAAAGGAACAAAAATAAAATGTTCCACAAATATCCAAGTTAAGAATCAAGGTGTTTCGATGGCAATGTAAATAATTGGAGATCTCGTAGAGGCTTACACTCCAAATGTTCGACTGTATAGAATGAAAGAAAATGGAAGACGTTTAAGAGTGATTGGAAGATTAACTTTGAAGAATCCCTTCAATTTGTGCATGTGATTTAACACAGAATCCATTCTTAAATAGGAAACACTTCAATCAAAATTAATTGAGCATAGAAGTGCATTCAAAATCTTTTTTTTAGCCATTAACCTGTTTATGGTAACATTTACAGAGCTTGTCGAAAGGAACTTTAACCACTGTCATATGTATCTTTGCGGCAATTTGAGAAACATTCTGCATTTGAGCACAGACTATCTAAGAAAATGCCACTATACAATTGTTATGGAACAATTCCATATTAAGTGTTTCCAAAATTGTATTGTGGGACTCACAAACTGAGAAATCTTCAAAGTTGTGGCCATAAATTACTAACGTTGATCTACTTTAATTTAATTAGCCTACATCACAATTTCCTCACATTGTTTTTAGTTTCAAAGTCAGACTGTGGTCATCTATGCCAACATCTAACAATCAACCTCACTTCCACACAAGGAGCAAGTTGTTATGGAGGTGGTGGGGGTCTTAGCTGCCAAATACACAGCTGGCAAGAGCCCTTTTCCTTTTTTTCAGGAATATGCATTTTCTTCCACTCAGGTATTTGAGAGAAGCACCTTACCCTGAGACCAAGGACCCTAGAAGCAGAGAAACCAAGAGAAACCAGCCAACTGATGCCAGCTCTATCGAATGGCAGTGGTCACTCCATTACAACACCCATCTGAAGCCTAGGATTGTCCACGAGTCCCAGTGCTGAAAGTGAGTGGTATTGGGAGGCAGGTCATTGGGAGTGGCTTGTAAGGGTGTGGAATGGTTTAGAACAAAGATAGACAGCAGCAAGAGCAGGAAATGACTCTCAGTACACCTCTCCTTCTGCTGCCAGGTCTCTCAATTCGACTTTACAAGTCTTTGAATGAGGGAAACCTACTACCTCCTACCTTAGCCTGAAAAAAAATACACCGAGGCCTAAATTGATTGATGAATGGGAAGACCATCCATGAATGCTCTCCGCATCTTATAATAAGGGACAAAATGGGAATGTGGTAGGATCCTCACCCATCATCCTCCTGCCTGAGTTAACACATTTTCACCACCAATTTCACCCCCAATTAAATAGACAACATGGTTTTGAGAAAGGGAAATCATGATTACAAATGTTACAGTTCTTTGAGGATATAACTAGCAGAATTGATAAAGGGGAGCTGATAAAAGGGAACTGACAGATAAAGTGTATTTGGAATTCCAGAGGCATTCAATAAGGTGCCATTTTCAAGGTTATCACACAAAATAGGAGCTCATGGTATTAGTGGTGTTGCATCAGAATGGTTGCAGGATTGGTAAACACACAGAAGACAGAGATTCAAGTATAATTAGTTTTTCTTTCAGGTTGTAACTACTAGACAACCACAAGGACCACAATTATTTACTATCTATAATAATTACTTGTAGGAGGGCCAGAGTGCAATGTATCCAGGTTTGCTAATGATGCATGAGTAGGCTGGAGGGCATGTTGCAGTGAGGTTGTAAGGAATCTGCAAGGGGATGTGCATAAGTTGAGTCAGTGGCACAATCACAGCATTTGGAGTTTACTGAAGGAAGAATCAAAAGGCAGACGTCAACCTAAAAGGAGAGGGACTCCAAAACAAAAGCACAGTGCACAGGGAGCTGCGTGTTCTTGTGCATGAAACACCGCAAGTTAGCATGCAGGCAATTAAGAAAGCAAATGGAATCTTTATTGCTCAGGAATTGGAATTTAAAAAGCAGAGCAGTCTTGTTACAACTGTACAGGGTGTTGGCGGTACTGCATCTGGATACTTCTGTTCAGGTTTGGTCCTTCTATTCAAGAAAAGTTCTACTAACATTGGAAGCTGTTCAGAACAGATTGGAATACCTGGGATTGTAGGGTTGACATGTCAAGAGTTGAAAGTGTGGTGCTGGAAAAGCGCAGCAGGCCAGGCAGCATCCGAAGAGCAGGAGAATCGACGTTTCTGGCATAAGCCCTTCTTCAGGAATGACATGTCAAGAATCAAGGTCTTCGTTTGTTAGAGTTTAGAGGAATGACATTTCATTTGTTAGCTTAGATTAAATTCCCTACAGTATGGAAACAGGCCCTACTGCCCAACAAGTCCACACCAATCCCCTGAAGAGTAACCAACCCAGATCCATTCCCCTACCCTATATTTACCTCTGACTAATGCACCTAACACTATGGGCAATTTAGCATGGCCAATTCACCTGACCTACACATCTTTGCACTGTGGGAGGGAAGCTACACAGATACAGGGAGAATGTGCAAACTCCACACAGACAGTCGCCTGAGGCAGGAATCGACCCTGCATCCCTGGCACTGTGAAGCAGCAATGCTCACCACTGAGCCACCGTGCCAGGTGATGTAACTGAAACGCACACGATCCTGAGGGTACCTGATAAAGTAGGTTGAGATGATGCTTCCAAGTCTGAGGGAATCTTGAACAATGGGATTTAGTTACAGAACAAGGGAACACATATTTAAAACTGAGATGCAAAGGAATTTATCTGGACTGTCTAGAAAGTTCCACCCAGAGCTTGTGAAGGCTAGATCATCCAAAGTATTTACAGAGGAGGCAGATAGGTTTTTGAAATACTGGAGAGTTGATAGCTAAGGCAAGTTTGCATAAAAGGGGCGTTGAGGCCTGTGACAGATCAATCATGATCCTGTTGGATGACAGGGCAGGCTTGAGGAGCCGATTAGCCTCCTCCTCCTGTTTCTTATTTCTTATGTTCTTATAGGGAGACACAGCATTCTGTCCATGATTTCAAACACAACTGTTCTCACTATCCCTTTACGCCTTGTCATGATATGTGAAACTGGAGACTGGACCCATGCCAGCGTTCTCCATTTGAGAGTGGTATAATAATATCTTTACTGTCTGCATGGTATTATAACTGTATTTTAAAATAATAGCCATGGATAAGTATGACGTTGTTGGCAATTACTCACTAACGAGTGTGATTGTCCACCTAGGAGATTCCATGTGACTGGTCATGGGTTCTAGGATTTTTTACCTGGCGAATGAGCCCTATCCAACAGTCGCATCTCTAACCACATGTTTGACAGGTAATTCTGGGAGGTGGAGTTGGTCCTTGGCCTTGAGATCACTGGCATTGCACTCTCTGGTTCCTTGTTCCTTTTCCGTTCTTCCTATTGTGGATGGGTGTTCTCGAAGAATTGTGTCTCTTAACACAGGAGTTTGTTCCAAATTGGTTTCTCCTGAACCAGGGTCTCCCATGTGTTGACATCTCTGTTGTGTTTCCTAAGGGAAGTCTTTGGAGAGTCTTTGACATGCGTCCTTTGTCCTCTTCTCATTCAAGTGCTTTCCTTGAGCCAGGTGAGAATGATTTGCTCTGGCAGTCAGACCTCAAGCATCGTAAATGCATCCCCTCCCCCCCTCAGCCCAGCATAGCAAAGTTAATTTCAGATGACCAAGGTCTTGATGCTAGTGCTATTAGCTCCTTCATGGACGCTGATGCAGAGAATCTGTCTCAAACAGCATCAATGGTAGTTCTCAAGGGTCTTAAGTTTTGAGACATATAGAAGAGTCAAAGGGATGACTACCTTCAACACAAGTACTTGGTATCAGCAAGGATGGCATGGTCATCAAAGATTCTCATCTGTAGGCATCCAAAAGTGACATTCGCAGTGTGGTGGATCTGGATGCCCATTCCTCATGGCCATGCTTGGCCTTGGTTTTATCAAAGGATCCATTGTCGGTGGGTCTGTACCATTCCTCCTGGCAGCAGTTTCAGTGGCTATAGCAGTGGCGGCATGGTGGTTCTGGTTCATTCCTCATTGCTAGGGTGACAATATGGTGACTTCAGGTGGCGACTGAAGTGGCGATGGCTTCAGTATCAGTGACTTGGTGGGTTTGGTCTGTCTCTCCTTGCTATGGCAGCGAAGCAGTGGACTTGGTATCAGCTTCAGTGCTGGCAGCGTAGTGGCTCTGGTCCGGAAATCCTTGCTTTGGCAGCTTTGGCAACTGCATCCCGTAGCCGCTTTATAAACCCAGATTGCCATGGAGGAACAAAGGATGAACTACATCCTAACTTTGTCTCAATTATTGGTTTTTATAATTTCTGTAATTAAAATGATGTCTTTTTCTCATCAATTTACCAGCCAAAGATGCATTTATCCACGAGAGCATTAGCAGGAATCACCATCACCCAGTCCTTGTAAAACATGAAGTCCCACCTTCATACTGAGGATACCTCCCACCATATTATGTGGCACCAGGACTGCACTAAACAGGATAGAAACAGAACAGATTGGGCAGTTGTAAAATGGGCATTCAGGAAGCACTATGGTTTTCAGCAGCAACAGAGCTGTATTAAGGCTCAAGCTGTTATTTTCTGCTCCAACTCTACCATGACCATCATATTATAGTTCAAGCATGGTTCAAAGAGGAGAACAGGTCAGATGCAGAACCTGATGAAGGGCTTCTGCCCAAAATGTCAGTTTTCCTGCTCCTCGGATGCTGCCTGACCTGCTGTGCTTTTCCAGCACCACTCTAATCTTGACTCAGATGCAGAAACATGCAGAGCCAACCAGAAGGTACCAACCTGGTGAAGCAATAATATTAGATTTCCACATATTAAATATTGGAAGTAAAATGCAAAGAGATAATTAACAAACTTGAAACCAATGGATCTGAATGAAGCTGATAAATCCTGAACATCCAGTTGCTTAGCAGTAGGCGTTTATATAACTAATGGAAAGAGGAGGCTCTATTTATACTTTATCCTCAGTGATGGAAAAGTCCAGAAAAAGTGTGCAAAAGATATGACTGAAGCATTTTCAGTCATCTTCAGTCAGAAGTGGTACTCCAGTTTGGCCTCCTCCAGTGGTCCCAGCATAACAAACTCAACCTTCAGTCAAATGAATGCACTTCATGTGATAATTGGATGTGTTGAGCACATTAGATACAGCAAGAACTGTGGGCTCTGACAGCATGCCAACTGTAGTGTTGAAAATTTGTGCTCTAAAACTCACGGTACCTCAATCTTGAGAAACTGTACTTGTACCGTTATGATACTGACATCCACTTGATGAAATGGAAAATTACCTGATTATGATCTGTCTATAAAAGGTGAATAAATTCAAGCTGACCAGTTACTGTCCCTTCAGTTAACTCCCGATCATCAAAGTGATGGACGGTACTGCTAAGCATTATCAAAGACAGATTCTGGATTAGTGGTGCTGGAAGAGCACAGCAGTTCAGGCAGCATCCAAGGAGCTTTGAAATTGACATTTCGGGCAAAAGCCCTTCATCAGGAATAAAGGCAGTGAGCCTGAAGCGTGAAGAGATAAGCTAGGGGAGGGTGGGGGTGGGGAGAGAGTAGCATAGAGTACAATGGGTGAGTGGGGGAGGAGATGAAGGTGGAGGAGAGGGTGGAGTGCATAGGTGGAAAAGGAGCTAGGCAGGTCGGACAAGTCCGGACAAGTCATGGGGACAGTGCTGAGCTGGAAGTTTGAAACTAGGATGAGGTGGGGGAAGGGGAAATGAGGAAGCTATTGAAGTCCACATTGATGCCCTGCGGTTGAAGTGTTCCCAGACAGAAGATGAGGCGTACTTCCTCCAGGCGTCTGGTGGTGTGGGAGCGGCGGTGAAGGAGGCCCAGGACCTCCATGTCCTCGGCAGAGTGGGACGAGGAGTTGAAATGTTGGGCCACAGGGCGGTGTGGTTGATTGGTGCGGGTGTCCCAGAGATGTTCCCTAAAGCGCTCTGCTAGGAGGCGTCCAGTCTCCCCAATGTAGAGGAGACCGCCTCGGGAGCAACGTATACAATAAATGATATTAGTGGATGTGCAAGTAAAACTTGGATGGATGTGGAAGGCTCCTTTAGGGCCTTGGATAGAGGTGAGGGAGGAGGTGTGGGCGCAGGTTTTACAGTTCCTGCAGTGGCAGGGGAAAGTGCCAGTTCACCAGTGCTGATTTTATGTTTCACTCGAACCATTCAGCTCTCGACCTCAATACAGATTTGGAGTGAATATGTACAAAAGGACTTCATTTCAATGAGGTGAGATCAAAGTAACTTACCTTGCTATCAAGGCAGCACTTGACAAGTGTGGTACCAAGGAACCCTAGTAAAATTGCAGTCACTGGGAATCAGGGGGTTTATTGGAACTACACTCAATCAGTCAAGTTCAGAGTAGTCCATCAGATTCATGATTTGTAGATGGTGGACTGTCTTTGGGGAGTCAGGAAGTGAGTTATTTAGTCCAGAATTCCTAGCTCTGACCAGCTTTCGCAATTATAGAGTTTATATTTTAATGATGTCCTTCCCTCAAGCCTCAGAATGCTGATCATGAAGGATTCAGTAGCTCAGATTACATCTCTCATCCTGTTGTGTCACAGGTCCACCAGCTTTCTAGGTCTCAGAAAACCCTGCAGCCACATGGAGATCACGATAACTGCAGAGGTACCATTAGATTCTTATCTAGCATTGCCTATGGGTCAGAGGGAATACAGCAATTTACCCGCACACACCACTTCCCAGTTCCCATGGCAAACATTTTAATAACGTCACCCCTCAATCTTCCCATGTTCTACAACGTCCTCTTCCCTTACTCCCCCACCACCTTCAAACACCTACATTTTCTACATGTATTCCATGACCTCCTCCACTCCTAGCCCACAAATCGATGTCCTCCACATCCCTCATCTCCCTCACAACTCCATCAATGCTTCTGTTATTCTGCATTACCTTCGCACTCCTAACCAGTATCCTCTCTTCTCCCCAATTTCTCTGACTCTGCCATTGGTTTTCCCTCTTCAAAAAACCCATGATATCTCCTTCCCCCCCCCTCACTTCCCAGCTGTGGCCTGAATGTCAGGAAGACCTGAAGGAAACCCATTCTTTCAGATTTCTGCTCTGCACCCTTGCTTCCCAACCTTTTCGTTAATATTGGAATCTTACTCTCCAATGTTTATCGAGGCTTTCTTACTCCCTCCAATAACCTGTACCACCTTATTCTCGTCTACAGGGTTGTACATTCAAATTAACGTGTGAGTTACACACCCATTCTACAAATTTTGTAAATTTGTTCTACTTTATTGTAGTGTTTCTCAGCATCAGCTAAATGTTCCAGTTCATTATCTTCTGCAAATTTCAGTATTGCACCTCTGATTCCTAACTCAAAATCATGTATGTAACAGTGAGCAATCTAGTTCCCAAAAGTGATTCCTGTAGAAGACCACTTCTCGGCTGCTGCTGGTTTGAATAATTATCTTTAACTTCTATTGCAATTTTCTATTTTGTGGAATATTTGCTAACCTATCCCATAAGTCCATATGTTCCAAACTTAGCTTTAAACAAAAGTCTTTTGAAACTCCAATTGTATCATACCTGTTGCATTATTTTTGAAGAATTCAATAAGATTGTTCAAATGTGAATTCCTATCTTGGAATCTGGACTATTTATTATATGTTCAGCTTTGAGAGTTTCCTTTTTCTGTTGCACTTTTGAGGAAAGATTTTCTTATTTTTCCTATTACTAGCATTAAGCTAACTAACTATCATTCCTGGATTTGCTCCATTTCCCTTTTTAAATATACAAATGATATTAGGAATATAGGCACATTTCTGTGAACCTGATTTGAACACACCTTGAATGATATAGAATGATTTGAAATGAATTGGAAAATAAAGCTAAACAGCTGCAGCTGATACTTTTCTCTGATTGATCATTTTTAACATAAATGCAAATTATTTTGCTTATGGCATCATGTTTCTTACCTAACCTTTCAGTTACCAATCCAGTATTAAAGCTTAATACACTCCATCACTCACTATGATGGGATACAACACATCCACTGCTGAACACTGTATAATGCATTTTTAAAGAGAATTACAAGATAATGCTAATTTTTACATGGTGTTTGAGTTTCTTTCTTTTTTTCTATTAGCATTTTATTCTTCTGTAAATTATTTTTGCTAATATAATTTAATAACACATTGCATAATGACTAGTTATTACTGATGTCATAGTCATTCCTAGCTTGAATGGTAAGCATCAAACTTGATGATTTAGACAAAATTGGCTCGATGCCCAAATGTCAATTTGTCAGGTTTAAGGAAGTCAGTGCCTCAACCAAAATGGATGGGCTTTCAATTCATTTTTTTCTGACATGTTATCATATCTGCCACTTGCAACATGCATATGGAGAAATTATACAACATTGCCTGTTCCTGAAGCCTGGTCATCTCAGGACAACAACTCGAATCCATAGATGGAGCAGTCTCACTTTTGAATTTAATTACCCATGCTATTTCAAACTACATAAAACCAAAGGAATGACTATTTTTGTCACAGTAACCTTATTATATGTTTTCACTCTACAAGCCTGGATCACATCTGTTTTTCTACGGTCAACTGAAATTAAAAATTATTTCATAGCTTTCAATGGATGGCTGAACACATAGTGCAACCAGTTCGTGTAAATGAAAATAAAACCACTATGGCCTGACCACCGCAGTCACTTTCCTATAAGTACTATTGAATTATGCAGAAAAAAATAAGAAAAATGATGGTAGCTTGTACATTAAAAATGAAAAGTGTTCTCTTTACAGTAACAATTTACTATTGCAAACACTCTAAAAGTTATGACAATCCAGCTGGCAGATGTATCTGTGGACATTTTACTGCTCTTTGGCAGGGTTACTGGGTGCATGTCTGAAGATTGTGTTAAATCCTCTAGCCAGCCAGCTTGCCAACCTCTCAAAGAGTGGGACTCACCCCAGGAGCCCACTGGAGAGCAGGTATCAGTTGAGACTTTAATTTTTGTTCGATCTCCAAATCAGAGTCCAACAGTCTGGCACTGCAGCAACTGCACCACCCACATGATGTCATGCTGTAATAAATAAACTGTTTCAGAAGCAGCATTCCTCTCAGACTCCATTTAACTAGTATTATTTTGATTTAGCAGACATGTTCTCTATTCCTCAGTGTACACTTTACAGGGAGCCACTCTTGCATTGGGCAATAGTGGAGCCTCCTGAAAATTTTAACGTTTCAATTTCAATTCAAGCATCCCTCCCATTGAGGTTTCTGTGTCAGAACAAGAAAATAAAATTGCAGTTGAAAGCAGCAAAGCAGAATTTCCTTAAGTTTTCAGATTAGTAAACTGGAATAATCCAGTGGGCATTTTTCTTTGATTAATGGTGTGCTTTTGGTAAAAAATGTGTGGATCTGTGCATCTGCATGCAAATCCCTTTCCTCTCACATACTTTGGCTTTAGTGACTAGGGACTCTTTGCAACATCAGCACAAATAAACAAAGCATTTAAAATGAACATTTTCATTTTTATCTAGCTGTTACTTGTTTAAACTGAATTAACTTCAATGTGTATCTTTCACTGTAAAAACATTTCTGGTTTTGCTCTTAGAGTGTACACTGTGTGTCTGTAGCGCACCCAAGTGGTTACTCATGATTTTTAAAAAAGTATTCTTATTCCCCTGCAGATAAATTTGACAAGAAAGTGCAAAAATATATCATGCACAATATATTGCAACTTTAGTATATTACCCAGTAGTGGAACAGATATCAACAATAATTTATGTTAGCTTGCTGTAATATACTAAATACATATTTATGCTGAAAACCACTGAGATTAGTGTCTCACTGTATAAAGCAGTACTTATAGAAATTACTGAAGCAAACTATCTTAAAAAGACACTCAGAAGTCAGGGAGCATGCTAATTCTATCCACATACACTGAATTCCAGAGACAAGGACAACTACCCTGACTCAACAAATCACTGAATGAATGATGGCCATGTACCAAAATATCTTGTGGGATCACAATCTTCTGGGCATCATACCGTCGCTAATGAAACTGAAGCCACAAAAGAAATATGAGGATGACAGGTATGATCACTGACAATTGGGAGATGGCCATGACCTCCGGAGACTAACCGTTTCGGAAGGCATTGGGAAAGGGGAAGCAGAAACAAAGGGCTGGCCAAGAAGGAGCCTTGGAAAAACAGAGGACGGTGATCTGCACCTTTGCATCCCATCGCATTCCTCTGCATCAAATGCAGCTAAGACTACCATAACAGAATTGAGCTCTTGACCAGACTAGTGGCTTATAAAAGACTTGACCACCCAAGGAGCAAACCATCACCTTAGAAGATGGAAGGTTTCCATATATATTGAGGTCTTAAAGGAAGGTGTGTTCATTACTATCCACAAAGAAGAGGAAGAATGATCACTTAATCTTGTAATTGAATACAGGAGTCTGGCTGTTCTAACTAATCGGGCGTATAACAGGGACCTTAAGTGCTCCAGGTTTCTCCAAGTAAAGAAAATTGCTCAAGGACCCTGTTTATTTACTAGCCATATGTAGTTATTCTTGAGAGTAACTTGAGAATAACATAGCAGGTCAGCCTGCTATGTGAAGTGCCATGGCCCTTATGGTGACAATCTTCTTACCTTGTAACAAAGAAAGACTGACAACCTGTGCCCATGGTCATGATGATGTATGACTTGAAGGCCCACTTGGATATGTTGTGTTCTTTTGCACCCACTGCTGTTATCCTTCCAAATGTTCAAGGTTGCAGGTTTAGGAGATGCGGTCAGAGAAACCTTAGACACTGTACGCCAATGGTAGGTAAAGTAATGAGCAGATGTTTATGATGATAAATGCCAATAAAACATACTGCTTTGCCCCTGATAATGTCAAACCTTAAAGTGTTTTTGGAGCTGGACTCATCCAGACAAGTGAAGAGTATCAGAAAGACATATCAGAAAGAGAGTCATTTACTACAAAATGCTCAGCCTCACAGCTACCCTTTTTGCCCTGAAGGTTGTTAATTTGAGTTTCTGGACAATCCTACTCTTGAATGTCAAGAGGGATTAGACTTACTCTCATGAAAGTAGATCCGTATCTGAGACTCCTGTGGTTGAAGTGTTGCTTGCTACTTAACTATCTAATATTAGTTATTGACCAGATTTTGCTGCATGAAGGCAAAGACTGTTTAATCTTATGCAAACATTTCAAATGGAGCTGAACACCGCAATCATTAGTGAACATCTGTTTTATGATGGAAGAAGGTAATTGTTGAAGCAGTTGGAATTGGAATGGATCCCTAAGGAGTTCCTTCAACAATGTCATGGAGTTGATATGTACAGTTTCCAACAACCACAACCATCGCCCTTTGTGTTAGGTATTTCTCTAGCCAATCAAAACTTTATCCCCAACCACAGCTCTCTGTACCAGACTGCTAAATATTGCCTTGATGTCAAAGTGCAGTTATTCTACTTCATCTCTGGGATTTAGATCCATATTGGACAGAGACTGTAATGAACTCTGGACTGAGTGATTCTGGAAGAACTGAAACAAAGCAGTATTGAGCTAATGTTACTTAAAGCGCTGTTGATGTTTTGTTTTTCATTCCCATCACTTGTCTGATAACTGTGAATAGACGGTTAAGGTGATAACTGTCCGTCTTTGATTTGCCCTGCTGTTTTGTAAATATACATACTACTCAGGAAATTGTCAGTATTGCAGAAAGAAAGAAAATAACTTTCATTGATATTGCATGTTCACAACCACTGGATGTCTCAAAGTGCTTTATTGTTAGTGAAGTCATTGCTGTAATGGAGGAAATACAGCAGTCAATTTAATCACAGCAAACTCCTGCAAACAGTAATGTAGTAATAGCCAAATAATGAATTGTTTAAGTGTAAACATTGGTCCAGACACTGGACCTTGTCGATTTTACTTTAAAATGATACCATATGATCTTTTACATCCATTAACAAGGGCAGGTTGGACCTCGGTTTAACTTTGCAATTGAAAGACCTCTCTTCTGATGGTGCTGTACTCTTCTTTTTTGTGCACACATTCTGGAGTGGGGTTTGAACCTGGACCTCCTTGCTGTATTATAAAAGCTAGGTTAGATGTCTACTGATGAAGCGGAGATCTTTGTTATTGCAGTTGGATATTGTTGGGGCTTGTGATCTTCTCGTGCTGGTGAATGCAATTATTGGATAACAGATGGAATAAATCAAATTGGCTAAAGCCTGGCATCTGTAATGGAGTGGGGGTGGACAATTGGGGATTGGGATGACCTCACATGGTAATCCTTAAGGAACATCCAATGTGTATTTTTGTTGGGGTAAAGATGGCTGCAAATGGTTCAGCCTGCTTTTTGCTCTCATGTACTTTCTGAAGAAGGGTTACACCCAAAATGTTGACTACCCCTCCTCCTGATGCTGCCTGGCTTGCTTCCAGCCCCCTGCCTGTCTACTTTGGATTACAGCATCTGCAGTTTTGTTTTTGCCTTTTGTGCTCATGAGCTGGGTTTCACAATCACTGAGGGCAAGTAGCTATGTGTTGTTGTTTAATTAACCCACCATTATTTGTGTCCGAATGTGACAAATTATTTGGATCTAATTGTGATCTATTAATACTTTTGGAATGGAATTGAAAAATTAGGGACTGATGTGTGATGCCATGACATTTTAACAGCCAAGTGATATTCACTATCAAGACTCATGCACCAACAACTCATAGCTGCTCAAGGTACTACAGTACAATGAGTTACAACAAAAATGCTCTACAATAGAGTCAAAGGAGTTGTTTATTTGTGTACTGAAAATCCATTCCAAAATAGCTCAGAACAAATGCAAATTCTAACAAAAGTGAACCATTAATACATTTGTAATTCAGTGAGGTTATTGACATTTTGCAATATTGCAAGCAAATGAAAAACGTAACTTTCCCATTTTTTTTCATAAAGATTATGCCCCTTAAAGCTTCATAATTCTTGCAGGTCATAAGCAGACAACTATTTCTATTTGAAAGAATATCGCTGAAAATAAAGATTTCTTGAATCAAGCCAATATTATTATTTTTAATTCATAAACTGACAAAGACTCAGAATAATGATTTCTCCTGACTGCACAAATTAAATGAATTCAAGACAAACAGATTGGTGGTTGAAGAATCATATTGAATCTGCCTGAAATATTTCTCTACAAGAGTTAGGGTTCTGAAGGACTTGTCTTTTATACTCGTTACATCTCCTGAAGGCTAGTTATCTGCCATATGGTTTCAGAAAATAAATGAAAGTTTGACAAAGAGACAATATTATTACATATCACTATGTGTGGTCCAGATAATCATTAAGTAACATCTTAACCAGAGCTAATTCTTAATGACCCTAATTCAAGTCTCCCACAGATACATGTACATTCAGCTGTCACAGCTTTGCCCTCAGCCACATAACTTAGCACAAGACCATGGGGAGGATTTTCTACTGAATGATAATTTGTGTGCCTTGGGGCGTGGAAGAAAAATTTTATCCATTGCTTCATTTGGAGAAAGTCTTGGCCCAGACAACTGAACTTGAATATTTCAGAAATTAACCTCAAACTACAATATCAAGCCTTCACAGATGCACAAATTTTGCATCCAGTATCTTAAATCAGCCCTTCAACTGCTTTTCAACTTCAGAAAAATATTGAAGTTGCTTTTTCAAATATAGCAGGTGCAGACACTTAAGACAGCAGTTAATGAACTTTTTGTCCCCCTAAAAGCAAATGTACTCTTATTCAAATGGGTTTTCTTCAAACACTTCCCCATCTTTTACACAGGCATTCACTTTCTCCTCACTCACCTTACTTGTTCACACTTTCTCACACCCACACTTCACTTTTCACACTTCCCTTCTATTTTCTCACATTCCCCTACTGTTTCCTTGGTCACACCTACTCACTTACTTTCTCACATTCTTTGATTTGCTCAACTTCTCACTTTCACACTTACTCCCGGCTTCCTCACAATCACCCACTCTCCACTTCCTCATACTCAGGGCCCAATTTATCCCTCCCTGGGGGTAGCAAGGAAGATGGGAGGTTGGGGAATTAATGAGGCGAGTTAGCCTTAGGAAGATATTTGTGCCAGTTTTGCCAGTTCAGCAATTAAGTGTCGGGTGAGAAAGTCCACTAGTGACCTTCTCAACTCATCAGAAATTAAAGACTTTAAATGTTTAATTCAAGGCCATAAAGTGCCTCCACACAACAAGGGGCTGATGATTTGCCTTCCCATTAGTGAAAAACCTGCCTGCCAGGTAGGTGAGGCTGCCATTTAACCCCAATACGTGGCCAATCAGGGACATGGATGGGTGGACAAAGTTCAAAATCACACAACACCAGGTTATAGTCCAACAGGTTTAATTAGAAGCAATATTTTTCGGAGCGCTGCTCCTTCATCAGATGGTTGTGGAGTAAAAGATCGTAAGTCACAGAATTTGTAGCAAAAGTTTACAGTGTGATGTAACTGAAAATTATATATTCACATTTACCTGGATTGTTTGTTAAGTCTCTCATCTTTTAAAATGAACATGTTGGTTTCAGTTCTTTCATATGTAAATCGCAGAACTTTTATAAAGTTATATTCTCAAGTGAACTTTAACAATTGATGTCATGACGGCCCAGATAATGCATAGAAGGTGTGAAGTGCCCTGTGTGAGACTGTCTGTGCCACAATGTTCAGACTGATTCTAATCTAAGAAATGGATTTACTGATTCTTACATGGATTCATGCAGTTTTTAAGCAAAATAAAATGTAATTCTGTAAGGACAAATTCACCCCACAAACGTGTGTGTGTATGTGTGTTGGGGGGGTGGTTTATGAGTGTCTGTGAGAGAGTGTGTGTATGTGTGTGAGTGTGAGTATAAAGGTGTATAAGTCTGTGAGATTGTGCATGTGTGCTTGTGAGCGTGGGAGTATATGTGTGAGCGTATGAGAGCTTGTGTATGAGAGAGGGTCTATGCATCTGTCTGTATCTGTGTGTGTAATGCAGTGGGGTCACCTGTAGAGCAACATGAACCCAAGGTCCCGGTTGAGGTCATCTCCATGGGTACCGAACTTGGCTATCAGCTTCTGCTTGGCCACTTTGCGTTGTTGCCTGTCCCGAAATCCGCCCTGAAGGACGGTCACCCGAAGGTCCGAGGTTGAATGTCCCAGACCGCTAAAGTGTTGTCCGAATGGGAGGGAACACTCCTGTCTGTTGATTGTTGTGTGGTGTCCATTCATCCATTGCTTTAACCTCTGCTCGGTCTCGCCAATGTACATGCCTCAGGGCATCCTTGCCTGCAGCATATGAGATAGACAACGTTGGCTGATTCTCAGGAGTAGTTTTTCCTCTCCAGATGTCCCCAACAGTACCCTTCCACCGACACTCTCATTTGTTTGGCCGAACTGGTCCTCACCCATAACAATTTCTCCTTAGAATCCTCCCACTTCCTCCAGAGCAAAGTGGTAGCCACGGGCACACGTATGGGCCCCAGCTATGCCTGTCTCTTTGTTGGCTACGTAGAGCAGTTGATCTTCTGTAATTACACCGGCACCACTCCCCACCTCTTCCTCCGCTACATTGATGACTGCATTGGCGCCACCTTGTGCTCCCGGGAGGAGGTTGAGCAATTCATCAACTTCACCAACACATTCCACCCTGACCTTAAATTTACCTGGACCATCTGTGACACCTCCCTTCCCTTCCTGGACCTCTCCATCTCCATTGATGACGATCGACTTGACACTGACATTTTTTACAAACCCACCGACTCCCACAGCTACCTGGATTACACCTCTTCCCACCCTACCTCTTGCAAAAATGCCATCCCGTATTCCCAAATCCTCCGCCTCTGCCGTATCTGCTCCCATGAGGATCAGTTCCGCCACAGAACACACCAGATGGCCTCCTTCTTTAGAGAACGCAATTTCCCTTCCCACATGGTTAAAGATGCCCTCCAACGCATCTCAGCCACATCCCACACCTCTGCCCTCAGACCCCACCGCTCCAACCGTAACAAGGACAGAACGCCCCTGGTGCTCACCTTCCACCCTACCAACCTTCGCATAAACCAAATCATCCGCCGACATTTCCGCCACCTCCAAAAAGACCCCACCACCAGGGATATATTTCCCTCCCCACACCTTTCCGCCTTCCGCAAAGACCGTTCACTTCGTGACAACCTGGTCAGGTCCACGACCCCCTACAACCCACCCTCCCATCCTGGCAC
>NC_057719.1:65695863-65755667 GCF_004010195.1 Chiloscyllium plagiosum
ACTTCAACCCCAGGGCATCAATGTGGACTTCAACAGTTCCCTCATTTCCCCTTCCCCCACCTCACCCTAGCTCCAAACTTCCAGCTCAGCACTGTCCCCATGACTTGTCCTACCTGCCTAACTTATTTTCCACCTATCCACTCCACCCTCCTCCCTGACCTATCACCTTCATCCCCTCCCCCACTCACCTATTGTACTCTATGCTACTTTCTCCCCACACCCACCCTCCTCTAGCTTATCTCTCCACCCTTCAGTCTCTCTGCCTTTATTCCTGATGAAGGGCTTTTGCCCGAAACATCGATTTTACTGCTCCTTGGATGCTGCCTGAACTGCTGTGCTCTTCCAGCACCACTAATCCTGATTCTCATGAGTACCTGCCACATACATGGTGGGAGGTGTTCCCACATGTAATAGTGGTATCCATGTCCACACTCTGACACGTCTTGCAGCATCTACTGTGACAGGCTGTAGGGAGTTGCCTTGAAGGCCAGGCAGTTTGCTGCGAACAATGATCTGTTTGAGCTTTGATGGTTGTTTAAAGGCGAGCAGTGGAGGTGTGGGGAAGGTCTTTGGCGAGGTGCTCATCCTCATCGATAATGTGTTGCAGGCTGCGAAGAACGTGGCATTGTCTTTCAGCTCCTGGGAAATACTGAACAACGAAGGGTACCCTGTCGGTTGCAGCACGTGTCTGTCTCCTGAGGAGGTCATTACGGTTCCTTGCTGCTGTACGTCGGAACTGGCGGTTGATGAGTTGAGCATCGTACCCTGCTCTTATGAGGGCATCCCTGAGTACTTCCATGTGCCCGTCCCGTTCCTCCTTATCTGAACAGATCCTGTGCTGGCGTAGGACTTGTCCATAGGGGATGGCTGTTTTAATATATTTCAGGTGGAAGCTGGAGAAGTGTAGCATTGTGAAGCTATCCGTGGGTTTGTGGTAGAGTGAGGTGCTGTGGTGCCTATCCTTGATGGAGATGCATGTGTTCAAGAATGAGACAGATTGTAGAGAGTAGTCCATGCTGAGTTTGATGATGGGATGAAACTCATAGATATCATTGTGTAGTTTTTTCAGTGACATCTCGCCATGAGTCCTGAGGAAGATAATGTCATCGATATACCTGGTGTATACTGAAAATGTTGACGTATTGGGTGCAAATTTGGTCCCCATGGCTGTTCCTTGTGTCTGGATGAAGAACTGGTTTGACTGGTTGTCAAAGGTGAAAATATTGTGGTCGAGGATAAAACAGATGAGTTGTAGGTTGGTGCTCGGAGATTGGCGGTTGGTGGTGTTGAGTACTGAGGCTGTTACCAAAATGCCATCATTGCGGGGGATGCTGGAACATCCATCATGCTGAGGAATGTTCCCGGTTCAACTGGTCCATGGGTGCCGAGTTTCTGTAAGAAATCTGTCGTGTCGCAACAGAAGCTGGGGGTTCCCTGTTCAATGTGTTTCAAGGTGCCTTCAACATAGGCAGAGAGATTCTTACATTGGGTCCCATTGCCTAATATGATGGGACATCCTGGTGTTGTTGGCATTGTGTATCTTCAGAAGGCAGTAGAAGTTGCCTACGCAAGAAATACGTGGCATGAGGGTGTGTAGGGAGCTCTAAAGGAACGGATCCAAAGTCCTGATCAATGTGTTTAGTTCGCGGGTGTGCTCTTTGGTCGGTTCGGCTGGTAGTTGCCTGTAGTGTTCCTGGTTGTTCAGTTGTCGGTACACTTATTTGCAGTAATCTGTTCTATTCTGAATGACAATGGCTCCTCCTTTATCTGCTGGTTTGATGACAATGTTGTGATTGGTTTTGAGAGCATGAATGGCGACGCGTTGTGAACGGGTGATGTTTTGCTCTACCTTGTGGGTGTGGCTGATGAATCTAGCATGTATATATTTGCTGACAGTTTGTGCATACATGTCAAGCCCAGGGCAGTGGCCCTCCAGTGGGGTCTCAACACCAACAGCTTCCAATCTCCGAGCACCGTCCTACAACTCATCCGCTGTATCCTCAACCACAACATTTTCACCTTTGACAACCAGTTCTTCATCAAGACACACAGAACAGCCATGGGGACCAAATTTGCACCCCAATATGCCATCATTTTCATCAAGGTTCAAACAAGACTTCTCTACACAGAATTTCCAACCAACACGATACCCCAGGTACACTGATGACAGTTGTTTCCTCTGGATCCATGGCGAGGAGTCACTGAAAAAACTACATAGTGATATCAACGAGTTTAATCCAACCATCAAACTCATTGACCACCAGTTCCGACATGCCACAGTGAGAAATCGTAATGACCTCCTCAGGAGACAGGCACAAGCTGCAACTGACAAGGTACCCTTCATTGTCCAGTACTTCCCAGGAGCCGAAAGACGACGCCATGTTCTTCGCAGCCTGCAACACATTATCAATGAGGAATTAAACCTGCTGGACTATAACCTGGTGGTTGTGTGATTTTTAACTTTGTGCACCTTGGTCCAAAACTGGAATCTCCAAATCATGGATGAGTGCAGTATGGAAAAAGATTCTAGAGATGTGGATCCTGTATGTCCTTGCCTTCCCAGTTTCCCACTTGATTATTTCAGTATTAATCTTTCACACACAGCTTTTCACACATGCACTCACTTTTTTTATCATGAACCCACTCACGCATACATGGAAAAAGTCAACCTTGAGGTTAAATTTGATTTCACTGCCACACAATCAATGGCCATTCCTTCAACACATCACTGTTCTAGAATTCAGATTGTTGTATGTGGATCTGAAAGGGTTAATACTGAGACATACCATAAGCACCACCCATTATGATGATGTCATATGGATTTGAGGACAGAGCAGTTTATGCAGAGGATGATAGCAGCAATGTTCATCATGAGCAGCAGCACATTTGGCATTGTGAGCTGACATGCCCATAAAACATCCATTGTCAACCTTTTCAAGCCTTTCTTTAAAGACCCTCACCTTTAACCGTGTTTCTGTCCATTGATTCTCTTCTGAACCGTCAGTTCCACTCCCACAGGTTTTACTGTTCATGTGCAATCCAAGTTTCCTGAGATGTCTTATTGTGTATGACGAGTTGTGCAGAAATGTGTGAGTTGGTTTTTTTTTCTGAAATATGCATCAATGGCAGGATAACCAAGAGTTCCATCTGTTCCATGTTCTTTCCTGTTCCTAAGCTGACAGTGCAGCAGAGGTTAAAAAAGAAACCCTCAGAAAGATCATATCGTTCAAAAGCTGCAAAGTAAAGTTTCAGAAGCGAACCCAAACTGAAGCTACAGGCAGAGTAGTACAGTATTGCCCTCATCAGAGTATTGGCACTTCTCGTATTCGACAACTGATCCTTAGGCTTCATGTGAAAGCTGTTTAACATTTTATTCTGCGGCTTCACTCTCAGTGTAATCCTTTTGCTAACAGATGCACACGATAAATCTGATTTTAAGGAACTGATGGTTTATATGTTGGACAAATAGTTATCTTTGAAATATATACCACAAAATGTTGACTGAACTCTCAAATTTAACTCAGTTTTTCAGTGATCAACAAATATTATCGTGTACGAATCTTTCATGTGTTAATTCATTCAAGTCTCCACCTTTAAACCATATTGGAAGTGGATACATTTTTAAAACACCAAATGTGAAATGTGTATAAAATTACTTGAATGCATATTTGGCTGTGCTAGGAATTTGCAAAAACATGCAGAAGAAATATACAATCTTTCAATATCTGGCATCAAGATGGATCTTGTGGCCAGGAAAAGTATATCTGGGAGTATCATATAGCTGTTAACAGACTTGCACACAGTAAGGCATTGTATAAAGAGCTAAGGCATCTCTGACTAAACGAACACTATTCATATTGAATGGAGAAAGTAGAATTTCAGAACAGCTGAAAACGAGTTCATTGTTGATTCAGACACCTTAGAGTTCAAAATATGTCCAAATAGATTGGATTTTAAATATTTCACCAGCATCTGTTTGTTAAATTATTTGTTTCATGATGTGAAAAAAGTTGCTCATTGGCATTTGTTTTTAAAAAACTGAACTAATGGGACAGTAAGCAGTGCAATTATTTATAAAGAGGAAAAGCTATGAGTATGTGGACATAATTTGACCAAATGAATCCTTTATTCAATGCTCACCAAGTTATATTGTAAGCTTTCTGAATGTAATGGATCCAGGATTGCGAATGTCCACTGAGCATGGCACAAAAACTCCCTTCAGTCTGGTCATTTTTTTTCCTGTAATTGAGAGTGTTTAAGATACAAAGCAACTTGCAATATGCAAATCAAGCAGCTGTGAGATTGTACCAGGACAGACAGAACCTGACCCACATTTCAAAGACAATATGCTGCAAGAGAATAACATTTAATGGGAGTGTTAAGTGATTTCATGAATCTGAAACTATATAGAATTATCGGTGGGAAGGTATTCCCAATCTGATACTCATTTTACAGAAATAGGCATTTCTTAGCCCGTCATGATTTTTCTTTTACAGATAGCTAGCACAGACAATATGGGAAGAAAGGCCTCTTTCTTTGATTCCCCATATTACTAAGATAAATCGTTTGCAGCTCCCTGTGGATTTGGACATTAATTTCCTGCAAGTTCAATTTGGAGTAAACCATTGAAAGAAGAGTGATTTGACATCATGCAAAATCAGACAAGCAGTTTGTGATTATTTTAATTGGCACAAAAATAGTTTCCTTTGGTCGGACAGAATCACATGAATGTTCAATATGAGGTGCTCGGGGACTGCACAGGTAGAGACAGTTAGCAAAGGAGGCTGCGTCGATGTAGGAAAAGGAAAGCAGTGGAGCTGAAGGGCCAGGATGAGAAGACATTTTCCAAATATACAGGGAATTGGTTAAATCAAGGTAATTTGCATGTACAGCAGGGAAATCTGAGTTAAACAGATTGTTGGTGGAAAGGAGTCAAGTATCATGGCAAGTAAGAAAGTAAAGAGCATTATCAATGGCCAAGTAGGCGCAAGAAGCCAAATGGCCTACGTCTGCTACTAGGCAAAGGTGTGTACTGTAGATGCTGGAAACCAGAGTTTAGATCAGAGTGGTGCTGGAAAAGCACAGCAGGTCAGGGAGCAGGAAAATTGACATTTTGGGCAAAAGCCCTTCATCAGGAATAGAGGCAGGAAGCTTCCAGGCTGGGGCAAAAGCCCTTCATCAGGAATAGAGGCAGGAAGCTTCCAGGGTGGGGCAAAAGCCCTTCATCAGGAATAGAAGCAGGAAGCTTCCAGGATGGGGCAAAAGCCCTTCATCAGGAATAGAGGCAGGAAGCTTCCAGGATGGGGCAAAAGCCCTTCATCAGGAATAGAAGCAGGAAGCTTCCTGCTCTATTCCTGATGAAGGGCTTTTGCCCGAAATGTCGATTTTCCTGCTCCTTGGATGCTGCCTGATCTGCTGTGCTTTTCCAGCACCACGCTAATCTAAACCTACTTCTGCTACCGTTTTGTATGATTTTACCAACCCAAAATTTCTCGACCTATAAAGAATCCATTTTGATTCCGTCTCCCATTGTTTTCGTTAATTCCAGTTGATTCAAATTATGCGTATCTAGTTTTATTTTGTAACTTCAGGAATAGAATATTAAAGATACTCACTTTCAGATCTAGGTTCAGTACAAATTGCAAGTGACTGTGTCTTCTTTGTAATATAAAGATTAAATAAACATTCAGCATTTCCCAGAGTGCAGGAGTAGAGGCCAGTTTTCCTCCACAAAATTCCTGAGTTGGCTACCTCTGATCTTTTGGGCTTTAGCCTAATGTATTCTGACCTTCATCTCACCAAAAATCTCTGCAGACCGCTGTCAAAAAGAATGCATTGAAGACAAAGTAAACATGAAGCTAATTTATAACAGTGTGTTAAGCCAATACTGCGAGGTTAGCCACTGAAAAATGTCTTCCTGCTCAAAATTTCTTTTCCTTCCTACATTCCCCCTCCCCTCTGTGGTACAACTGTAATGGCAGTTAACGTGGATTAATTAGAGAATACATTATTGAACTAAACATATATATAATTGATACAACAGAGGAAATAGCTTTTATGGAAAGACATCATCTGATGAGTGTGTGATTAATCTCCTGTAAAATGCTTTGGGTAATTTTAAAAACACTATATAAAAGCAGGTTTTTGTTGATTGAAGTAGGGATTAAAAACATCTGGTTTTAAAATAAATGACTGACTCCATTCTTTCTGTTTTGCTACTTCCCTGCTATCAAGACAAAGCGGTTCCAAGGATTGGAAAGTACCAGCCAAACGTTGCTTGATAGTTATCATGAGTATTCCATGAGTCACCAAAGAGGTGTGGAAGTGCAGAGTGACCCAGAATCAAACTATATTGCACCTCAGAAGGAGGCCTCTCAGTCAACTGAGTTCATGATCTCCTGCTCCACAGCTGCCTGATGAAGGAGCAGCGCTCCAAAAGCTAGTGTTTCCAAATAAACTTGTTGGACTATAACCTGGTGTTGTGTGATTTTATTTATTGAGTTCATGTCAGCTCTCCATAGAATAACCCAATCAGTCCCATTGCCTCAAGCTCTCTCAAAATCTCTTGCAGCTTTCTCAACAGACTGTGCCTATACACCTCTTGTTTAAGCGCTATGCTCATGTCCGGAGAAATCTCCAGATTTCACATACTGCATTGTGTTAATGTACAATTTTTGCACTTGTGTTACCTAGTCTTATTACAGGAAATGACAAAAAGTTTTTAAAAAGCCATGTCGGAAAATTCAAGCATATCTTCCTGTTCCTTACTGCTGCAACTGTGCAAATGGATTATGGTGGTATTTTTAATGACATACACTATTTCCAGCATTATTTCCCTCTACGGCCTGTTCAAATTCCTTTTGAAATCATTGATCATCTCTGCTTCCACTACTCTCATGGGTACCGAGTTTTGCATGACTCCAAACTCACTCATTTAAACCATTCTGCCTCACATTCCTCCTGCAATCTCAGACCCAAACAAAAGGATTAGTCTTTTTATGATCAGCCACTGGAAACAGCTTTTCTTTGTCTACCTTAACTAAACCTGAATCAACTGTAGTCTCCGATGTTCCAAGGACAACAAACTCAGCTTCTGCAATCTAAAAATGTAAATAAAATGCCCATCTCTGGAATCATTCTGGTAAGTCTTTGCACCCTCTCACCATTCCTATGAGTTGGTGACCTGAACTAGATGCAATATTTTGGCTATGGTCTGACCAAAAATTTGTAAAGATTCAGTGTACCTTCCCTGCTTTATGATTCGATGTCTTTATTCATGAAGCCCAAGATGCCAAATTCTTTACAACTACAATCCCAATATCGTGAGCAGCATGGTGCTCAGTAGTCAGCACTACTACCTCATAACACCAGGGACCTGCGTTTGATCTCAGCCTTGGGCGATTTCTGTGTGAGGTTCGCACATTCTCCCTGCATCTGTATGGGTTTACTCCCCTAATCCAAAGATGTGCAGGTTAGGTGAACTGGCCAAGCTAAATTGCCCATAGTGTTCAGGGTTGTGTAGGTACATTTTTAGGGGTAAATGTAGAGTAATGATTTAGGGGAATGAGACTGGGTGGGATACTCTTTGGAGGGTCAGTGTGGACTTGTGCAGCCAAATAGCCTGCTTCCACACTGTAAGGAAACATGAACCCCCATCCCTTACAGTCACTAGAACTGTGTGGTTATATTCTTATTACCTCTCCTTTTTTCTTTTGCCAAAATGAATCATTTTATATTTTTCTCTGTATTAAATTTCATCTGCCCCTTGTTAGCCCACTCTGCTGGACTATCTATGTCTTGTTGTACTCATTTGATGTTATCCTCTCTGCCTGTCACCTTTCCAAATTTCATTTCATTAACAAATTGCAACATTTTACCCTGTATCCCAGTACCCAAGTGTTTATATATCAAAAAACGTTGTGATGCTTGCAGAAAATCACTACCATCCTTAAGTCTGAAAAGTAACCATTTCATAGAACTCATTACCTCTATTCTCATTCCTTTTTCTTTTAATTCAACCTAAATTCTGCTAGTGGAACAAAGTATCCTTGCTTCATGATTTCTGGGTGTTGCATGTGTCCAACTCTTACATTTCTAAAATAGGATTCCACAGCACAGGCATTAAGTTTTGGTGGGTGAGGTTGAACGTTGCCTGGCCAAAATGTAATGGATTGTGGAGGAGTTGAGGGTGGATGAAGCTGCTCCGAATCTTGGGAAGCTCCAAGTATTGGCTGGAGGAATTGGACCTTTCGAGCAAACTGAAGCAACAATTCCCATGTGCATTCCCTTGCTGCTGCGTGGAAGGAAGCAAAACACAGAGTTAGACATTCTATTTGCCAAAGACCAGAAACACCAATGACTGAAGACTGACTTGAGGATGCTCAACTGGTTCTGGCATCCAGACGCCTCAATGTGAGCGAGCAGCTGACATTTGTCATGTAATGTCATGTAATGGGTAGCCCATCGGTAAATACTGGGCAGAGGTCCACAATGGGGTGGAGGAATGGACACTGAGCAAGCAAACTTGAGCAGTTGTGCTGGCATGTGTCAAATTCTGGTGCAAGATGGCGGCAGACGAGGATGCTCCACCTGTTCTTTTCCTTACTTTTTCCTTTCTTTTCCTCTTTTTATTCCCTTTTTCTCTCCCCTTAGCACCAGAGGCGAATTCTGGAGCAGTGACAGGCGTTGGCAGCAAGTCTCCAGGGCAGCGCATGGGGAAGCAGCTCTGGAGCAGGCGTGCACCGGAGCACTGCATGGGGAAGCACACCCAGGGCAAGTCCTGGGCCGGTGTGAGGGCAGCGGGTCCTGAAGCGGCATGCGGGCAGCAAGTTCCGGAGTGGCACACTGGCTGTGAGTCCCAGGGCAGTGCACAGGCAGCGAGTCCAGGACCAGTGTGCAGACAGCGAGTCCTGGAGTGGCGAGTCCTGGGCCGGATCATGGGCAGCGAGTCCCAGAGTGGCACGTGGGCTATGAGTCCCAGGGCAATGCAAGGCAATGAGTCCAGGAGCAGCACATGGGCAGTAGTCCTGGGCAGTGCGAAGGCAGTGAGTGCTGGGGCGGTGCGTGAGACGGGGTACGAGGCCGGCACATGGCCAGTGTGTCCTGGGGCAGCACATGGGCAGTGTGTCCTGGGGCAGCGCGCAGGTAGCGAGTGCTGGGGCGGTGCGTGAGCAGGGGTACAGGGCCGGCACATGGCCAGAGAGTCCCAGAGCGGTGCGCAGGCAGCGAGTCCCAGGGCAGCACATGGTCAGTGAGTCCTGGGGCAGCACATGGGCAGTGTGTCCTGGGGCAGTGCGCAGGTAGCGAGTGCTGGGGCGGTGCGTGAGCAGAGGTACAGGGCCGGCACATGGCCAGAGAGTCCCAGAGCGGTGCGCAGGCAGCGAGTCCCAGGGCAGTGCACAGGCAGCGAGTCCCGGGGCAGCACATGGTCAGTGAGTCCTGGGGCAGCACATGGGCAGTGAGTCCTGGGTACAGTGCACAGGTAGCGAGTGCCAGGGTGGTGCGTGAGCAGGGGTACGGGTATGGCACAGGGCCTGCGAGCCCAAGAGCGGTGCGAAGGCAGCAAGTCCCGGGGCAGTGCACAGGCAGCGAGTCCCGGGGCAGCACGTGGGCAGCAATTCCTAGGTGGAGGCTGGCACGGGGGAGGCAATTCTGGAATGTTCCTTGGAGCAGCTGAGTGCTGGTACGGAACAATCTGCACGCTTGGAGCGAAGCAGGGATTGCTGTTGGACTGAGGTCTGTGCAGGTGGTCAGACCATGTGTGGAGGCCCTGCACTGAGCTGCTGCAATGTAATGTTTATTTGAAATTTCCTACCTTGCTGTAATGTCAACCCTTTAATGATTCCTTATTTTTAACTTATTTTTCAACTCTGTAAAGTAATACCCCTAGTTTTATTCTTCTGTTGCATCCAAGAATTGTACCTGGGTACTTGTACCTGAGACATCGCCATAAAAAGACAGACATTGTAAACATTTTCACTGTACTCCTACAATGGAATACATATGACAGTAAAATGATATTGTTTTGTATTCTATATTCTAATGACTGAAAATGCTCCAGCATCTACAGACCTCACTTTTTCCTCCTATATTCTAATGGCACCAGTTGGGGAAGATTGCTGGAGCAGTTCAACACACAAATGGGTGTCTTTGGAGTAGGATATCTCACAGGACGAAGGAGCAGATAGACAGGATTACTCAACCTATTGCAAACCACAGACTTAATGTCATTTGAATGCAGTAAATACTCCCTTATTTAATTTTAATTTCCCTTCATGTCTGTAATGGGACTGATACTGATATAGAGTCATTAGAGTCGTACAGCACAGAAACAGACCTTCGGTGCAACCAGTCCATGCTGACCATTGTCCCAAACTAAACTAGTCCCACCTGCTTCCTCCCGGCCCATACCCCTCCAAACCTTTCCTATTCATGTACATATCCAAATGTCTTTTATTCATTGTAATTGTACACACTACTTCCTCAGGATGTTCATTCCATCCCCGAACCACCACCTGTGTAAAAGAGTTGCCTCTCATGTCCTTTTTAGATCTCTCACCCGTCACATTAAAAAATGTGTCCCTTAATCTTGAAATCCTCCACCCTTGAGAAAAGAAACTACCATTAACCAAATCTACACATCTCATTATTTTATAAACTTTTATCAACTCCTACACTCCGGTGAAAAAATTCCTATCCAGCCTCAATACTTCCATACCCAGCAACATCCTGGTAAATCTCTTCTAAACCCTCTCCAGCTTAATAATATCCTTCCCATAACTGAGCAACCAAACCTGAACACAGTATTCCAGAAGAGGTCTCTTGTGGAATAAAGGATCCTGCTTTATGCTGTTGTACTTTCTATATCTTCAAAACTCATTACACTTTGTTGTCCTTGAGACGGTGATGGTGAGCTGCACTGTTGAACATTTGCAGGTTATTAAGGGAACATAGAAACAGAAGGAGACCATTCAGCCCATCAAGCTTGCCCTGCCATTCATTATGATCATGGCCGATCAAGCACTTCAGTGCCTTTTACATTCTCAAAGATGGAACTTCCACAACACTCTGGAGTAGAGAATGCCAAAGGCTCACAACCCTCAGAGTTAAAAACATTTTCCTCACGTGACACTTGTGTGACATCCTCCTTATTTTAAACTGGTGGCCCCTAGTTCCAGATTCACCAACTATGGGAATAATCTTCCCTGCAGCTACTCTGACTATCCCTTTAAATATTTTGTAAGTTTGCTGTGGGTACGTCCGTAATGCTGGTAGGGAAGGAATTCCAGGATTTTGACTCAGTGACAGTGAAGGAATGGCGATATATTTCCAAGTCAGGATGGTGTTTGACTTGGAATGGAACCTGCGGATGGTGGTGTTCCCAGGTATCTGTTGCTTTTACTCTACTAGAAAGAAGTAGTTGTGGGTTTAGAAGGCACTGACTAAAAAGCTTTGTGGAACTTCTGTAGTAAATGGTGCTCACAGTTGCTACCGAACACTGGGTTGTGGAGGGAGTGAATGTTCATGGATGCCTTAGATGGTGTCAAGTTTCTTAAGCATTGCAAATCAGAAAAAAAAGCAGAATTTTCTGGAAAAGCTCAGCAAGCCATGCAGTGTCTAGCAGTGGAGAGAAGTCAGAGTTTAATGTTTCAGGTCAAATTCTGAGAAAGGGTCACATAACCTGAAGCATTAACTCTAATTTATTTCCACGGGTGTTGCCAGACCTGCTAAGGTTTACCAGCGATTTCTTGAGTTTTATTGGAGCTTCACTCATCTAGGCAAGTTGGGATTATTCCATCACATTCCTGATTTGTGGATGGTAGACAGGCTTTGGAAAATCAAGAAATGGATTCTTCACTGCAGCATTCCCAGCCTTTGACCTGCACTTGTAGAGACTGTATTTATTGTCCAGTTCAGTTCTGGTCAACAGTAACCCTCAAGATATCAATAGTGAGAATTTCAGTGATTATTATGCCACTGATTGGGTGGCATGAAAGTTGCTTGCCACTTGTCAGTCTAAGTCTGGTATCATCCAGATCTTGGCTGCATTTGAACATGGACTGCTTCAGTATCTGAGGAGTCACCAACAGTGCTGAATATTGTGCAATCATCAACAAATATCGCCACTTTTGACCTTGTGATGGAGGGAATTGATGACAGCCCTGCTGGAAGAGTACCAATCATCTTTAATCTCATGCATTGTGGGTATTTGGAACCATTCTCCTCCCTCACCATGAGCACAGGTATAGGCTAGGGTGCAGAAACGGGTTGTTCAACTTAAACCTGAAAAAATGTAAGCCTGAAAATCATTGTGCATGTATAGAGGAATCTCGATTATCCAAAGTACACAGGTGGGGGTTATTTCACTCGGTTAATCGAATTCCGGATTATTGAATGCCAGATAACATAGTTTAGCCAAGCATCAGGACCTTGCAATCTTACCGGATAATCTGATATTCAGATAATCGAATGCCGGATTATCGAGGTTCCTCTGTATTTCCTGTTTAACCACCTTCCTCTAAAAAAACTTATTTTCAACTCCTGCACTGAGCTCTCTAATCAGGTAGATTCTCAACTCGCCTGGTTTCAATTTGTTAGTCTTATGTAGAGAACATGATACATACAGATATATATTATATGTAGATTGTACAAATATAATCAGAACCAGATTTATTTCCATGCAACTGAGGGGCCAATATTCTGATAGGAATCCCTGGTCAATGTTGATATGCGATACCATTCAGTGCATTCAAGTGACAAAGTAAGCTGTCCCAGAGAAACAGGATGCAGCCTACATTTAGAATTCCCCGTGAGACATGTTTCAGATTCCAGCCAAGTCCTTGGAATGGGAGAAATAGGCAGGGGTGGTTTTCTTTCAATAGAGAGCTGGAAGGAAAATCATAACAGATTGCTGACCTGAAGTTCTTGGAGAGAAGGTTTAGTTTTTCTGGAGAAAGAATCAACATCAATTGCCTAATGTAATGACATGCATCTCAGATCTTTATGATGCATCCTTGTCGTATAGGCTACCTACTTAATTGCAACATTCACAATGATTCACATGGTCTCCTTCTATGCTGTAATGACTCTGTAACTCTCTAACTGGAAAGTTCAGTTTCATCAGATACTTATTCACAAGTTTCGCTGTAAGGTGGTCCTCACATTGATATGAAATATCCGATCACAGAATCTGCACTCTCTGAAACAAGCAACATTCTCAGTCAAAAGAAACCTAAAGCACTGTGGATGCTGGAAGTCAGAAACAAAGTCAGAAATTGCTGGTGAAACTCAGCAGGTCTGGCAGCATCTCTAGAGAAAGTGAGGTCTGCAGATGCTGGAGATCAGAGCTGAAAATGTGTTGCTGGAAAAGCGCAGCAGGTCAGGCAGCATCCAGGGAACAGGAAAATCGACGTTTCAGGCATAAGCCCTTCTTCAGGAACTGAAGAAGGGCTTATGCCCGAAACGTCGATTCTCCTGTTCCCTGGATGCTGCCTGACCTGCTGCGCTTTTCCAGCAACACATTTTCAGCATCTCTAGAGAGAAAGCATTAGAAGTGAGAGAAAGTGTTAACATTTCAGGTCCAATGATCCTTCTTCAAAACTGATTGTAGCTAGGAAAAGGTTAGTATATATATGCTGAAGATGGGGGAAGGGGTGCAGAGGAGTAAACAATTATCAAAAGAGATGGAAAATGGGTTATGGATTTACTTTCAATATTTTATATTAATCCATTAAGTCAAAATCAAATTCAGTCACTATTTTATGTACATTGCTTTAAATAAAAATGTATTTACTCCTCCCACCAAACCCCATCTTCAACATATTCACCAATCTCTTGCTGCCAGACCAGCTGACATTTTCCAGCAATTTTCATTTTTGTTTCAATCAACGTCCTTCCTGATGCCGTACATATCTGCAGAACAAATTACTTTACATGGTTTGGCAAACAATTCTCAAAAAAGGAAGAAACAAATGGTGCGGAAACACCAAGGACTTTCTGACTATGCAAAATACAAAGGCACTGATAGAATCTCTACAGTGCTGAAAGAGGCCATTTGGCCCAATGAGTCTGTACTGAATCTCTGAAAAGTGAAGAGTTGAACCTGGATCCCCAGCACTGTGAGGCAGCAGTGCTAACCACTAAGCCACCGTGCTGCCTCATAAGCTCTTCATTTATGCCAAGTTCAACTACTGAAATGAAAAATCTCCTGCTGCTTTATCGCTTTAAAAATCTTTGAAAAGATTTCAAAATTATTTTTAAAGAACAGTATATATGACAGTTAGTAAGTTTTGAAGAGTGTGGTGCTGGAAAAGTACAGCTGGTCAGGCAGCATCTGAGGAGCAGGAGAATCGATGTTTCGGGCATAAGCATCGATTCTCCTGCTCCTCGGATGCTGCATGACCAGCTGTGCTTTTCAGGCACCACACTCTTCGGCTCTGATCTCCAACATCTGCAGTCCTCACTTTCTCCTAGTTACTAAGTTTAATTTTTATTTATCAATATAATGTTATCCCATTAACATTATCAGTGGTTTGAGAGCTCAGACATGTGTGGAAGTATGTGCGTTGATCTACTGTAGGATCTTTACAGAAAGACTGAAATATTTATCATTTTAACTTTATTTCTTATTTTCTAACTTACACTACCTGTAAGGTAATGTAACTTTTCTTTCTTTATTTCTGTATTTTGTATCACTGATTTGTATCTCGATAATTTATATCTAAGGTGTGCCATGTGGGGTGACATTGTGAAATTTTCATTGTACTCCTGTACATCTGCACTTGAGCAGACATGACAATAAACCTAATTCTAATTCTAATCTTGAAAAAGTAAATCAACAACCCATTTTCCATCTCTTCTGATATTTATTTCTCCTGGCATGAAGGAGAGCTAGAAAGAGGTCATTGATTTGCCATTACCCTTCTTATGTAATATTGCTCAAACTCAAAATCTACCACACTGCCTTTATTGTATTTTTGGGCATTAATATTACTTTTCATTATTTCAATTTCCAAACAATGAATCGGTATTCAGGCTAAACTGTCTGCATTCATTGAATACAGATGTTGGTCAGACGCCAAACTTTCTCTGACCCAAAGATTGAAAACGCAAGGGGATGAAATTTTTCAGCAGTGCTGAAGCACCATGTTGATCTTTAATCAGATGCAGGTTGCTGATTGTTTCTCCATACAGATGAAAAACATAATTAAATAAGAGCAACTGCTGTATCCCAGTACTACCGCCTTAAATTATTCCTTCGTTTTCAACAGTAAATGGCTGATATGGCCACAGTGCTTTAAAAATATGGACAGTTAAGGTCACCTTGATTTTACATCCAATTCTATATTTATAACATTTTGACTGTTTCTTCTCCTCATTAAACACACGGTCAATCTTTTGTGTCCACACTGATTTAAGTATTTGACCTTGGTGTCTTCTTCCTTTTTAAATCATCATTTTCTCCACCTTTAGAATTCACCAATCGAAATTTTCTTCCTATTTCAAACATTTCATCAAAGAAGGTCCACAAATTTGCAATACAAGCAGGAGCTAGCCGATCATATTCCATCACAGTAACACTCTCGAGCATAAAGCTGTTGCCATGATTCCTCATCCCACACACATACCCTTAAAATTGAACTTTACCATAGAAATGTCAGTTCACAAGAACAATCACTACATACCAATAAACCTCCCCATGACCCCCCCCCCCCCCAACCTACAACCCTACCATCTTTGTCCATTCAATTTTGGTCTCAACTGGGTCTCTGAACATTTTGGAATCAAGTAGACCCAACCCTTTCAGATTATCACTTTGCAATTGCAATCTTGCACTCAGATGACTTGAAACCTAGTCTTAAGTACTCCCATTACCACAGCTTAACTAGCCAGTTCTCAATATTTTAATATCTTAGTTGCACATTTAATTGGCAAAACAATGCAATAGTTTCTGGGGAGTGGGGGGACACAATTCATCAGAAGCAGCAACGACTGAGCTGAAGAATGGACTTGTCCCTCATATAAAGACACCAACAATATTTCCAGCCAAAAATTCTCTTAGTCAATATGCTTGCTGTGTCCATGTATGTTCATTGCCACGTATTCCAAGTGTACACATTTTATAGTTTCTTTCATAGAGAATGAAATGCCAATGCTTAAGGTATGGTTATACATTTTTATAATTGAAAGAGTATGACCTCAATTGTAATGGTGGTGCTAGAAAACAAAATAGCTTCCAATTTATAGTAGTCAATTGAAATGTCAATGCAGGCATATGAACATATACCATCCTCTGTTTTTCTTCAGTTTTGGTGAAGCATTTCCTTGTTTTTAACTTAAGCAGAGCTTATTGGCCTGCATGACACCTGTTCTAGCCAAAACTAAATGTTCCTTACACCGTGAATAACAATGAACTACTGCCAGCTATTGTTAATGGAGCCATGAATGCTGGATGGAATCTCATGGCCAAATAGCTTTATGAACATGTATCTTATCTGAAAGCATTTACAAGCTGTCCCTCAGTCATTGAAACGATAAATCAGAACACAAAGATTCCAACATACCCCAGTATTCGTGCAAGAAATAAGGTTTTTTATTTCATAGCATCAAGGAATTTGGTCCACAGAGGCCATTAGGCCTTGCCAGCCTCATTCCACTCTCCAGGTTTAGGTTTGTTGCCGTGTAGATTATAACACTGCAAGTATTGATAGAAGTATTTTTGAAATGTGGTAAACATTCAGCAGTGAATACAAGACTCCAGGACATTTGGGTGAAATAAATTCCCTCTTCATCCTCCTATAATCCTTTTATTAAGTAGCTTCAATTGAAGTCTTCTCTCTGGTGACAACATTAGATCTCCCCTATCAAGTCTACCTGGACTGTTCATAATTTTTACACTCCCACTTAAATCTCTCATTAGTTTCATGTGTTCGAAAGAAGACAACCCTTTCAACCTAATTCAACTGCTTTAGTATGAGAGAGAAATATTTACACAAAATCTGTCACATCAAGTTCGGCATTGGGCTCCACTGTAGAGGGTGTAAGTTACATCCCACAAGTAGCTATAACTCAGGAAATAGAAGGGAATGAGGAGCTCAAGAAATGATTAAGTAGACACAGTGGGAACCTGATTTAAAACACAGAAGACTCAACACTGTAGAATGTACAAATGTAGAATTGATTAGATTTAAAAAGAACCCAATCACCGCAAAATGCATCAATCAGGAAGCAAGTCTAGTTTTGCAAAGAATGACAGAAT
Organism: Chiloscyllium plagiosum; assembly: GCF_004010195.1. NCBI lineage: Eukaryota > Metazoa > Chordata > Chondrichthyes > Orectolobiformes > Hemiscylliidae > Chiloscyllium > Chiloscyllium plagiosum. The sequence goes on from NC_057719.1 coordinate 65,713,121, forward strand.
TCTGTGATAGGTTTGCATAGTTTGATATTATGTGATGATTAGGATGCTTAAGTAACCAACACAATTGCACAGTGTATAAATGTGTAAAACGAACTATGACTGGGGAGACAGAGCTGTGTCATATGTATACACAGTTGTATAATAAAACATAATGTCTTGCTCAGACCTTCAACAATCTCAGTCTCTAATTGATGTGCTCACAGAATGTGCTCCCACATCTAATCTAGCTAACATACTCAACTAGGTTTTCAGTGTCTGAATTGTTGGAGGATACAGGAGGCAGCTTTATGAATTTTCCTATGAGGGATCAGTGACTTCTTCCTCAGATAAAGGCTGGTGGGGCTGCTCTTTGAGGGTGGGAACTGTGTAGATGGTGCAGGTGGAAAATGTGAAAGGAAATTAGTTATGAAACAGGGATGGGATTTTGAACATTTTGAGAATACATTCACAGTGTTGTTAATGGGGAAGCACCGTGGAACAATGAATCTTACTTGGTTGCTAGGCATTGGATGCCTCAACATTTCTGCATGACTAGATATTCTCATTTCTGCAAACTCAAGTTATGGGGTGAGAAGACAAATGTCAGCTCCCTGCCACCCCATTCCTGCCACCAACACCCATCTTGACTCTCACCTTCTTATTGTGGATTGTTTACTGCTGCAATGAGACAATGAGATTGAGTAAGATCGAAGTGCCTAGTACCATTGTTAGTGCTGGGGCAGAGGTGGTGAGGTATCCCAAGTGAATGAGTCAAAAGCACAGAGGGCTGGAAAGGTTCACAATCTGGGGTGAATTGGATGGATGAGAGCCATTGAAGGAAGGTGCCGCAGATAACAGTGAGAGTGGTAGACTATGAGCTTTAGTGGGAGGTGGATGCAATAGCACAGATAGTGAGAGTGTGAGTAGCAGAGATAAGACAGTAGCATTTACCCTCACAGAGCACAGAAAGTCATTAGCCTTCTTCCCCCATTGTTGGATGCCCCTCCACACCTGTGAGCTGGGCAGCAATATTAGACTGTGCTGGTTGAATCTGATGATGTATTCTTCTTTGCTGGGCCTGAAGAAAGAGAACAGTCTTCCTCTGCAGCAGAACCTCTAGGTCTCTGTCAGTAAATCAGGGCACCACCTTGCCTCCATTGATCATCTTTGGGGCTATTCTACCCAAATTATTTTATTTATTACAGTTCCTGCTGCCTGTTATATACTATCCATTTGAGTCATGCTTTCTGCCTTGCATTTGAGGACAGACAGTAAAATTAATTATAGAATCAACTATCGTACAAGAATTTTACTTGTACCTCTTTAATTAGCTAAATTCAATTGCTTGTGCTGTTAGATTCTTCTCAACTGTGAAGGAATAATCCTGGCATGCAGGTCATGAACTGGTGTACAACTGGGGTATAAATATGGTGCTAGTGAGACAAATCCCTGAAGGTCTCAGCAGCAATAAGTATTTCAACTGATGGTGAGTACATTTTAGTGTGAGTTTGATGGATTGAGGCATGACATCATGAAGCATTTGCTAGAGAAACCCTCCATTAAACTCCTTGCTGAATTTTACTTCAATTCAGCCCGATGTACTTAAAGTCATAGAGTCATAGAAATGTACAGCACAGGAACAGACCCTTTGGTCTAACTCGTCCACACCAACCAGATATCCCAACCAAATCTAGTCCCATTTCCCAGCACTTAGACCATATCCCTCTAACCATTTCCTATTCATATATCCATCCAGATGCCTTTTAAATGTTGTAATTGTACCAGCTTCCACCACTTCCTCTGGCAGCTCATTCCATACACACGCCACCCTCTGTGAGAAAAGGTTTCCCTTTAGGTCCCTTCTAAATCTTTCCCCTCTCACCTTAAACCTGTGTTCTCCACTTCTGGTCTCCCCCAGGGAAAATACCTTATCTATTTATCCTATCCATGCCCCTCATGATTTCATTCAGTTGGCTGTGAATCTTTTGAGTTCTCTGCCACAGACAGAATTGTACTAACTGAGTATGTTACAGCATTTAAAAGGCACTTGTATGGGGATATGAATAGGAAGGGTTAAGAGGAATATGGGTCAAGTGCTGGCAAATAGGACTAGATTAGGTAAGGATATCTGATCAGCATGGACGAGTTGGACCGAAGGGTCTGTTTCCATGCTGTACATCTCTTTGACTCGATGACTCTATGTTGAAGACTGAGATTGTGAGATTATTATATAATTAATAATGATTAATATATAAAGAACATCAAAGAACACAAGCATAGTGCAGGAAAGTGCTGTTGAAGCAGATCAGTCACAATCCCATTGAATAGTGGAGCAGGGTGAAGAACTAAATGGTCTACTCCTCATATTACTAAAGTCGTTTTGTTCATAAATAGTTAACATTTTTGGTTTATTGGACATTTCAACAATTTATTTCAGGATTGATTGTACCTTATAGATACTAGGACCGTTGGACAAATCTCCTCTATGCCATATGGTAAAGGCATTTTTACAGACTGAAAGATATAACTCGGGCCTCACAGAGGACTATAGAATGGCATACAGGAATAGTAACTGGTCTAAGTCAATAATGTAAAGGAAACATTTTTGTCAGTCAAGTGCCAACTCCAGAAAAGCCCTAGCTTACTGTTTGTTGTGCAAATTTTAATCATGTCTCTGAGATACTCAGTAGAAGTTCTTGTCAAACACCTAGCTGAGATTGGTATTTATTACATTTCTTTGTGTGTGTAGTACTTTATCCATTTGATGTTTAAGTCGTGCTTTCTTCTTTACATTTGAGTGCAGACAGTAAAACTAATTATAGAATCAACTGTGGTGCAAGAGTTTTATTTTCATGTACATGTACATCTTTAATAACTAGATTCAACCCCTTGTGCTGTTAGATATCATCAATTAGATAGTTACAGAGTCTCTCACTGCAAAGTCTATGGCACTACTTTTGTAAATTCCCTTCCAAGACTTTAAAACACAATTTTATACTAACTTTAGTTCTTACTATCAAATAGATTCAAGTTGTAGCTATTGCAGGCTTATTAAATGATGCTGGAAAATTTAATACAGTAAGATATTTGTATGTTTTGTATAATGTACTCTCAATGTCCTCAAAATTAACTTCATTTAAATATTTTGATGGAAACTAGAAGCAGAGAATTAAGTTGCAATTATACAGAGTAGGATTAGTCAAATGAATTCAGGTGAAAAAAGCAGGAGCTCGTATCCATTTACAATTTTAAAACCACAGGTTTCACTTTATTTTTCATTCTGAAATCTAATAATCTGTCGTCTTTTGATTATTCAGATTATGTAGTATTCCTTGTGAAAAGTTGTACACTTCTTACAACACAGTTCTTCCAATCACTGGAAGATGGTCAGAAATAGTCAAAAATAATTATCCTGCTGATTTTACTGCATTATTTGCAAGCTGCTTTATGTTTTCCCTCCTAGTGTATATGACAATGTTTTCTGTTATCTTGAATTACTTAAATTTGATTAATTAAATGTAACAAAATATGAGATTTGTGTTAGAAACTAATAGTTTATGGTGTTGGCTTCGATAGGGGATGGAGCAAGTGAGGGCTGAGTAGCCATTGTACAAATCAAAATGGTATTGGCCACTATTCCATGACTTCTAGTGACTGTAGGTTTAGTCATTGCTACAGTCTCTGCCATCTACAAGGACAAGGGCAGCTACATGGAAGCACCACCTGAAAGTTCTCCTCCAAACTGCACACCATCCTGATGTGGAACCGTAACAATATTTCCTCATTGTTACTAGGTCAGTATCCTGGAACGGCCCTTCCTTACCGCACTGTGAGCCTAGCTACATCACATGGACTGCTGTGTATCAAGAAAGCAACTTAACACTCCCTTCTCAAAGGTAATTAAGGATGATCAATAAATGCTGGCTCAGCCAGTGATGTCTAAGTTTCATGAATGAATCGTGATCATAACAATAATCAAAGGAAGCTTATATTCTTTTATTTTAATTGTTTTCGAGGTCACTTATAGTCTTTATTTCAAACTCTGTTATACTATTGTTACACTGAGAACTGATAGATTTATTTTGATCACAGAAGTATGCAACACCTTCTCTGAATACCAAATAGTGTCTAACTAACCAGGAAAATGCAATCTCTATGATGTCGACATGATTAAATTCTCTTTAAGCTTGGAATCAAGTTTTTTGTCCAGCATGTTAAGTTAGTTGATTACTAGGCAAAGCCTTGGTAATGCAGGGATACTTTTCGGATGGGAGACGGGCGGTGTGAGAAAAAGCTTTTCTGTTAATGTTTTTGGCTACGCAAGCCGTAGTTGCTGAAATGCAATTAAGGAATTTGTGAGGAGCACTAGCAAAATATTATCTTCATAAATTAAAAGTCTTGTGGAAAAAAACTATGGCTGGCTGTTTAAAAATTTTCTAACCACACTACACTTTACTTCTCAGCCTAAATAGCAGAGTGAAAAGCATTAAGCAGAACGATGCTGTTTCCCTGAAGTGGGCATGTTTACAACTGGCAGTTCCTGGTGCCGCTAAGCACCAAGTAGCTGGTGAGCTGCAAGTAGCTGGTGAGTTAGCAGAGATTCGAAAGATGCCCAGATACCCATTTATAATTGACCATCACAGCAGCAGCGATGTTGTTGGCTTAACAGGCCGAAGATCTGGGCATAGGTTACTCAAAGAAAAGTCACATTTAAAACTACAAGAGTATTGAAGATTTTGGATTATTTTGCAATCTATTCAAGTGAATTATGTGGGTATTGCTTCCAGCAGGTTATTTTATCTGATGCAATAATGCTTATATTACTCCATTGTTATACAAGGTTTCAACACATGACTGGGCCAAAGATCATGAAGCAGGGATTCTTTATTCCACTGGCATCAAGTCATTACAAGCATGAAAATAAATTATGCTCAATCTAGTAAATAATTACAATGTTTGCATGTCTATAGTTTACATTGGGTTGAGGAATAATTTGCCTGATTGCCCTTTCTTCTACAAAGCTTCCTTCCCCAAAGATACCTCTTTTTTCCCCCAGGGATGGTCTGTTGGACTGCTTCAGCATCACTTACTGCTGGAGGTTCGATTACACACTCCCCTGCTTGAAACCTGCCGCCCAGCAACTGCACATAGCACACAGTAGCCACATAAAAAACACGATTAGCAGTTTCAATTGCACCACGATAGCTGGAATGTTCGAAACTATGTTAGTGGTAGCTGTTTCTTCTTGCATCATCAAACTGAGCAAACAGTAAAAGTTGTGGTGATATCCAGCATTTGTTTGAAAACATCGTTTCAGTCTCTTACTGGTCCCTTCCTAGGGATCCAAGCTCTGTGGTGGATCAATCACTTTGAGGTCCAGGTTGTCAGGTCTCCAGGAGTTATAAGCTTGAAAGCACTTGCTGCTTTGTTAGCTCCCTCCCCAAATGATCTCCAATGCACCATTGTCCAGAGTGGAAATGAGCCCGTCCACACATGATACACTCTCTGGATTCACAACCCAGAATCTTCTCCAGGATTCCACCTTGTTATCCAAATGTATTTCACTCCAGGCATCATGCACCAAAATTTCAGGTTCTGCGACAGTGCTGAGTGAGTTACTGGCCACCACAACATCCACCATTTTTCTGGCCTTGAGCGACTCCATCCTGTTAACTATTTTCCAAGGGCTGACCTCAGCTATTAGTTCAACAAAATAGCAGTGACTACCTATTTCCAGCTTCTCTATGATGTTTTGGAGTTCGGGGTCCTACACATCCTGCATGTTATTTCAGCCCCAATTTTGGATGAGCACCTTTGTGCCATCAGGATGATCTGTCCAGTTAGTCTTGCGATCATTCAGTGTTATTCTTCTTAGCGCTTTTATCTCAGTCCTCTTCAACACCATCTCATGCTATGACTTGATGCCTGTTCTATAAAATCTTGCTTAACACACCATAAATTAACATAAAATTTGAATATTTGGAGAGTCAAAGACCATGAAGCAGCAGCTGTTTATTCCACTGGGATCAGATCATTACAAGCGTGTTGGAAAATTAAGGTTAAAAAATGGAGCGTTTACATAAAATGGAGCTATTAGTTTACACTGGGATGAGGAAACTCTTATCCCTCTGCTCCTTCTTCCTTTGAGGCCTGCTTGCCCAAAGACACTCAGTTTTCCAGAGTGGGTCCATTTGACCATTCCAGTTGCCCTCCTTCACTATTGCCACCTGCTGCTGGAGGTTACAGCATTACAACTTAAGCTCCTTTGCTTATTGCTTTTCCTCACCATCACCACCTGCCTCTGGAGGTTCTGTTACTCAGGAACTTAAGGAATTGTGCACATATATCATGGTACTGAAGAATCTAACAGACATTTCTTACAGCTCGGTGCTATATCCAAACATTACATTCACAGGCACCTAAATGTTTGGGTGAGTATAAAGGTAATGGATTACAGTAGACAGCATAGGAGAAAGTGAGGACTGCAGATGCTGGAGATCAGAGTTGAAAAATGTGGTGCTGGCAAAACACAGCAGGCCAGGCAGCATCCAAGGAGCAGGAGAATCGACGTTTCGGGCATAAGCCCTTCTTCAGGAATGAGGCTGGTGTGCCTGAGGCGCTCTTCCTCCAGGCGTTGTGTGGTCAGGGTCTGGCAATGGAGGAGGCCAAGGACCTGCATGTCCTTGGCGGAGTGGGAGGGGGAGTTAAAGTGTTCAGCCACGGGCAGTTGGGTTGATTGGTGCGGGTGTCCCAGAGGTGTTCCCAGAAGTGTTCCGCAAGTAGGCGGCCTGTCTCCCTAATGTAGAGGAGACCACATTGGGTGCAGCCCGCTTGGCACATCAGCCTCATTCCTGAAGAAGGGCTAATGCCCGAAATGTCGATTCTCCTGCTCCTCGGATGCTGCCTGGCCTGCTGTGTTTTTCCAGCACCACATTTTTCAACTACAATAGACAGCAGCATGCTTACAGTAATGTGAAGCCTCAATTGATTCCTGTTGAGGTGGAGTTTGAGATCTTCATACCTTATGGTTACATGCTTTGATACTGTGATGTTATCATGAGTATGTCTCTTAGAAGTACACTGGCATACTGACTGAGAAATAAAACACAATTGAAGCCGATGTTGAGTAGAGCTCCTTTTACATCTTTGCACTTAGTAGCCATTTCCATTGCAAACTGCAAGCTGTGTGCAGTTCAAATCTTCCTCAGCACCATCTGAGCAATGCAACTAAAAAAATACTGCTGGTGATATCGCTCAATTGCCATTACTTTTTCTGAAATTTCTCGTCCTTTTCAACCGACTGTTCTTGCCCAGCTATTACTGAATTGCATCCTTTATCAATTTAGTTGGCCTGTACTATTTTTACTTAAGTGAGATTTGAATTCAATCCTCCCAACACAATCTGGAGTCCATTAACAGAAAATGTACTTAATGATTTTACAACACTGAATTAATTTTCTCACCAAAACTTATTCAGTTCCCTATTAAGTTTGCTGATGTTAAAATCTTGGTTGCTGCATCTTTCTGGAACAATCCCAAATATTCAGCACCCTTTCTATGAAATAGCTATAGACATTCTGTTCATTTGTCTTAACATGAAGTTGTTCCCATGCTTTTCCTTGTTGTGGTTATGGGAAATCATGTTTCGGGTTTAGTTTATTGATTTCCTTAAAGTTCTTTGAATAAGTCAATAATATGTTCTTTCAGTCTTCTTTAATGCAATCAAAATCAGTTTCTTTCTTTCATAATGATATCTGGCATTTGATGCATGAGCTAAAGACATCTGACCCATAAGTGTATTTTTTCCTTTCTGTAAAATGTTGACCAGGCTTACACCCACAATAGACCTGAGCTGAACCTTATAAAGATTCCAAAGCGCCATTGTCTATTGGCTCTAATGTATCACTTATGGACGTATGAACAATTCAGCAAAAATATGTAGTCTAGAATCTTGCCGTGTGAATCTTATTCAAGCCTATTATTATTTTCGATGAGTGTACTGCTGGAAAAGCATTGCAGGTCAGGCAGCATCTGAGGAGCAGGAGAGTCGATGTTTTGGTCATAAGCCCTTCATCAGGATGCTGCCTGACCTGCTGTGCTTTTCCAGTGCCACAATTATCAGCTCTGACTCTCCAGCATCTGCAGTCTTCACTTTCTCCCATTATTATTTTGAATATTCAATATAGAACCAGTGCCATATTTACCGAAATGTATCTAAGATGCCAGAAATACTTGTGTCAGCTTCGACATACAGTAAGTTCAATGGGTCAAATTTTCTGAAGAGTGGCAATCTCACACAAATTTTATGTGAAATAAGAGAGTTCCACATTTCTAAGAGAAACCTCCCTCACAACTGCAGAACCATATTACCATTCTGACAGTTTTTTTGTAGCACAGAACTGTCAGAGAAGGGAAAAAAACCATGCCCCCTTTTCACAGCATGGGTCAGCTGCTGAAAGAGCCTACCTTTGGACAGAGTATTCATAAATGAATGAATGAATGAATGAGTGTGGTCCTGAAATTGAAATTGCATTTTCAATTTAACTGAAATGTTAAAAACCTAAATACCTTGGTATGTTATTTTGTTTAAGCAAGCTGTTAAAATAGGTTAGTTGCTTATGCAGTGTTTGACAGGCAGTAAAAGACATTATTGTGGGACATATGCAAAAAAAAAGGCATTTCTACTAAATGTGTTTTTCCAAAATAAACAGGAAAAGGAGTTTAGATATTGGTCTGTGATTATTGCAGGTGCTTCACAAGTTCTTTGAGATTCTGATGTATGCTTCATTTGATTCCTGCTGAAATCTATTAATGTACAGTAAATCCCTTAGAATTATGAAATATTCAGAATGAGTGTGGTACACTTTCATTCCACCTTCACACATTCCAAAGCGTGCAACATGCATATTAAATAATGTCAGGAAAATAAATCAGTTACCACAAGCCTGTGTTTTCTCATTGAGTGTTTCAAACACCAGCTCTCAAAGGCTTGTGTGACTTTGATGGATGTATAGATATGTGTTATTTTAATGCTGCTGTTGATGTGGAGGAACTGAGGTTACAATAACTTTAAAGTGCAAAATGTCCCAGCTGTGTCACTCGATCATCCGCTGACGTGGTATGTGTTCTGCTAAGTTTCAATCTACATTGCATGTATTCAGTACTAATGAAAGTCGGTGCTCTGCAATATAAATACAGGAGCAGCCCCAGGGTGTTTTCTTACTTGTACCAAAGGCATTTACAGTTGCCAAAGCCACCCTTCTAATTGGCAAAAATACTGCAAAGTGTGGAGGAAAAAGCAACAGGAAGATGTTTAAATAATCATAAAAAACATATGCCAAAATACTGCATCTAATCAAAACCTAATTAGAAAATGTGGCTTCCAAGCATCCCTCTTTCCAATTACCTGCAAAACATCTTAGATCTGCTGCTTAAAGTATTTGCTCAGATTAACAGATTTAAAACAGAATCAGAAGTTGATTTTAGAACATTCAAGTGAAAGCCGTAGTGCTACCTTTGAAGTTTAAGTTGGCGACGAAAATTCATCACACAAATGTGGCCCTGTTCATACCAAAAAGGCAATGGTCTTTAGTTGGAATTACATTGGTTGAAACTGCCTCGGATAAGTGTATTGTGTGACCAATTCAGGAAGCGCAGCCTCCACAATGGAAAATCTGCCAGTAAGAGGCATGAGTCCCAGTAAAAACAAAAAAACTGATTTTTTTTCCTTTCTCTTTAAAGTACATTTATAACATTAAAAATATCCTGACAGGGAGATGGTCCTGATCACTGACACAGTTGGCCAAACATCGCTCGCAAGTAATCATGGGGATGGCTGAATTGCAACTGTAAGCTCACACGTTCATAAGATCTTGGAGCAGAATTAGGCCATTCAGCCCATTGAGTCTGCTCTGCCATTCAATCATGGCTGATATGCTTCTCACCCCTAATTTCCTTCCCTCTCTCCATATCCCTTCAACCCATTACCAATTAAAAATTTGTCTAGTTCCTCCTTAAATTTACTCTCTGTCCACTACACTTTGGGATAGCAAATACCACGAATTCACAACCCTTTGGGAGAAGTAGTTTCTCTTCACCTCTGTTTTAAATTGCTACCCCTTATCCTAAGACTATGACCTCTCATCCTAGAATGCTCCAAAAGAGGAAGCACCTGCTCCATGTCTATTTTATCCATAAGTCTTATTGTCTTGAATACCTCAATTTAATCTCCCCTCATTCTTCTAAATTCCAAAGAATATAGGCTTAAACTCTTCAGTCTTTCTTCATACAACAACCTCCTTATCTCTGGGATCAATCTAGTGAACGTCCTCTGAACTGTCTCCAATGCCATTATATCTTTCCTCAAATGAGGGGACCAAAACTGGACAAAGTACCCCAGGTGTGGTCTCACCAATACTTTGTATAGTTACAGCAATACTTCCTTACCTTTATATTCTATTCCTTTAACTATAAAAACCAACATTCCATTTAACCACTAAAAAAACCACTTTCTTTATTATCTGCTGTACCCGCATGCTAGTTTTCTGTGACTCATGAACTAGGACGCCCTGATCCCTCTGCACCGGAGCACTCTGAAGTCTCTCTCCATTCAGATAATAGGTGCCTTCCCATTTTTTTGACCAAAACGCAAGACCTCACACTTATCCATCTCCATCCGCCACATTTAGGCCACATTCCTAACCAACTATATCTATTTATAAGGTTCTTACTTCCTCATAGCAATTTACCATCTTGCCTATTTTTGTGTCGTCGGCAAGTTTGGCTATAGGTAGCTCATATAGAAGTTATAGTTTTCTGCTAAATGATGAATGATGCCCTCTCACTTTGCTATTCTAGTTTTCCTATTGATAATTTTTACAGGAGCAATTTTATTTTTCAAGTAACTGTAGATCTTTTTGGATGAAAGCCCTCAATCTCATGATCTTATTGAATGAGGGGGAAGGCTCATGCGGTTGAATGGTCTACTCCAGCTCCTAATTCTTGCCTTGCGTGTTCTTGGCTGATTACACCATGGAACAGGCATACATTCACACTTTTCTTTTTTCCACTCAAATCATAGGGACTTCCAGTAACCTTGCAATTGTTCCTAATTTTTTGTTTCTCAAAGAATGCTTACGTCTGCCGTCAATTGTGTTAAACTGCAGATGAGGTTTAAATATCCTATTCTTCCCTGACAACATTACTGGCTTTTGTACAGAGGTGTTTATTGTTGGCTGAAATGGAATATTCTTGGAACAATGCAAGTTTGTTTTTAGCTTTGTGTTAAAGCATTAAGATCTGTAAAAAATATTCAGCTTTATTGCACACTAAAATATTGGCATCAGAAATCCATAGTAAGTATTCTCATTAACACCAGTTTAGTTACAGCTGGATCATGCCTATTTATCACAATGTCACGAGTTACATATTTGACACATTTATTTTCCTAAAAACCAGATGCTTTTCAAAAATCCGCTAAGTATTACAAGAAAAAGTCCTTACATTACTGCAGCTATCTAAAATCGCAGCATGTTTTGGTATTATTTTAAGGGTGGTTGATCTGGAATTGCAATTAGTGGAATAAAATGAGGAGGCTTCATTCCGGATTCTCGGTGAAATATAAGTTTTCATACAACAGCTCAATCCCAGCATGAATATTGTTTGAAAGTTACTTGACACAGGATGTTAAATAGCTGTAAATTTAGAACAAGAATTTCCTGGCTGTACAATCACTGATCTGTGTTGGTTTACACTGTCTGGATGTGTGGGATGGTCTTGGAGAGCTGCAGGAGACCTGAACACTCAGGGCACACATTAACATCTCAGCTCCTTCCCAAAACCTACCAATGCAAAGCAAACCCTGTTCGAGTCTGCCAACTCTCTGACAGAGTTCACCTTCATACCAGTTTCCTTTTACAATAATGACAAAGGAAAGAAACCAGACTCACAACAATTTACCTTTGAACCTTTGCTCTGTCTGTGCACTTATATTTATACAGCATTGTAGTGTGCTTTTGTTTTGAAACAATACTGTAGCTGCCATACTAGAGCAAAGAGGAAAGATTCTTAATCCATACTTTGAGCACGTTGTCTAGCACTGCAATGCAGCACTGAGCAGCTGCTGTCTTTTAGATGAGATATTAAACTGAGAGTCTGTGAGGTCCAAGTGGGCATGAAAAATTCCAGGATTACATTTTGAAGAAAAATAAGTCACCAGTGTCCTGGCCAATTTTAATCTCACAACTATCATGTTATTGTCTGTGGAGGCAGTCCATATTCAATTTGGCTAGCAAGTTCCACAAATTTCAAAAGAATATAAGCATTTTGGCCGCTGTGTGAGGTGAGGTATAAATGTCTGTTTCTATTTCTCTTTTGTGATTGCAAAACTGCCATCATGCTTTGACGGCAATATCCAATCCATTCAGTTCCTTATAAGACAGCACATCTTAATCATAAAGGTTGGGATCCCTACCAGTAATTCAAAATAGACCCTGCATTGCCACCAAAGACTGCAGACTTCCTGAAAAATCTGGGAACTCACTACAACATCTCCAAAAATACTCCTTGATATTTCCTGAGAGTTTACAGTAGCAAAGGTAAGTATAAATCAACTTATTGCAAGTTGGATGTTTGGCCCCATTAAATAATGCTGCAGATGAGTAATCTTACAAGTTTACATTGAATGGATCCTTCTGGACCAAGCTGTAAATCATTTGTCAAATCAATTGGTGGTTTTGCAAATTGTTTGTTGTGTTTTGAGAATGTATGTTTTGGGTAAAATAGTAAATGAATGGGATCCTGTCTACTTTAAATCCTGTTTGATCTTGAGCATGCTTGGCTTGGTTGTTATGGAGCCAATGAGAGCAAGATTGATTTACTGGGAAAGAGATGCAAGAGACTTTCACCTTTGGACAATAGCAAGTGGTGTCTTGATTACTCTGGGTAGACTGTTAATCCCCAAATCTAAAAGCTAAGTGTTTGGAATACCTGGTTTTGTAAACAGCAAATTGTTTATTTAACCTCTAGGTCTATATGATAGCTAATTAGCATCTCTACCTGTATACAAGGCCTATGTGATTCATATTGTTATAGGGATGGTCCTTGAGAGGGCAAAAATCCACCCATTATAGCATTAGATTACTAGGTTTTTCTTACAATATCCCTTAAACCTCATAAGAGAAAGTGAGGACTGCAGATGCTGGAGATCAGAGTCGAAGAGTGTGATGCTGGAAAAGCACAGCAGGTCAGGCAGCATCCAGGAAGCAGGAGAATTGACGTTTTGGGCATAAGCCCTTCATCAGAAATCAGAGGGTGGCTCAAGGGGGCTGAGAGATAAATGGGAGGTGGCAGGGTTGGGGGCAAGGTAGCTAAGAATGTGATAAGTTGTTGAAGGTGGGGTGATGGTGATAAATCAGAGAGGAGGGTGGAAAGGAAGATGGACAGGTAGGAAAGTTCAAAAGGGTGGTGCTGAGTTGGAAGGTTGGATCTGGGATATGGTGGGGAGAAGGGAAATGGGGAAACTGGTGAAATCCAACAGCCTCCAACCACATAGTCCAGGAATCCTTCCCCACCTGGTTCTACCTCTTACCCAAAATTCACAAACCTGACTGCCTCGGTCGACCCACCATCTCAGTCTGCTCCTGCCCCGCTGAACCTATCTCTATATACCTTGATAGTGTCTTCTCCCCCTTGGTCCAGGAACTGCCACCGATATTTGGGACACCACCCACGCCCTCCACCTCCTCCATGACTTTCAGTTCCCCACTCTCCAACGCCTCATCTTCACAATGGACATTCAAGTCCATGTACACATCCATCCACCATGACCAGGACCTCCAAGCCCTCTGTTTTTTCCTCTCCCACCGAGCCATCCAGTGCCCCTCCACCAACACACTCATTTGATTGGCTGAACTGGTCTTTACCCTCAACAATTTCTCCTTCAAATCCTCCCACTTCCTCCTGAACAAAGGGGTAGCCATGGGCACCCCCATGGGTCCCAGCTATGTCTGTCTCTTCGTCAGGTACATGGAACAGTTCATCTTCCATAGCTGCACCAGCACCATTCCCCACCTTCTCCTCCACTACATTGATGACAGTATCAGCGCCACCCTGTGCTCTCACGAAGAGGTTGAACAGTTCATCAACTTCACAAACACCTTCCACCCTGACCTCAAGTTCACCTGGAACATCACAGACACCTCCCTCCCCTTCCTGGACTTCTCCATCTCTATTTCCGGTGACTGACTCAACACTGACATCTACATCAAACCCACAGCTACCTGGACCACATCTCCCATCCTGCCTCCTGTAAAAACATTATCCATTTTTTCCAATTCCTCCGCCTTCACTGAATCTGCTCCCAGGAGTTCCAATTCCAGCATAGAACATCCCAGATGGCCACATTCTTCAAAGAGCCCAATTTCCAGGTGGTCAACGATGCCCATCAGCACGTCTCATTCACTTCCTGCACCTTCGCCCTCAAACTCCACCCCTCCAACTGCAAGTAGATGAAGGTGGGGGTGAAAGTGATCGATCAGATAGGAGGTTGGGGCAGATAGGTGGGAAGGAAGATGGACTGGTAGAACAGTTCAAAAGGACAGAAACCCCCCGCTTCCACCCCATCAATCTCCGGATACATCGCATCATCCTCCACCATTTCTGCCACCCACAAACAGACCCCACCACCAGGGATATATTTCCCTCCCCACCCCTGTTTGCATTCCAGAGAGACTGTTCCCTCCACGACTCCCTTCTTAGGTCCACACCACCCCCATCAACCCACCCTCCACTCCCGGCACCTTCCCCTGCCACTGCAAGAGGTGTAAAACCTGCGCCCACAACTCTCACCTCACCTCCATCCAAGGCCGCCAAAGGATCCTTCCACATCCAGCAGAGATTGTCCTTCACCTCTAAACACCTCATCTATTGTGACCATTGTTCTCGATGTGGTGTCCTCTATAGGAAGCCTACATATGGAATGTTTCAGAGAACATCTCAGATATACCTACACTAAACAGCCCGGTGGCCAAATACTTTAACTCCCCCTCCCACTCTACCAAGAACATGCAAGTCCTGGGTCTCCTCCATCGCCAAACCCTTAACAACCGCTGCCTGGAGGAAGATTGCCTCATCTTCTGGCTTGGGACCCTTCAGCCACACAGGATTAATGTGGATTTCACCAGTTTTCCCATTTCTCCTACCCCCATCTTATCCCAGATCCAGCCTTCCAACTTGGTACCGCTCTCTTGAATTGTCCTACCTGTACATCTTCCTTCCCACTAAGCATTCCCAATTAACTTTTCCCCAGCCCACCCCCCCTCCCATTTATCTCTCAGTCCCCTTGGGGCACCCCCAATTCCTGATGAAGAGCTTATGCTCGAAACATTGACTCTCCTGCTCCTCGGATGTTGCCTGACCAGCTGTGCTTTTCCAGCACCACACTCTTTAATCCTCATAGGCCATTGATGGTCATGGGTTCATCTCCTTCAGTTCTAAGTCCTGGCACTTCCTCCCTAAACCATTGCACCTTTGTACCTCACTTTCGTCCTTTAAGGAACCGCTAAAACCGACCACTTCTAACAAACTTCTGGTCATCTGCCTTAATGTCTTTCTATGCTGTAATTTGCATTATAATTCTCCTTTAAAGTGTTTTGGAAAGTCCCCATAATTTCAGGAAAGGACTGAATGAAACTGGAGTTTGATGAAAGATTTACGGAGCTTCAACTTGTTCCTTATAAAGACTTTATTTTTGTGAATGAAGGTTTTATTACATCTCCTCGGGTATTCGACTAGCACTTTTAATAAAGCATTTGATCTGTGATTTTTTCTCTTTAGTAACTCAACTCATTTGAACTATAAAATGGAAAAGTACTACAAGTAGTGATGAATTATAATGGCCCAGATTTTGCTGAAGTGAACCAAGTTAGTCAGATTTGTTCCCTTTCACTACAGTTCAAAGTTCTTTTGTCCTGCAGGGTACTGAAAGTACAAGTTAATAACAGCACAGCAAGGCCGATGGGAATTGGAGTGGAGGTGTCAGGGATGGGGCATTGAATTGGGAATGATGGGGCCAATGTTATATCCCTTTAATCAATGAAATCTAAGAATTTACAAAAAGCATTGGAATAACCGAATAACGAGATGATTTAAAATCAAATCAGTTTTAGAAAGTGAAATAATGGGAGGGAAATTGGATTAAGAGAAGCCAAAATGAAGACAGTTTACCCTTTTTTTATTTCCTACTTTTCCTTTCTGATTATTTCCTATTGGAACCATCATGCTACACTTCATATGGACCCTTTTCTGGGACAGGATCGTCCATTGACATTTCGGTAATATGAATTGCTAAATGAAAAGTTTCTTCCATTATTAAATTCCATTATTATATATTCCATTTAATTAGCCATTACCAGGCAAATATCATTCAACCTAGGGATGTCGAGGTCTGGATTTTGTGTGTTTCGTGGCACAAGATCATAAATCAACAACAAACTTGTACCATTTCACAACTGAGAATGTTGCTTCCTCACAAGTTGCTGCGTAATTGATGCATTAATAATGGCAGATTTTATTATACTTACCCTTTATTTTACCAGAAATATAAGGTAAATATTCTACCAACACACTAGAGCTAAGCTTTGTAGTTCAAAAACAGAATTTGATGGAAAAGCTCAGCAGGCCTGGCAACATCTGTGAAGAGAAATCAGAGTTAATATTTCGGGTCCAGTGACCCTTTCTATGATTTACAGCATCTGAAGTTCTTGTGTTTTTTACTTTGTAGTTCAATGTTGCATTACACTTAGGTAATTTATCAGTGTTCATACAAAAAGCTTGGCTCCACCCTTAAGCTGTGCATAGCCATTTTAATATTACATGGTAGTCCTCATATAATAAGCGCAAATGTACAATAACAAATGCTGCAAATTGTACAATGTATAGTCAGACATTAGACATATCTTATAATGCATAAAATGTGGTTAGTTTTTCAGGTGTGTTTCTACAAATGATGAACATTTTCAATTCTGTCACATTTTAACACGGTGAGCTTGATCATTATTACCAGCATTGACCTTAAAAAGTTTGCACAGTACCAAAATGATCAAAGGCCTATGCACTAGTTTTAAGAGAGTGAGATCAGTACTGTTCTCGGCTGCTGCATACTAACTATGTAGCATAGCATCAAAGCTATCACTCGTGGAATAGCATATTTGAACGTGGGGAACGTGTAAATTATATTTGAAGCGACATCAATCACTTAGAACCCCATGCTATTATTATAGGCCCAATGTGTTTCTTTGTTGACCAGACACAACAGGCTTCAGTCCTGTATGCAGTGCAGGATTTGTGGTGACAGAGCATGCTGTATGTGACATGGGAAAATTCTTTTGCAGTTCGTTTTAAAATAGGCAAGGGTGTAGAATGAGCACATGGAGGATATAGGTCACAACATTGCTGTGTTCTTTAGCCTTAGCTTTAATCTTTTTTCAAAAGTTTGTACAATATCCACTCAGTTGCTGTGATTAACTGTGCTTCAAATCTACTTGGCATAATATATTTTGCACTTTATTGCATAGGTAAGATGTGTTTTAATGCCTCTATTTTACTCTTTAATACAAATATAACAAAGGGGTAGATGTCACTTAAAATACTGAAAAGAGGAATGTTTAAAAGCAAATACATCAAGCATCCATTTACTCACGTTCTTGATTGATATTACTTAGGTTTTGTCCTGTAGGGATAAAGAGCAACAGTAGCAAGCGGCACAGTGGCACAGCGGTTAGCACTGCTGCCTCACAGCGCCTGAGACCCGGGTTCAATTCCCTCCTCAGGCGACTGACTGTGTGGAGTTTGCACACTCTCCCTCGTCTGCGTGGGTTTCCTCCGGGTGCTCCGATTTCCTCCCACAGTCACAAAGATGTGCAGGTCAGGTGAATTGGCCATGGTAAATTGCCCGTAGTGTTAGATAAGGGGTAAATGTAGGGGTATGGGTGGGTTACGCTTCGGTGGGTCGGTGTGGACTTGTTGGGCCGAAGGGCCTGTTTCCACACTGTAATGTAATGTAATCTAAAAAAAAATTGCTGGGAGAATTGGCACAATTGTTGGCTAGGCCAACACTTATTGCCACTGCTTAGTTACTCTTGAGAAGGTGGTGATGAGCAGCCTTCTTAAATCACTGCGGTCCATGTTGTGAAAGAACGTTCATAATGCTGTTAGCAAGAAGTCCCAGGATTGTGATATGTGCCATGATAATGTGGATCATGTCTTGCACCAGGTGTCCGAGATGGTAGTCCAAAGATGAAGCGTGGTGTGAGCGAAGCGAGAGAAGTGTGAGCATTCATAAGGGTCACATACATAAGCAGGGATGGACAGCATTATGGAGATTGGGCGTAAGTAGATGAAGGTGAGTATTAATGTTCCGATGGGAATGTGAGCTGCCTGGATACACAGAGGATTGAGTGGAGCTGCAAGCTATGTTGTTCTGAGTTGTGCTATACAGGAGGATGCTGAGCTAGTCAATGCGTTATGGAGCTCACCCTCCCGAGGACCCAGATCCTATTGATTCTGGTTGCTGCTTCCTTCCTCGGGCTCTTGCCAGCCCTGTTTCATGAGAGAGGTAAGTTACTTTCTCTCAGTTAAGAGCTTATGTCAGTAGAGCTCCTCAGATCACTCAGCAAGAGAGAGCCAGGAGAGCAGCCTCCCAGGATCTCTGCTCTGTTCCTACGGTTGCTGCAATTCAAACATTCACATACAACTGTGTCACTAAAACTAATACTTTAACCTGTTTAATTAGAATTCCTTTCTTTGAAAGAACGGATGTGTCATCCCTCCTGCCTTTTCTGTTTGGTCAGAGAGCCAAGAAGTGAACATTGGGGAGCATGCATTTATGAGTAATATCAGGAAATATTTTATATTCACCTGTCAGGGCAAATAGACCCTTGGCTAATTGACTCATCTGATAAACAACACCTCCCATAGTGCAGCTCTCCCTTAGAGATACACTGGACAGTCAATCTCACGTAGTTGAGTCCTCCAACTTCTGGTCCAGCACACATAAACAAAAAATATTTAACTATGAAATGAGAAATGATAGAAATCTACATAAAAAGGAGATATTGGAATTTCACCTTCAATTATTCAGTATCTAAAGAGAACTCACATTTTGAGTGCAACATTGCTTTAAAATTGACTGAGAAACAAGCCGTTGCTTGCGGTTGGAATAATGCAAAAGGAGTAGGACAGGCATTCTACTCCTATGTCGGAAGTTAAAAACAGACGGCGCTGGAGAAACTCAGCAAATCTGGCAGCATCTGGAGAGAGAAAGAGGTTTCATATTTTGAGTCCAGTGTGACTCTTCTTCAGAACTCATTTTGAATCTAAGAGTACAACGGAATCTTGTTCAGATGGGCCAATGGGCCGAGAAGTGGCAGGTGGTGTTTAATTTAGATAAATGCGAGGTGCTGCATTTTGGAAAGGCAAACCAGGGCAGGACTTATATACTTAATGGGAATGTCCTGGGGAGTGTTGAACCTTGGAGTGCAGGTTCATAGATCCTTGAAAGTGGAGTCACAGGTAGATAGGATAGTGAAGAAGGCATTTGGTATGCTTTCCTTTATTGGATAAAGCATTGTATATAGAAGTTGGGAGGTTATGTTGTGGCTGTACAGGACACTGGTTAGGCCACTTTTGGAATACAGGGTACAATTCAATCCCTGCTTTAGGAAAGATGTTGTTAATTTTGAAAGGGTTCAGAAAAGCTTGACAAGAATGTTGCCAGGGATGGAGGGATTGAGCTACAGGAAGAGGCTGAATAAGCTGGGGCTGTTTTCCATGGAGGGTGACCTTATAGAGGGATATAAAATCATGAGGGGCATGTACAGGGTAAATAGACAGTCCTAAACTAGAGAGCATACGTTTAAAGTAAGAGGGAAAAGATTTAAAAGGGAACTGAGGGCAATTTTTTCACACAGAGTGTGTGGAATGAGCTGCGAGAGGAAGTGGCGGAGACTGGGATCTTTACAACATTTAAAAGGATGGGTATATAAATAGGAAGGATTTAGAGTGATATGGGCCAAGTGCTGGCAAATAGGACTACATTAGGTTGGGCCATCTGATCAGCATGGACAAGTTGAACCAGTCTGTTTCTGTGCTGTACATCTCTATGACTTTAATCCAATAGAAGGGCGTATCAAGTCTGAAGTATAATAATGGCCAGTTCAATATCGCATCATTGTACTCTCGTGCTCATAATGAAATTTATTCCCCCCATTATATTCCACAGCTGAATTTGAATAGCATCCTCTGAAGTCACTTCACTTCACAAATAGTCCAACAAGACTCTTTAAATAGTTACAAATGTTTTTGAGTCTCACTTGTAAGTCTCCAGCTTTTCTGAATCACGCAAGGATTAAAGTTGAAATGGATGATCCTGTTCCAGTGTTGAAGGCAAATGTACATCTCTGTGACTATGACTCTATATAACCAGCTGATAAAGTAAACTGAAAGCAGAACATGAGATCTTCTGCCTGTAATCACAATCAACACATGCCTTTTTTGTGTACATCTATCCATTTCGACCTCTTTCATCTTCATCCCCATCACTATCGCATCACATTCTTTCTTCTCACTTGCTCCGAATGTGTTCCAACTTGAGTTTCTCATCTTTCATAATACTACTTACCAATGCAGGACAGTGTTCTCCTTCTTCTCACTCCTGTTTAAAAGGACATCTTTCCCTCCATTTCTCTCATCTTCTGTGTCTCTTCCCTCTCCTTTCTCATACAAAAGCCCAGGTCTTCCAATCGCCAGTTGGTCAGAGACCAGATATATCGTCAAAGGTACACATCAGAACCTCGAGAAAATCCCAATACATTTATTCCCCAGGAATTGTGAGGGATTTTGAATCTTCCAATGGGGCAATTCACCTGTGTTTGGAACCCTCTGAGAAAATCTTCAACTCTGAGTTAGAGGCAGAGACTTCAGAGAAATTGAGTTCTAAACTAGTTCTAACACCTCGGTAATGATACAACTGACACTCCTCCTCTAATTCTCTGATCTTCCAGTGCCTGTTGACCCTTTGGCACCCCTCCATATCTTTGATTCTATGTCCAACCTTTCATTTCCCCCCAATCCCGACTCTCCAAACACCCCCCGCCACCAAAACCCTTGACCCTCTATCATCCCCAGCACTCTAAATCACTGTATTATTCTCTAAGACATCAACACCATCAGCCCTCCATTACTTCCCTGAACCTGCACCTTCCAGGACCATGCTACCTTATCCACCCTGCCCATTGGTCTAACCTGCTGCCCTACCCATCTGACCAACAAGGTTTACCTTTCCACCTATGCACACTGCCACAAGAGATTAGCATGTAACATTACAGTTCACGAGGTTGAAGGCAGTGTTTGATGTATATAGAGAACTAATTGACAGGCAAGAAAAAAAGAGTAGAAATAACTGGGTGTTTTTCTGAGTAGCAGGCAATGACTAGTGGGGTACTGCAGGGATCAGTGCTTGGACCCATCTATCTAGAATATGCAGTAATGATTCAGAAAAGGGAACTAAATGCATCTGCAGATGACAGAAAGCCAGAAGGGTAAACTATGAGGAGGATGCAAAGTGTCTTCAGTGTGATTTGGGAAAGGTTAAGTGATTGGGCAAATCCACGGCAGAATGCAATATCATTGCATGAGTAGGTTATTATCTACTTTGGGGAAGCAAAAACAGGAAGGCAGGTTATTATCTGAATGGTGATCGATTGGGAAAGAGGGAGGTGCAGCAAGGCCCGGGTGTTGTTGTACACCAGTTGCTGAAAGTAAACATTCAGGTGCAGTGGATGGTGAAGAAGGCAAATGGTATGTTGACCTTCATAGTGAGAGAATTTGAGTACAGAACAGGGATGTCTTGCTCCAATTATACAGGGCCTCGGTGAAACCACGTCTGGAATATTATATGCAGCTTTGGTCTCCATATCTGGGGAAGGATGTTCTGGCTATGGAGGGAGTGCAGCTTTACCAAACTGTTTCCAGGGATGGCAGGACTGATGTCTGAAGATGGAGTGAATTGGCTTAGACAATGTTCACTGGAGTTCAGAAGATGAAGAGTAAAGAAAGGTCTCATAGAAACCTATGAAATTCTAACATGATTACACAGAGTAACACAGAAAGAATGTTCATGATGACTGGGGAGTCTAGATTCAGTCTAAGGAAATAGAGTAGGCCATTTAAAACTGGGATGAGGTGGGGGTTCTTCACTCATAGAGAGGAGAATATGTAGAATACTTTACTACAGAAAATAGTTGAGGCCAAAACATTGAGTGCTTTCAAGAGGAATTAGATATAGTTTTTAAGCCCAAAGGGATCAATGGGTACGAGAAAGTGACTACAGGCTACGGAGTTGGATGATCAGCCACTATCGTGTTGAATGGCAGAGCAGGCTCAAAAGGCCAAATGTCCTACCCCTGCTCCTACTTCCTATGTTTCTACCTTTAAAATGTTGATGTTGGTTCCCATGTCAATTTCAGCTTTTCATGAGTATTGGCTTGCCTTTTCAGGTCATATAATTTTAATGATTGTAAAATCTGCTGATCACCTAATGTGTGGTTCACAACATTGAAAACTTGTGCATCTTCTGAAATATGCTTTTGGCTTGGTTGATGCTGAACCTCATGGATATGTTTCTGTTTACACTCACTTTTCTGTCAGAATTGTAGTGATGTATCATCTTGCTGGTCACCATTGTTTTGTTTGAGGATCTGGGCTTGGCCTTTGTGCCTTGACCAGATTTCCTGCATATGTGTGCCCAATGTCTCTTGGGGCCACATGCTTCAAAGGTATCAAGGAAAACAGGACAGCTTTTGGAAGGGGCATCAATGCACATCTGTTCTCAATTTAATTGTTTTCTATGATTTACAGACTGCAATAAAAGTGTTGGCGGCCCTCATTGTTATTAGCCTGCCAATGTTGCTTCATACTTGTGTTGATGATCATGTAATACATCAACGGTATTGACCTTTCACCTTTGTTATCGACCAAAACAAACCCCCTCAAAACATTTTAAGAAGATAGCCTAGACCCGAAGTTTTATTTTTACTTTAAAGGTAAATGGAAGGCTTTGCATTCCAGATCCAATTCAATTTGTCAAACTCCTCAATTTTCAGCAAAGCACACTTTATTTTTACATAACAATTAAAATACAAACAAAATAAATAACTGTAAGTCTTTTGAAATGCTTAACAGAATAATGTTTATATATATATGTATATATATATATACATACATATTAACTACTACTA
Source organism: Chiloscyllium plagiosum (assembly GCF_004010195.1). Lineage (NCBI taxonomy): Eukaryota > Metazoa > Chordata > Chondrichthyes > Orectolobiformes > Hemiscylliidae > Chiloscyllium > Chiloscyllium plagiosum. Next base: position 65,736,394 of record NC_057719.1, read on the forward strand.
ATTAACTGTTCCAATATAGTAACATCACATGAACACACCCTTACCAAAGCAAATTCAGTGAATCGATTATCTCAATACAATTCTAGCAGCAGGAAGGGAACCCCAGCTTTTAGCTATAATAGAAAGAGGAGTAAGAGATTCCATATCCAGCTTCAAGATCCACAGAAAGATAAACAAAAAAATCCAATTCTGTGCAAGCTTGACCCCACCCAATCAGGCTGCTTCTATTGTTCCAACTTAAAAAAAAGGCCTCACAAGCTGTTTACTTAGTTGGCTTTGAACAGACTGCTCTGTCTTAACATTCTTCTATGAGAAAAAAAGGACAAAATACATCTTTAAAGTCATAGTATCATCACACCTTCCTCCTTTAAAAAAGAGCCATTAATATACAAAGATGGCTTTATTTTTAAAATCCTTTAGCTTTACACTATTAGTACTCAACAAACATTCACTACTATAGTCCATTTCAGTCCATTTTTTTCCCCAACACATAATGTCTCTGTCTTCATTCAAAATTGCAACAACACATCAGTAATTTCATTCTCGCATCCTGCCTCGTGTATAATTTTCAAATTGAGTGGCTGCAATAATAAGATCCATCTATACAGTCTGGAATTTTTATCTTCAAATTTTGAGGGATTATGATCAGTATATGCAATTGTCTCACACGCATTACTGTCAATGCAAATGTTGGAATGTTGTAATGCCAACATTAAACTTGAGGTCTACCTCTCACTTGTTGAATATTTCTGTTGATGATTACTCAATGCGCTGGAAAAATACACAATAGATCATTCTATCTTCGTATCATCGTCTTGCAAGAGCACAGCACCAACAACCACATCACTTGCATCAATGGCCACCTTGAATGGCTTTGCATAATGAGGTGTGGCTAACACTGGAGCAGTGGTTAGCTCAGCTTTCAGGTCAACAAATGCCTTCTGACATTCCTCCATCCACTGAAAACACTTCTTCAACAAGCCTGTCAGTGGCACAACCTCAGTGCTAAAACTCAGCATGAAGTTCCAATAAACACCACACAGCCTGAGGAATCATAGTATTTCACTATTCTTCAATGGTTTGGGAAACTTCCCAATAACCTGTAGGACCATTTGCCCATGACCAATGACATAGTCCAGGAATGCGACCTGGGTTTTTGTAAATGCTCTCTTACCCAAGTTTGTCAATAAGCCCACCTCCTGAAGTCAATCAAAAAATTCTGACAGACACTCCAAATGTTCCTTCCATGTATGACTAAAAATCACCAGATCGTCGATGTACACCACACAATTCACTAATCTCAAAATGACGCATTTTTCATACCAAATGACATGTCTTTAAACTGGTACAGCCCATTTGGTTTTACAAAAGCCGGAATTTTGTTTGCTCTTTCAGATGAAGATACCTAACAGTATCCTCTGAGTGTCCAAATTTGAAATATAAGTTGTTTGTCCCATCTTCACAATACAGTTTTCCAAACATGGAATACGATATGAATCAGAGTTTGTAACTGCATTATCTTTACAATTGCCCACACATAATCGTTGGGTATCACCTGGTTTTGCCACCATTACAATGGGTGAGCTCCATGCATTGCAACTCACTTTGATTTTATTGTCTTTGAGCATGCGTTCAATCTCTTTTTGAACCTGTGTCAACTTTACAGGGTTAACGCTATTAGGATGTTGCTTAATTGGAACATCATTTTCCATATAGACGCATCACACATAATTAGATTAGTACTTCGCAGCTTTTTCCCACATTCCTCCCCATGTGATTGTAATAACTTTTTCGATTTTCCTCTGGAAGGTAACTCAATAATTTATCCCAATTTTTAGTAACTTCCTCATTGTCCAATTTAAATTGAGGAATGTCCAATTCAGAATCATCTGAACTTAGTTTATTGTTGTGTTATGATCATTCTCCTTTTGCTTTCCTTCCCTATCAAAATGCCTTTTAAGCATATTCATTTGACACACTCCGTGAGACCACTTCCTATCTAGCATTCTTATCAATAACTTACATTACTCAATTTCCTTTTGATTTGATAAGGCCCCCTAAATCTTACCTTTAAAGGTTTGCCTACCACTGGGAATAATGCTAACAACCCATCTCCACTAGCAAAATTATGAGTTTTTGATTCCTTCTCCACTTCCTGTTTCATCACAAACTGTGCTACCTTCAAACATTGTCTAGCCAACTTGCTCACTGTATTTAATCTTTCCCTAAAGTTTGACAAAATCCAAATACGTGGTCTCTGAACTCTGAACCACCATTTCTCCTTAATTAATTTCAGTGGTCTTCTCACCTCATGCCCAAAAACTAACTAAAATGACTGAATTTAGTTGATTGATTAGGTGCATCCCTAATTGCAAAATGTATAAATGGAATTTCTTTATTCCAATTCTCTGGATAGTCTTGACTATAAGCCCTCAACATGGTCTTTAAAGTTTGATGCCTAACTTCTAATGCTGCCAGCAAGTCTGCATGATACACAGTGGAATTGAATTATTTTAATTATTTTATTCCTAAACTATCCATAATTTCCTTGATTAATTTAGAAGTGACATTTGACACTTGATCTGATTATATTTCTGTGGGTAATCTGTATTTAGTAAAATCTTAAGTAACTCTTCTACAATCCTTTTAGCCATGATACTGTATAATGGAATGACTTCAGGAAATCTAGTAGACACATCCATTATGATCAACACGTACTGATTGCCACTTTTTGTTTAAGGTAGGAGTCCTATGTAATCAATTAAGACTCTGGTAAAAGGTTCCTCAAATACATGAATAGGTATTAAGCTTGTTGGTTTTATCACTGCCTGAGGTTTTCCACTTATTTGACACATATGATATGTCCAGCAATCATATCCTTATGCCATCCAGGACAAAAATGTTTTTCTATAATCCACTGGTTATATAACTTGATGAACTTCTGCCCATTTTTCATCCACCTGCATATGTGGTGGCCTCCATTTTCTCATCAAGACTTCATTTTTAAAATTGTAACATTCTGGGATACACTCAGATTCTTGGTCTGTTTACAATTTTTGACACAACTGCTTTAGTTTTTCATTTTTCTGCTGTAGTTCAGATAATTTCCCTGAACTAAAATTATTCACTTTGTTTTCCATCTGTTCTTGTTTCTTCTCAAACATTTGATCAAATGTAGTCACTGATAATTGAACTTCAACTTCCTTACCTGTATTTTTTGACCTCTCCTCCTGTTTCTACCTGTGCCTTTGTGATTTTGTTACAACACAGTCAGGAAAAATCGCAGGATATACTTCCTGTAACATCTCAATTGCCTGATTTTCCACAGGCTTTTCAACCACAGTGTTCATCACTCCCACCTGTGATCCAGCTGTATCATCACCAAAGATAAACAATATTTCTGGAACCGAGAATTTCTCTATTACTCCTACCACCACTTCGCCAATTTTCAACAGACTCTCCACCCTCACTTTATATAACAGAACACTGCTCTTCTCACAATGAAGTCCACATATTATCACTTCTTTCTGGCAATACTCCTTCTGTATTGGGTACCTCCTTATCTCTCACCATCAAAGGTTGAAGTGCTCCCATTTCTCTTAAAATCGTAATTTCTTTCGCTACTCCTCCTGGCTATATGAACAAACCTCACCCACACAAGAAAGTTATTGAAAGAAATCTGGCCCTTTCTTCTCAACCAACCCCTGACCAGGTTGCATATTCTTTTGCAGCTTTTTAGCTTCTACTGTGTTTTACTTTACTACTTCAACAAACTCACTGGCTTATCCTGTTTGCCCACATCCTCCTTCCCAGTGCTTTTTCTAAAACACTAACACTTCAACTTCACATGGCCTACTTTATTACAGTGAAGATACCTGAGCTTTTTTACTTGTCTTAACCCCACTCATGGATTTCCTTTCAACCATGTGGTAAAAACCCTTATTATCTTCAAAGAGATCTCCTTTTCCCTTAACAACTGAGGATTTCTCTTCTCACCAATTTCTATCCCTCACAGGTTGAATTCGATGTCTGAAGCCAAATTTTGATTTATGGACCAACTCAGTCTTCTGCCATTTCAGCTGCTTAGCTTGCAGCTTCAACCTTCTGTTCTTCCACGTGTTCCAAAATAACCATCTCTCTAAGGGAGTCATATGTTTGATCTATTTTCAATGCTCTTAACCACGTATCAAAATGACTTTGTTTGATCCTTTCAAACACAATGTACATTTGAGCAGGTTCCCTCCTTAAATTCCTAAAATGTCATCTCTAGGCTTCTGGTACTACCTCATATGCACATAAGATAGCATCTTTTACCTCATTATGCTCCCCAATTACCTCCTTTGATAGTGATGCAAATGCCTCACTAGCTCTACCTACCAATTTTGTTTAGATCAATCACACCCACATGGTCATCATCCATTTCATTTGATTAGCCCCTTTCTCGAATTAAATGTGAAATAATTCTATATCCTTCTTGCTGAACCTTGGCAACACTTGAACATATTTAAACAGATCCCCACCAACACTTTGGCTACAATGACATTGCATTCCATCACTGTCCTCATCACTACTCCTACCTTTCCCCCTTACCTCCGCCATTTGAGTTTTTAGTTCCAATCTCCAAAGTTTAAAACACTTTCTTTCTCCCTTCCTTCTGCTAGGACCTTCCTTCCCTTTTATTTCTGTTCTGCCCGGGCTATTCTCTCCTTTTCTTTTTCCACTGCTTTCAATCGTAATTCAAGCTGTTTCTTTTCCTTTTCGTGTTCAACTGCTTCAGTTGCAATTGATTTTTAGCCATTTCCAACGATTCCGATGACATTTCTGGCAATCGTAAATGTCGAGCTGTTGCTGCAATTACCTCCTTTTTTCACACGGACAAAGGTAACCCCAACTCCGGCGGGTCTGCCAATTCCAAACGTTTTGCCTTGCTCACTTGCTGTAAACTCCCAAAATGACTTCTTCCACCTTCAGCAAACTCTTAGTGTCTGAAAGAGCAGTTACTACACAAGGCACACCCCATTTTCTCTAACCTGACATAAAGAAAACACCAATACTCACCACTCACTGCTTTTGAGTCAAATAATCATAAACCCAACCTGGAATTAGAGACTTTCATCTCAACGAGACCGCCCAATTTGTTATGACCCCAAGGGGTCAAAATGATCCTAGCCTCAAAATATTCCTCTTCACAAAACCAGAAGAGGGCATTTCGGGTCAGGGATTGACTAGAAAATGAACGGGGAGGAAAGGGTTAAAATTGTGGCAGGATGCTGCTCAGAGCCTTAATTCTAACCTCACATCAGGAAGGTGAAGACCTCATTGAAACCCACCAGTCAAGTTCTGAATGTGTTATTTAGATTCCAATGCTGCTTTTATTCCTTGCCAAGAAGCAGTTGGGTTCAAAGGAGAGCCAGCAAGTTAAATCTTGACTTTTTTGAAAGATTTCATTGTGTGCCAACAAGAACAGGAGAATTTGCTAACAAGAAGACCTTGGCCCTCCTCTGAACACCTCTCCTGGCCCACATTCCAAATCATGATTGCTTCTGGAGCCCCTGTTTCATTCCACCACCCCAATACACTTTTCACACAGCTTCTCACTGTGGGTGCATTCCTTATATTCAACAGGGTCAGAGGGTCAAATGGAGGCCAGGCCTTTAAGTGAGGGGTTAAAATGATCCTAGTCTCACAATATGGTGCCTCATCTGTTGACCTCACATTAACCGCTCAACCAGAGATAAAACTCAGTGTCTCTGTATCTCTATTTCATGAAAGCTCTTTGGAGTGTGGGAGACTGGCGCTGGCAATGTAGGACTCACTTTGCCTTCATGTGTTTTAAATGAGCCATGACTTTATTTGTTTTTCATTATACTGGCAAGAAAAGCTGTTTGGTTTAAGATAACGATTTTTGTAATGGTTGCCAGTCTTGCATATGCCTAAATATTGACACGCTACTGTCTCACCTGAAGTGATGCCAAACTGGCAGCATTGCTGTAGATACTCTGTTTCTGTCATCTAAGCCAAGGAGCTTTGTTAAAATCCATCGTTGAGTTTCAGGCAGCATTATCCCAAAACAGAATAAAAATCCTTGGCATGCATCAGACTTCATTTCTTACAGAGGAATGACTAATTGCTATAAAGGCTGAATGGTGGAAATACATAACATTATTTTCAGTTGAAGAATAAAAGACTGTAGAACACTGAATTATTCCAGAGATTTCCCAAATGGTGTGTTAAAAAGATTGTGGTTAATGAAATCCATATGTACACCATATTTTTGAAAAATATGTTTGAGCAACATCCTCCCTGTTATGTTTCATTTGGCTGCCTAGATAGTTTGCATGAATGCAAACTTGCTTTCCTATTAAGTTATTCCACAGGATAATGATCATTACTTTAATACTGTTGCCCTGAATAATTTACATTTTAATGAATTTTTTTGTATGAAGTTACCCTTGTCTCATAGCCATTGAAGAGCTGTAGACTAAACATTTGGTGAAAATGGCCCTGTTGTATAAGTAAGACCTTAATGCATTTCTGTGGTTACCTTGAAGGAGTACCTGCTGGCTGCCAAACTCTCCAGATGTAATTTAAAGGTGAATGACAATTTTCAATATGAAGGGACTGCTTTGCTGAATGAAAAATAAATTATAATAGTGAACAGGAACAGATAATATTTTACCTGCATCAATCAAGAACCAAAGACAGATGGAGGGCAGAGCAATGAATTGACACCAGCAATGTGATCAGATTTTTAATTTATGATGGTCGTTTGTCCTTTTAAGACACATTTTCCCTAACATTTGTGTTCCAACAATTTAATCCAGACATTCATTTTGTCACTTCTAGTAAGAATTAGGTAGGCAACAAAGGACAGGTAGGCACATTGTGTAGATTAATTATGCAAAAATAATCTATTGAACATAGAATTACTTTTTCCTCTCTCACTTTTTATACAATGCTTGCAGAATAGTGGTCACAGAGAATACTAAAATAGTGTTTGTTTAACTTGTTGATTTCTAATTCTGGAAGAGAAATGTAGTTGTGAAGAGCTTCGATTCAGTCATGGATTCATAGAGATGTACAGCACGGAAGCAGACCCTTAGGTCCAACTCATCCATGCCAACCAGACATCCTAAATTACTCTAGTTCCATTTGCCAGCATTTGGCTCATATTCCTCTAAACTCTTCCTATTCATGTACCCATCCAGATGCGTATTAAATGTTGTAATACGCGTCCACCAGCGTCCACCACTTCCTCTGGCCGCTCATTCCATACACGCACCACCCTCTGTGTGAAAACATTGCCCCTTTGGTCCCTTTTATATCTTTCTCCTCTCACCTTAAACCTATGCCCTCTAGTGTAAGCTTCCCCCACCCTGCAAAAAAGACTTTGACTATTCACCCTATCCATGCCCTTCATGATGTCATAAACTTCCATAAGGTCACCCCTCAGCATCCGACATGGACGGGAGAGAATGTAATTAGGTTGCTTTATGTTAATTAAAATATAGTGAACTCCCTGAAAATCACAGTTCAATATTCACATTTTGCCTTGATGGAAACACCATGTGCTAGTTGATCAGCTAATGCTGTCACTGTCCACATCACTCAGCAAAAGGAAAAGTCCACCCCATTTTTGTATCCAGAGATGATGTTAACTTTGTTCACCCCAGTCCAATACCAGTACCTCCACATCATGTCCACAGATGGTACCAGACCTTTTGACTTTCTTCAACATTTACTGTTGTTATTGAATATTTATAAATACAAGATTTACTAAGGAACTAAATGTTGACTGGCATTTTGTGTCTTCCTATGGGGGTATGAAGGCATCTCCTATTAGCTGATCCCAAAACAGTTTGAAATACTCCTACTTCTTCCAGTATCCAATTTTGAAAAGGCAGCATGGAGTGGAAGATAGAAGTATTTCTGATCACGTTGCAAAATATGACAGAGAGGCGTAACTACATAGAAATCCAGCATTGATGTACTTGCAACATCATGCCATAGCTCCTGAGATTACTTTCCTCCCTGATCAAATAAATAATTGAATTTTAAAAATGATGTTCCATTCACCAAGGTAAAGTAGAGGCTGACTTTACCCAGTGTCTGAATTGCCTCAGAGATCACTGACCTCGCATTGCCTGTTGGCTAAAGTGTTCATTTTACTTTTAGTTTCCCTACAAAGGATACTCTTCAAATAGTTTTTGTTTGACTTATGTTTGAACAAATAAATGACAAGGGAACAAGACTGAACTGTAAAATACAACGATCTTTTCATCTCTTTGTGGTTGTCACAAAAAAATCAGGCATTTGATTTCACTTTAGCTACTAAAAGAGAAATGTAAATTTATATCTAGCAAAAGCATGCAGGGATTTTCAAAACTTTGGGAGTATTGGTGGAAAGGGATGTTTACAGGTAGAATAGGATAGGGGAATGGGTCTGAGTGGGTTACTCTTTGGAGGGTTGGTGTGGACTTGTTGGGCCAAACGGCCTGTTTCCACACTGTAGGGATTCTATTATTCTACGAATACTGATTACAGTTGGCTACCCACAGGCTCAATGCTACAATGTTGCCGTCTTTTAGAAATGAGGTTAGCTATATCCCAAGATTTTGATAAGCGTATGGTTCAGCAGCTGAATTATTTCTCTTCATTTGGATAGAATATTCACTGAGTATGTTTGTGGTCCCCATAATGGAACAAGTAGAATACAGGACATTCAAATCTTGCCACAGGAGGGAAACTCGCTCCCTCTTGTTTAGCACCCGCACTGACTTTCAACAAAAGCAAATACCTTCAGTATAAGCAAAGTTGGATTCCTTGAAGTCATAAGCCCAGTGACCACATCGTCACCAGGGCCAAATGTAAGATGAGCCAAAGTAACCCAGAGAAGACTGATGTGCCAAACTCACAAAGATCCAAGGTGTCTTTGAGAAAAGTGAAATGGGGCCACTGGCATCTTCAGTCAGTCATTCTATCATTGGCAGGTTACTTTTGGGTGAAGCAAAGTTTAAGTGCCAGGTTGTTTGGTACAGAGTGGAAGCGGAAATCAATAACATATTAAGTGGAACATTTTGTTGTTCAGCATTTTATTTTTATGTGTTTCTTTGATTTATTATATTGGTTATAATTAAGGAGCGAAACTCAAGGCAAGTTGAGAAGCCTAACAATGGATTAGCTGAACACAATAACTAGTCCCCGAAAACTGGGAGTTAATGCCTTCCCCTGAATGAAGTTTGAATGTGAGGGAGGCATTTGATTGGGTGGGGAGGGGCTGAGTGTTTCTGGGTAGGGACCTGTTGCCTCCTCCTCGCCTCTGCCCCAATTAGGTGGAGGATAGGAAGTTCTATAAAAGCCTTCTCATCCCCTCACCAACTGAAGGCTTTAAAGTGGGTGATTATTGCACACTTAATGGATTAACAGAGGCAGGTAGTGTCATGTCATGCAGGAAGCTGGAATCAAAGCAAATCTTGATGGGATTTTTTGTTGGCTCATCGCATGCAGGAAGATGTCATTCAGTCAAAGAAACTTAATGTCTGGTCAAGAGACCCAGCATTCAGACGAGGATGCCCTCTGACAGCTACCCTCTGCACTTGGCTTCTGACACCCCCTCCCTTCCTCACTGCCCCTAGCTAGCAAATTGCCTTCTGTCCCCATGCCTTCACTCACCTATGACCTGGGTTTCTAGGTGATCCTAGGCTTCTCCCTGGGTGCACTGTTGACAAGCACTTTGGCCAGAGTTTCAGCCCTTGCGGGCCCTTGTTTGCAGGGAACAACTTCTATTGTCCTCTCAAGTGTCCAAGAGACATTTCCCAAAGGAGCTCATGCAGGACTTTCACTGGTTTTCCAGGTGGTGGGCCAGGCTTCTGCCACCAACATTAAATAGCACCCTTCATTTCAGACTCCTAAATTTAATGGTGCTCAGGTTTCTTAAAATGAAAATTAACTTCACAATTTAAGTCACCCTCACTCAAATGAATCTTTGATATAATCCAGAATTTATAACATTACTCAATTAATCATAGAATCCCTTCAGTGTGGAAGCAGGCCATTCAGCCCATTGAGTCCACACTGACCCTCAGAAAAGCATCCCACCCAGATCCTGCCTTTCCTATGGCTAATCCACCTAACCTGCACGTCCCTGGACAATATGGCCATGCTAAACTGGCCAATCAACTAACCTGCACAGCTTTGGTCTGCGGCAGGAAACCAGAAATCCCAGAGGGAATCCACACAGACATGTGCAAACTCCACACAGACAGTCACCTCAGGCTGGATTCAAACCCAAGTCCCTGTCACTGTGAGGCAGCATTGCTAACCACAGAGCCACTATGCCACACTCACTGGAAACAAATTCTTATATTATCAATCACAACATGCTGAAATTGCTATTTTTGTTACTTTTAACTTAAAGAACGAGAGAATTGAAGCCTATGAATGCTATTAGAAAGGCAGTCACTAATGCCAACTTTTCCTTTGCCAGGTCAGCAACAGCAGCTTGTGCTATACACAAAGACACTTCTGTATATGTGTTTACTCTGACTTTCTACGGCTTTCTGAGGCAGCACTGACACCGGCAACTTGGAGCACAGAAAGTACTAAGCACATTTGTTTTATTACACAGCATAAACTATCCTTTCAAGCATTTTATCAAGTTGTAAAAACATAGAAAGTATAGCACAGAGGGAGGCCATTCTTCCCATTATACATGTTGCAATGCTAGCTGTTTTCCATTGGATATAGCAGCTTTCGTGCATCAACTATATTACTGAATCATAGTTTAATGTCAAACCAGAAGATAAATGACAGTTCATTGCACTGTTCATGAAACGATGATTCAAAAAATAATATCATTTTGTTTGATTTATACAAGTAAATTATTGCAACATCAATATTTTGTAATAATCACTAATTGAGTAGTACTATTACCACATAATTTTAATTTTGGAATTTTCTTTGTTCATTTTCATATGTTTTGGGGATTGCTTCTTATGATGCCGATATAACTCAATTAATGTTAGTACTGTATCTCAACAAGAAGATTCTGCCTCCAAGAGTCATTCTAGATGTTGACTTTATAATCTGGGCTGAAACTCCAAGGCAATACTGAAGGGAGGGGGGGGGGGGGGGGGGCATTATGAGAGAATAGACTGAAGTTAATGAGTCAATTGTATCTCTCTGAAAGAAGTGCCTACGTTGTCTGAACTTTCTTATGTTTCTATGCCCTAAAACTCCTTTTGATAATATTAAGAAGACTTCCTAAACTATTCATGGAATCATTTGGAATCTTAGATTTGTGTTTTATTATTACTGCTTTAATCATCAGATAAAATGATTTTTTTCACCATTAGCCTCAACATGCGTACTCATGACTTTGAAGACCACTATGAGATTTTGTGTTAAATTAAGTCTGTGAAATACTCCTTGTTTCCATGAATAGTTTTATACTTCATTTATCAAACCAAGGATTGCACATAATTTTAGCAAGCTCCTCAATTTATCCAACACTTTCTGGGAAGAATTTTATTCTCCCCCATGAAGGTGGGCTCAGAGGCAAGGAGCTTTTTAAAATCAGATAACTATGTGCTACATGGAATCCCTTAGACTTTCCTAACTCCCACTGATTACATTCAGGTTGGTGATAGCTTTCTGTCAAAAAGGGGCCCTCCTACCTGCACAGCCAGTGGAAATCTTGCCAAAGCCATGGTCTGCCAATGAGTGAAAAGTCCCACCTTTCTGAAAAACTAATGCCAACCCTCTCCCCCAAGCCAGTCCCATGCCTTCCCTCACCAGAGTCCCCCATTTGGATCCTCAATTATTTCACCCCAGGCTTCAGTGCTGCTCCTGAAGCCTTGTTCACCTGCAGTACAAGCAGGGGGCACCATTCCCAATACCTTTCAACATGTTCCTCCTTTGTTCAGATGTCGATAATACCTGGCTTACTAAGAACACCTTCCATTTCCTGTGAAATTGGCATCATGATTATCTTGCATCAGATTATCAGAAACTAACAGCAGTACATGTTTATATCCTTTAGTAAAATTCACTCTTTTCCAAAATACTAGATGTAAATCAGAGAAGATTGCTTTCCATCCCAATATATCTCAGGTTCAGTATGTTCCTTATAAATGTACTTTTTAGCTGTCTGCGTGCTTTTGGCTTTTTCTGCTCCCATCTATCTGGACTTGGACCATTGGTTCTTGTTTTCAGTGCTACTATGATCTTTCCTCAACTCGTGCTGTTCCAGCTCAAGGTAGGCAGCTCAGCAATTTGCTCTCTAAAATGTGCATGTTCACCTCTCTGAGTAATAGATAGTTTTTTAATCAACCTGGTTAGAGATGATATAGCTGAAAATGTGTTGCTGGAAAGCACAGCAGGTCAGGCAGCATCCAGGGAACAGGAGAATTGACGTTTCAGGCATAAGCCCTTCTTCAGGAGAAGCCCTTCCTGAAGAAGGGCTTATGCCCGAAACGTCAATTCTCCTGTTCCCTGGATGCTGCCTGACCTGCTGCGCTGTTCCAGCAACACATTTTCAGCTCTGATCTCCAGCATCTGCAGACCTCACTTTCTCCTAGAGATGATATAATACATCTCTGGAGCAAGTGGGACTTTGAACCCAGGCCTCCTCGCTCAGAAGTAGGGACATTACCATGGCAGCACAAGAGCCTCTCCTCTCTGAGTCATAGATTTCCTACATCAACAATTTTCTCATGACTTTCAATCAGCAGCTTAGCAAATTTACCTTCTACGTTTTAAACTGACTTCATCTGTTTTGTTATTGTAACAGGGCACTGTTCCTATTATCTATCAATTAGCAGGACTTACTGACTTGGTTTACCAGCTTTCCATTCTATTCCTGTTATTTGTTCTTATCATAATTCCTCTGCTCTTGGGTTTCTTCAGCATTGTATATTGTCTTTTTTAGTGTGGATCTTTACCATTTTGGACTGGGTGTCAACGTGGTTCCCACTGAGCTGACCCGGGAATGGTCACATGGTGAGCCTAGTGTGGTCCATTCGTCACGCATAAATTACTTGCATTCGGTCGGTGCTTGGGATCTCAGTCCCGATTATTTTCTTAAGTTATTTTGGTTAACAGTTTTTTTGGTAATTATTTAATACAAATGAAAATCAAACAGTGTTGGACAGCAGGTTGATGACGGAATAGAGTGCCAAATGTGCGAGATGGGCGAGGAAGTTGTGATGGTAGGTATATAGATGAGATTGTAGGATGGGTCAAGTGTCTTGGGGCCAGATGGATGTCTGTGGAGCAGTCACTGTTGGGTTGACTGTCCAGGGTGTTGGGTTGGTGCGTAGGGTGAGAATCAATGTGGGAGGGGGAATAAGGATTGATCACTGAGGAGTTCAGGATGCCAGTTTAATGTTTAGCCAGGAGCTAGAGCTAGCTTTAATCCCTCTATCTTTTCCTGGCTGACTATTTAGATAAGAATTTACAGCCCTCTGATGTCTCTGATTCTAATCAGAAGTGGGGACCTGTTTGAACATTTCAGACACCTGCTAATTAACCATTCAAGGTTTCACCTTCCCAGGCAATTACCATGTAGTCAGCGAGTCAGGATTTCTGAGAGGTCCCAACACATACCTTTTAAGTTGTGCCCATTCTCGGACTGTAAGATCTGGGTCCATATATATGGTCTATTTTTTGTTACAATATTGATGACTCTCATTGATACATGAAAGTTGGAATATTTTACCAGTGTTGTGGAAATGAAGTTCTGCACTTGTATCCATAACATCCATTATCTCCATGGTCATAAAATAGATCAGTTCCCCCAATCCTTTAAAGACAGTGTACTTCATTTTTCTCCTTTTTCTAAAAAAGAATCATCCCACAATACTACAAACTAGTGAATTTAACATCCATTGGAAGTAGAGCTATGGAAACTTTCAGGAAGAGATAGAGAGGAAATCATTAAAGATGGCGAGTGTGAGTTCAAAAAGAGAATGTTGTGGCAATCCAACATATTGGTTTTCTTTTAGTAAAATATTAGGTAAGGGTAAGACAGTTGATGTGGTAATGTTGGATAGTAAAAAAACAGGAAACAGTGGTAATATTTTACAATGCTATGTAATTGTCAATTTGTAAGGTTGTTGATACAGGGATTTCACAAGAAGGGACAGCAGGAGCAGGCAAATCAACCCCTTGAGCCTGCTCCACTTTCCTGCTTACTCCCCATAGCTCCCCATAACTCTTCAACCCATTGCGAATTTAACATTTGCCTATCTCCTCCTTAAATTTACTCAATGTCCAAGCATCCACCACACTCTGGGGTAGTGAATTCCACAGATTCACGATCCTTTGACACAAATAATTTCTCCTCATCTCTGTTTTATTTGTCGAACTTCAATCATTATGATCCCACAACTCTCTTTTTGGGACAACATTTGTTTAGTAACTCTATAAATGATCTGAAGCTAGAACTCACTGACACAGTAATGAAATTTGTAGATAATGTAAAGCCAATGAAATCAGAAAGGCAAACAGGATAAGCAACAGTTGGATTTGAATATGCTTAGGGATGTAATAGAGAGGCAGCAGATGAAATGTGATGGAAATGAAAGTTAAGTGCTTCATTTTGGAGTGAAATGTTCAGGAAGAAATCCTCAATTAAATCAAAAGAAAATAACCTGCATGGAAAATGAAAATGGTATGGGGGCTGCTGATTATGGCAATAGATTCGATCTGTCAATGAGTAAATCACATGAAGACTTATTAAAAGGTCAATGTTATTGAGGTAGCCTTATTAACTTATAAATCATTTGAAGTGACTGCCCTTGAAATGTCTACAGTTCTGTCACCATCATGCTAAAAGAATACTGTACTCGTTGAAAGGATATGGATAGGGAAGAACAGATGGGAGGATTGGATGATAATGAGCAGATTGATATTATTGCTAATTTTATGGTTCAAACTGGACAAGATATTGTGGGCTGCTTTATCTTGGTAATAATCATATAATCCATGGATATGATCTATGCTTCTATCCTACATGATCTGCAAAATTATTGGCCTCAAAATTAACTTTCTCCCCATTTTGATGGTCTAGAAAATATTGAAGGAGGCTAAACCAAAAAATACATAAGTAACCAACTTGCCTGTCTGTTACTGTTTATACAAAAGCAGCTAATATGTTGTACACTTGTCCAAATTTGGAAAGACAGGACACTATGTTACTTAGCTTTGCAGTGTCCCATTAGCTCAGGTCAGGGACCTCTCAGAGAATGGACGACAGGAGCTCCCCAGTCCTGTTGGCAAGTCATTTTACAACAATCTCAGGAAGAGGGCAAGTTAGGAAGTCATGTTGAGGTTGAACAGGGCATTTATGAGGCCTCTTCTGGAGTGCTGTGTCCAGTTCTGATCACCGTTTTATGGAAAGGATGTAATCAAGCTGGAGCTTTCTGGTCGAGGAAGTCTTAGTCCTCCCTTTTGTTGATTATAACTTCTTTCGAACTTCAGTTGCAACTGGTGATCACTGCCACACTTCTGACCTGCCACAGCTGAACCACACTGCCGTTTATACAAACCCTCCCCCAACTCCACAACTCCTCTGTCAAGGCCTGATCTGTACCTTATATAGAGTTAAAATGTCATACAGCACGGAAACAGAGCTTTTGGTCCAACCAGTCCATGCCTACCATAATCCTAAACTAAACTAGTCCCACCTGCCTGCTCTTGGCCCATATCCCTCCAAATCTTTCTCATCGTGTACTTATCCAAATGCATTTTAAATGTTGTAACAGTATCTACAACATCACTTCCTCTGGAAGTTCTTTTCCCACACAAACCACTCTCTGTGTACAAACGTTGCCCCTCATGTACTTTTAAAATCTTTCTCCTCTCACCTTAAAAATATGCCCCCTAGTCTTGAAACCTCCCCCCGCCCACCACAGAGAAAAGCCATTTACCTTATCTATACACCTCATGACCTTAAATATCTCTACAAGGTCACCCCGCAACCTCCTACCCTCCAGTGAAAAATGCCCCAGCCTATCCAGACTATCCTTATAACTCAAACCCTCCAGTCCTAGTAACATTTTGGTAAATCTTTTCTGAACCATGTCCACCTTGATAATATCCTTCCTATAAAAGGATGACCAGAACTGGGCACAGTATTCCAGAAGAGGCCTCACCAATGTCCTCCACAATCTCAACATGATTTCCTAACTCTCATACTCAAAGGTCTGAGCAACAAAGGCAAGTGTGCTAAATGCCTTCTTAACCACCTTGTCCATATGTGATTCAAATGTCAAAGAATTATGTACCTGAACCCTTAGGTCTCTCTGTTCTACAGCACTACCCAAGGCACTACTTTTAATTATCTAGGTCCTGGCCTTGTTTGTTTTACTAAAATGCAGCACCTTGCATTTATCCAGATTAAACTCTATCTGCCACTCCTCAGCCGAATTGATCAAGATCTCATTGTAATTTTAGATAACCTTCTTCATTGTTCACTATACCACCAATTTTAGTGTCATCTACAAGCTTACTAACCATACCTCCTAAATTCTCATCCAAATTATTTGTATAAATGACTGACAAAAACGTATCTACCATCACTCTGTATCTGGCCTCCAGCATGAAAACCAACCTTCACCATCACTCTGTGTATCCTACTGTTAAGCCAATTTTGTAACCAGTTGGCAAACTGGGCCCTGAGCAGAGGGTCCAGACCTAACAGCCTTCTGCATTTGGTTTTTTTTAATCCAAATGGCAGCCAGCCAGACTTATCCATTTGACTGGCTGCTGATCGGGAAAAGAATTGCAAGGAATAAACAGATCCTGCCATTAAATTCAACGGATCTACTGCATCCCCATCTTCGTCAATACTTTTGATCTCTTTCAGTCTCCCCATTCCCTCACACCTTGCCATATATATTTGGGTTACCATGGTAGTGAATTAGTGGTAAATCTGTGGACCAGCCCTCCTAGGGAGACAATGCAAGCAGAGATTCTGGAGTCATTCAAATGCAGAATATATACCTCTCTTTGAGAAAATAATGTTATAGGATACAACATAAGAGTAAGCTGAGACATTGTTTGTGGTGAATAAAGGCCTTGCAAGGCATTGGTGTCTTTGGCCTATGGCTCCCTAGAAATTCCACTACTATTAGAATTTTCCTAAGCCAATTTCTGGATCAAATTGCAGAGTAATTTAAAGAGACTGATATAATTGTTGTGTCATATGACTGCAGGGATGGTAGTGAGTGAGCTAAGTGGTCCTCAGTTTTTTATTACCCAACCATTTTCAAAGTGTGGCAACAGGAGAAATTACAGCCATCATAGAATTTAACATTATTCTCGGATCAATGCATTGTGCATTTGGTCCACTTAAAGCTACCATATAAAGTACGGAACATAGAACTGTATAACACAGGAACGGGGCCTTCAGCCCACGATCTTATGCCGAACATGATGCCAAATTAAATTAATCCTTTCTATCTGTCCTTGGTCTATATCCCTCCATTCCTTGCATATCCATGTGCTTATCTTAAAGTTTCTTAAATGCCCCTATTGTATCTGCCTCCACCACCACCACTGGCAGGGGTTCACGGATTCCTCCTGCTCTCTGTGTAAAATGTTTGCCCCTCACATCTCCTTGAACTTCACCCCTCACCTTACATACATGCCCCTGGTTTTAGGCATTTCAACTGGGGAAGAAAGATTGTGACCATCAACCCTGTATTTGGACCTTATAATTTTATAGACTTCTATCGAGTCTCCCCTCAGCCTCCACTGCTCCAGAGAAAACAACCCAAGTTTTTCTCGCTTCTCATTATAGCTCATAAGCTCTAAAGCAGGCAGCATACTGGTAAACCTCTTTTGCATTCTCTCCAAAGCCTCCGCATCCTACCAGAATTGAACGCAGTACTCTAAATGTGGCCTAACCAAAGTTTGATATAGCTGCAACATGACATCTTGACTCTTGTACTCAATTCCCCAACCAATTAAGGCAAGCATGCCATTCACCTTCTTTATCACTCTGTCTATTTGTGTAGCCACTTTCAGGGAGCTATGGACTTGAACCCCAAATGTTATCCAGGGTCCTGCCATCAACTGTATACTTTTCCGTAACATTTGTTCTCCCAAAGTACAACACCTCGCACCTACTCAGATTCAGCTCCATCTGCCATTTCTCGAACCATAACTGCGATTGATTTATATCGCACTGTATCCTTTTGACAACCTTCCGCACTATCCACAACTTCTCCTATCTTTGTATCGTGTGCAAACATACTAACCCAATATACCTAAATATAACTGAATATAAACAGAAGAAGTCTGGAAGGAGTTTAAGGATAACATTGCTTTAACAACATTTTGTAATAGTTTTCTTTTTTACTGAAACTTACACTTCTTTCCAAGAAATTCACATCGCTATATATCAAGCCTGGATTCTCTGCCAAAATGTTCTGTTCCTGCAGCAGCCCCATGGATTATGTTTTTGAGCCAATCTCCTGTTCCATTAAGAATTCAACTCCATCTATCTTCTTTCGAGATACGTGTTTGGATCCAATGAACCAGCAGGATGTGAAAGTGCCTCAATCTGGCTCTCAATTCCCTGCCCATTAAATTGCTATTTATTCAGATTTGTCTTTCAGGGATTGAGAGTGTGTTCACGTCCAGCTCAGTCCTGAGTTGAGTTAAAACGCAGCTTTTGCCTGGAAAGGAAAGCCAAATGGGGGAAAATGTCATAAGGAGAGTCAGAAATCCCACCACAGCAGCCCTAAAGCTTCAGAGATTTGAAACTGACTTGAATTTTTAATAAACTTATTTTGAAAAGTCTGCAGATATTTCTAAATATCAGAAGCATACTTTTTCCCAGGCATGTGGGAGACTGAACATTTTCAGGCCAACCTTCCTGCAAGCAGCAAGAAACCAACTAAACCTGGTAAGAAACTAAACCTGGATTTTCCCTGTGAAGCCCCTGTTTCTTAAGATGGAGTTGTCTCACATTGTGTCCCTGTCCTGACACTGAGAAGGACAGAACCCCATAGGAAGAATTGAGTGCATCAATGAGACAGACAAGCTGAGAAGGATTTGATGAATTGAACTGAACAGTCACAGAGAGGGGAGACAGTGGTACAGGAGGGGGAGGGGAGATATGGAGATAGAATAGAGAGGAAGGAGGACAAAGAAAAGAGAGAGAGAGGAAGGTCAGAAACTTAGAGGAGGAGTGAGGGAGAGGAGGGGAGGACAGAGACAGTGGAAAGAGAACAGGGAGAGGGAGAGAAGAAAGAGGAATAAAAGGG
>NC_057719.1:65755825-65805001 GCF_004010195.1 Chiloscyllium plagiosum
GCAGGGTGGAGATTGCAAGGAGCAGTAAGAACAGAGGGAGACAGGGAGGGGATAGATGAGAGAGAGGGAGTGGGACAATGGAGACACACACTGTGAGAGATGGGGAAGAATGATGGGAGAGATTAAGAGAAGAGAGGAGAGGGAAGAGACAAAGGGAAGAGAAGGTAGGAAGAGGGAAGAGAGGATCGAATAAGAGAGGAGAGATGGTGGAAGAGAGGAGAGAGAGAGAAGGGAAACAGTCTGAGAGCTGTGCTTCCCTCAGTGAGTGTTCTTGCTGCTTGGCAGGTGAGTATCAAAGACATGGGAAGGTTCTCCCCCTGTACAAAGTTTCATCCCACTGCCCCAGTTGTCAGAGTGGCATGAGGGAGCCTAATGGAACACCACCATTTGCCAAGCTGAGCTCTATACTGTGGGCTTTCTGATACCACAAGCAACACTAACACCAGCACAAACTGCCTTCTGTCCAGCTGCATGACCATCTATAAGACAGGGGAAACGGCCACTGAGATATAAGGCACATGTAGGCCAGATCTACAAGAGGGCATAAAAGCTATATTGGGCTAGCTATCCTCAGGTGTGTAATCACCCAAGACTCAGGAGGGTCAGTCTCCATTGGCAGCTTGATATCTTCATGGTGTCAGCTTGCCGTCCCAGAGGAGGAGGTTGCCATGCACTTCCAGGGCCTGATAATATGTTTATCATTAGGGACCCATTTCCAATGCCAGTTATGTAGGTTTTCAGTGAGGAGTGAGAGGGAATATAGTAAGAGTGAGCACAAGTATCAGCTACTTGAATGTTGAAGTGAAGTACCTGAACAGAGGAATGAGCAGAGCTGCAATATATGCTGTCCTTTTATGGGTTCTGTGGTCCCATCTTTAACCACAGCCATCCCTGCCTGTCTGGGTGAAGAATCTGTCATCATCCTTCCATTCATAGGAGAGCCCACCTCACAGCAGCCATGTGGATGTGGGGCAGACATCCATGTAAGAGTGAGGCCCTTCACAGTTCACCTCACTGTTCCTGTGATTGCTGCAGTCTGACAAAACCCCAGAACTGGTGAGCTTCTCTGCAACGTGCCATTGTTTCTGTGATTGCAAGACCTGACAAAATAGTCACAATATTGCTCCTGTCCTTTTTAATATTTCAAGAGCTCCAGTGGTGAGTAAAGTGGTATCCAAGAGTAGGACTGGTCTGAGGATTTTGGCATCCAAAGACTCTGTCTCCTCCAAACCCCTCCAACATCCGCTGTAGAGAAAAACTAGAAGTGTAGATTGAAATTTTACTTTCAGCTACTAGGGATTCAAAATGGTGTACTTGGCTGACTTTGACCGGAGAATAACTACCCCTCAAAAAGACTCAGCCTAAAAATGATCCCAATGTCTACAGTGAAGTGGGAGTGGCTACATTCAGTCCATGCTTCCAATATTCTGCTTTGGTCACAGAAAATGTTCAGTTAGATTTCCTCACATCAGGCAGTGATTCATATCAGCAGTTAAAATACACCTAGTTCTAGTTGTCATGTCTCAATCAACAGCATTAAAATAAGTGACTCAGTCCATGTCCTCGTTGCTGCATATGCAGCCTTGCTCTGTATAAACTATTTATTGGATTTAGATTAAATTACTTACAGTGTGGAAACAGGCCCTTCGGCCCAACAAGTCCACACAGACCCATTCCCCTACACCCAACACTACGGGCAATTTAGCATGGCCAATTCACCTAACCTGCACATTTTTTTTTGGACTGTGGGAGGAAACCAGAGCACCCGGAGGAAACCCACACAGACATGGGGAGAATGTGCAAACTCCACACAGAGAGTCGCCTGAGGCGGGAATTGAACCCAGGTCTCAGGCACTGTGAGGCAGCAGTGCTAACCACTGTGCCACCATGCCGCCCATGGATTTGTCTCCATGACAACTGTGCTACATTAGTTATGGAGCATGGGGAAGCTTCTGGGATCACGAGGGGTACGAATCAAAGAAAAACACTTTCTTCATTACATCTACACAAATAGCCCTCAGAACCAGCAATGGGCATGTTTCTTCTGTGATGGAGAGAAAAGGTACACAGCTGTATTTTGAGTTCCATGAGGAGTGCTGTCCAGGATCGGCCTACCAAGTTAGCCCCCACCCTTTAATTTAGACATGTTTCCTCCAGGTGCTAGTGTTATGTCTATGAGAGGATGTAAACAGCGGCATAATGCCAATAATAATATACAGTAATTCTGGACTATTGTTATGAATGTCATGTTGGTTTAATCTGCAATCTGAACTGCACCTTACAAAATAAAAGGTTCAAATAGTTTGTGCTTCGAAGACTGCATTGATAATGGTCTCATTCTAAAACCATACTTTACTTACATATTATGATTGACACACCAGAGTTTTTTTTGTTAACTGATGCTAAATCAGTGGAAAAAATATCTAATCTCAGTCTTATACCAGACATTCACAGGCAGCATGGCCACTCCTACATACATGAGCTATGCACGGAACAGAGCCAATTCTGCACTAATGCAAGTTGTTCAAGGAATTCTTCTAGATTGGGTATAAGATAAAAAAACTTAGGAATGTGAGAACATTTTCCGAGCTACAGCTAAAGAAACAGAGCACTCTCACCCACATAACATATCCCTCATCGATATACACAACATCCTGTTATCCACAGGCTCCATTCCCATACCAATCTCAATTTTGGCATACTATTGCCTGAGGACACAGTTCATAATTTCCTACAAATATTGAAACAAACGCATGGCCACTTTGCAAAGTAATGAAAGCCAATCTATCTACCCACAATCTACCTACTTTTCTCCCTCCCAAGAAGCTCCACATTTGGCTATTCTATTTTGGTTGCATCTGGATGATGTACATTATTCTATTTACGTGTTCACATTAACCTTTTATACTAGCCAGTTTTGAATCCCTGCTGCATGTACAATTTGCCCGAGGAAATGAAATTGCAGATGTAAGAACTCACATTTGTTGTTGAGGGGAGGTCTTGCCTACTCTAAACATAATAGGGCAGTCCTTAGTCTGTTGCACTGAATCCTATTGATAAGGGTGTCAACTATGAGGCCAACTAGTCTTGCTAATCTTCCAGGATACCTTTCATCATCCACAGAAATGGGACAGATGCAGTATCAAAACACAGTCAGTTAAATGAGTATCTCCAAACGTTTTTTAAAAAGCTATAAGTAAGGATTCCACATGAGCCATTTAGCTCCAGACCTTAGTAACATTTTTATCCAAACTTGGACAAAGGAGCCGAATCCTATGACTGAGAGTGGCATCAAGGAACATGAATATAATTGAAGTCAATGGGAATCAGGTGGAAACTTCTCCCCTGACTACACTAGGACAGAAAAAGAGTGGTACAGTGCTGATGTTTTCTGAACCAGGAGACCTAGGTTCAAATCCCAACTGCGTCACTGGTGTATAATAACAAGTGTGAGCGGTTTTAAAGGAAATGAGAGTTCTTCGGTAGTGCCCCTACTCCTGGGCCATGAGGACAGAGTTCACATCTCACCTACTCCTGACATGTGTCATGACAGGTTGACTCAAACTACCTAGCACAAGCGATAGAGTTGTCATTGTTAGAATCCAATTATCTCAGTCCTGCATCATCACTGCAGGAGTTCTTTGGGGTAGTATTTGTTGTATATGGATCTGAAAGGGTTAATACTGATGAATACCATAAGTACCGTTGATTACAATAATATCATATGGGCTTGTACAAGAACAGCTTAGAATCTTGAAGGAGCGAGACGTAATATCTGATCCTGTAGAACAAAATAGCCTCTGTAACCATGTCTCTCATAAAAATATAACCTGCACCCAGTTGCTAACATGCAATAAGCTGTACCTTGTTAATGTTAGACAAGACAGTGTTTCTCCTTGATCACACAGGCCCCGTGGCTTGGAATAAAAGTAGAAACTGCTGGAGAAGCTCAACAGGCAACATCTATGCAGAGAGAAACAGCGAGGTTTTGAGTTCAATACGACTCTTCTTCCGAACCCTGTAGTTTCTCCCAGTTAAAAAGGATAGTGACAGCAATCTTTATCATGATCTGTAGCTCATACAGCATAGTGAGTTGGCATTGCCAGCAACTCTATCCTAGCCTCAACCGCCTCCAACTGTTTCATTAATGATTTTGCTTCCATCAAAAAAAAACAGAAGTGGGAATATTTGCTAATAACAACAAGAGCAGGTCAGAGGATTATTCATTCTTGGCAGTAACTCAGCTCCTGACACTCAGAAGTGTATCCCCCATTTATAAGGCACAAGTCATGAGGGTGATGTACAAGACTCCACTTACCTAGTCACACACCATCTTCACTTGGAAATACATCGCTGCTACTTCATCGTAACGGGATAAAAATTCTAAAACCTTCTCCCAAATATCACTGTGTACCTATATCCCAGTTTTTTTTTACATTATTCATGAGATGTGGGCTTTGCTGGCTAGGTCAGCAGTTATTACCCATCCTTAATTGCCCTTGAGAAGGTAGTGGTGAGCTGCCTTCTTGAATAGTTGCAGTTTTGGGAGGAGGGAAACCCATAATATTATTAGGAAGGGAGTTCCAGGATTTTAACCAAGTAATGATAAAAGCATTGTGCTTCATTTACAAATGAGGATGTTGTGTGACTTGGAAGGGTACTTGAAATTGATATATCCACATACCCTTGTTCTTCTAGGTGGTAGTAGTCATGGGAGGTTTGGCAGGTATTGTCAAAGGATCCTTGATGATTTGTTGGATAGATGGTGCTTTTTGCCATCACTGAGCATCAGTGAGGGTAGGAATGAATGTTGAAGGTGGTGGTGGGTGTCCCTTCAGATGGGGGGGGGGATGTCATTGTCAAAGCATCTACAGATGGTTGATCCTGAGGAAGTCTTGCAGAGATGTCCAGTGTCTGAGATGATTGATCCTCAATAAACACAACCATCTTCCTTTATGCAATGTATGACTCCAACCAGAGAGTTTTCCCTCAATTCACATTGACTCCAGTTTTGTTATTGCTCCTTGCTGGCACACTCTGTCAAATGTGGGCTTACATTTCAAAGGCAGTCACCACCATTCCTCTCTTGAGTTCAGCTCTTTCATCCATGTTTGGACCAAAGTTGAAATGAGGGCAGCAGATGAGTGAGCCTGGAGAAACCCAAATATCAGTGAGCAGGTTATTGCTGAGAAGGTAGCACTGGCAACAGTACTTTTCATGACCTTACTAAGGAGACTGAAACTAGACTGGTTAGATGGCATTTGCTGGGGATGGATTTCTCCTTCTTATTATGGACCGGGCATACCTGGACGATTTTCCACATTGCCTGATACATACCAATGTTGTACCCATATTGGAACAGCTTGCTGAGGGCATGGCTAGTTCTGGAGCACAGGTCTTCAGTACTATTGCCAGAACATCATGAGGGGCCTATAGCCTTTACAGTATCCCGTATCTGCAGCTGTGTCTTGATAGGACCTGAAGTGAATTGAATTGGCTAAGGCCAGGCATCTGTGTATTCTAGTTGAAATGCTTTCAATACTTCAAGCTTGTCTTTGGCACTGATATGCTATAGTCCTCCGTCATTGATAAAGGAATATCTATGGAACCTCATCCTCCAATGAGTTGTTTCATTGCCTACATCCTTTCACGATTGGATATGGTAGGACTGTCTCTGATTATTTGCTTGTGGCATCAAAGAGTATGCTGGCTACACCGTTTGATACACAAGTAGTTCTCTGTTGTAATTTCAGCAGGTTGGGGCTTTTTTTTAAGACAGCCCTGCTCTTGGCCTGTCTGTGCTCCATTGATTGAGTGATCTTCTGGTTTGGTGATAATGGTAAAGTGAACGATATACAAAAAACTCTGCTATTGCTGATGGCCCAAACCACCTTATGGAAACATAGCCTTGAACTGCTAGATCTGATTGAAATCTATTCCATTTGGCATGGTAATCATGCCACAAAGCACAATGGAGAGAATTTTCAATGTGAAGGAGAGATTTCATCTCCGCAAGGACTGTGTGGTCACTCCTATCAATACTGACATGGACAGATTCATCAGCAGCTGCTCGATTGGTGAGGTTGAGGTAGGTGCATTTTCCTTCATGTTGTTTATCTCACCTCCTGCCATAGGCCCAATCTAGAAGCTATGTAGTTTAGGAGTCAGCTAACTCAGTTAGCAGTGGTGCTACCAAGCCACTCTGGTGTTAGCAAGTTAAAGGCAGTTGCATCCAGAACATATCCTGTGCCACGCTGTTTTCAATGCTTTCTCGAAATGGTGATCAATATGGAAGAGGAAAAACAGAAAACAGTAGGTGCTAATCAGTAGAAGGTTTCCTTTCCCATATTTGACTTGATACCATGAGACCTCATAGTGTCCAGTTCCTTAGTCAATGCATGTGGTCTGTCTGATTTTATTCCTTTTGTCAGATGTATTCACAATGGAGCAAAGTACTAGACCATTTCAGAAGGCTTTTATGAGTTAACTAATTGTTATTACTCTAGAGTCACATGCCAGCCAAATAAGTTGATGGGCAACTTATCCTGACCTTGACAACAACGCCCACATTTTATCACGGAATAAAAGGAAATGCCCAAAGGCAATGTAATTGGTTAAAAATAGTTTCTATTCCATTAACATAGAGGTAGTCTACAACTGTAGAAAGCTGAAAATTCTTTTGAGGTTTTGTTACTTCCTGCAATTTGTTTATCCTCACGCAATCTCTGCTTGAAAGTCAAGCAAACCCCAACGATTTTTTCTCTCAGTGATGAGGATATACTAAAGCTATGGCTCAAGGCACCTACATGTGAACTAATTACATAGTCTGAAGAGCTGCCCCCTTCAGATAATTCGAGATTATAGCCAATAAACGTTGTTAAGTTTTTGCTGCAGTGTCATTCCCAAATTTGACCTGCAAAGGAGTGTACAGGTGAAACAGTCTCAAAGAAGAAAGTTTTATACAAGTTGAAGCAAAAGAGATGATCAATTCAGAAAGGGAGAAATTGCCAAAGGGAACTGCACAGACATGCTGTCAACAGACAGGATCTAGTTTCCCATACATTTACCTAATAGGCCTTTCCTGCCAAAATGTCATGATCTTCTCCACATGTATCCATCCATCATGCCAAATAATTTGTTTCCTCCATTAAACATGAATGCACATAAGCATTCAAGAATGTAACCTTATTTCTTTTCAACAGGTTCAATTCTGTTGGTGGAATACCAGCACATTCCAGTTGTCAACCAGGGCCACTTCTTTGTTCCTTGCAACGATGGTACATGTGAAACAGGAGCAAAAGCAGATCAAACAGCCCTTCCAGCCTTCTCTGGCAACCAACAAATTATAGCTGATCTGTTTATGTTCCAAACTCCACATTGCTAGCCATTCCTGATAACCTATGTTTCACTTGCCTAATAAGAATCTATCTATCTATATCTTAAAAATGTTTAATGACCCAGCCACCACTGACTTCTGAGTCAGAGAGTTCCAAAGGGGTACAAATGTTGGAGAGTAAAAACTTCTCCTCATCTCTGTCCTAAAAGGGTAAACCTTAATTTTAAAACAGTTCCTTCTGAACTCAGTCAGAAGAGGAAACATCCTTTCCTTATCCTTCTTGTCAAGACCATTCTGGGTCTTATGTACTTAAATCAAGTCACTCTTCACTCTTCTAAATTTCAGTGGAAAGAAGTTCCATTGGTCCAACCTATCTTCATAAGTCAATCCACTCATTCAGGATATCAACCTAGTAAACATCCTCTGAACCACCTCCAATGCATTTACATTCTTCG
Organism: Chiloscyllium plagiosum; assembly: GCF_004010195.1. Taxonomy (NCBI): domain Eukaryota; kingdom Metazoa; phylum Chordata; class Chondrichthyes; order Orectolobiformes; family Hemiscylliidae; genus Chiloscyllium; species Chiloscyllium plagiosum. Next base: position 65,763,617 of record NC_057719.1, read on the forward strand.
CTAAACAGGGAGAACAAAACTGCACAAAATATTCGAGATGGCATCTCACCAAAGCCCTGTCTAATTGCATTATAACTGGGTTATTCAATTCAATCAATGAAACTATCCCATTAGCTTTCTTGATTACATACTGTATCTGCATCCTAATGTTTTGAGATCCAGTCATTAAAACATCAAAATCTTTCTGCAACCATGAGTCATTTTCCATTGAAGTAACATGTTCTTTTTCATTCTTCCTATCCCACCGCCAGCATCCCTCCTGACGCCTTTCCATAAGACCGTTAGACAGAAGAGCAGGAGTCAGCCATTCAATCCATTGAGACTGCTCTGCCGGTCAGTGAGATCATGTCGGATTTGATAATCCTCAACACTATTTTTCCAGTCGATTCCACCTAACCCTTGATTCCCCTCCTGATTAAAAATCTGTATATCTTGGCCTTGAATATATTTCAGGACAGGACTGCCCTCTGCGGTAAAGAATTTGGCCGATTCACAACCCTCTAAGAAATTGAAATTCCACTTCATCTCCATCTTAAATATGCAACCTATTATACTGTGATTATACAGAATAGTTTTAGATTATTCCACAACCTTGCAGCATCTACCCTCTTAAATCCTCTGAGCATCTTGTATGGTAAAATACAGTTATCTCTCATTCTTCTGTATTCGAATGAGTACAGACCTAATCTACTCAACTCTCCTCATAAGACAGTTTCTTCATACCTGGTGTCAGCCTACTGATCCTTGTCTAGACTGTTTTTAAATGCTGGTGCACCTTTCGGGGTCAAAGTCATTCACGGTATTCCAGCTGTGGCATAAATAGTGTCTTGTATAGTTTTAGTTCAATCTCCCTACTTTAATATTCCATTCCCTTTGAAATAAAGGCCAACCTTTCACTTGTCTTCCCTCAAAAATATGTTGCTACCTACCTTAATATTATTTGTGATTTTAGCTAATATGCTTTCATTCCCTTCATCTAAGTCATCTCAGTCCTGGCACAGATTCCTGCAGGACTCTACTCACTATCTTCTGCCAGTCAGACAAAGATCCATTTATATGTGCTCTCTGCTTACTGTCTGCCCATATTTTATCAAGTGATAAGTTGTCCATGAGCTTTTAATTTCCGCAATGGCCTTGGATATGGCACCTAATCAAATGCCTTCTGGAAATCAAGTACAGTACATTTACAGGCTTCCCTTTACCATAGGTCATGCTACTCCAAAGAACCCCAAAACATTAGTCACATGATTACACTTTGACAAACCTATTCTGTCACTTCCCAATTACCTTTTAGCTTTTCCAAGTTAGCAGCTATGAACTCCATGACAGACATTAATCTAACTGGTTTTAGTTTTATATTTTTGCCTTACCTGCCTTCTTGAATAGAAGAGTTATATTTGCTACTTTGCAGTCTGACGGAACCTTTTGTGAATTTAAGGAATTTTGGAAAATTAACACCAATACTAGCTCATTAGCCACCTCTTTTGAGATGCTCGGATAAAAACTTGTCAGCCCACTACTCCAACAGTTTGCTTAGCACTGTTTCCCTCATGATTATTATTTCATTAAATTCCTCTCTCTCTTACACCTTCTAAATGATCACTATTACTGGAATGTTTTACATCCTCTGTAGTGAAGACAGCAGTAAAATGTTATTCATTTCATCTGCCATTTCATTACTAGCTATTAGTAACTCCCCCATTCTCACTCTCTCAAAGACCAAAACTCAATTTACTTCTTTTGCTTTTTAAAAACCTGTGAAAACTCTTATTATCTGTTTTTTCATTTCTAGCTAATTTTGTCTCATCTCTGATTTCTTGTTTCTCGTTAACCTTTTAGTCATTCTCTGCTGTTCTGTACATTCGAACCAATCATCTAACCTACTTATCTTTGTAGTTATATTCTTTTATCCTTAAGTTGGATGCTTTAGCATACAGTCATAGAGATGTACAACATAGAAACAGTCCCTTTGGTCTGACTCATCCATGCTGACCAGATATCCTAAATTAAATGCCAACATTTGGCCTATATCTCTCCAAAACCTTCCTATTCATTTACCCATCCAGATGCTTTTTAAATGCTGTAATTCTACCCTCCTCAATCATTTCCTCAAGCAGCTTATTCCATACACACACCACCCTCTGCATGGAAAAAATCCCCCTTAGGTCCCTTTTAAATATTGCCCCTTCACCTTAAATCTAAGCTCTCTAGTTTTGAACTCCCCTACCCTGGAGAAAAGACCTTTTCTATTTACCCTATCCATGCTCCTCATGATTTTATAAATCTCTAAGGTCATCCCTTAGCCTCCAATGCTCCAGAGAAAACAGCCCCAGCCTATTCAGCTTCTCCCTATTGCTCAAACCCTTCAGTCTCAGCAACATCCTTGTAATTTTTTTCTGAAGCCTTTCAAGTTTAACAACAGCCTTCCTATAGCAGGGTGACAGAAGTGAATGCAGTATTCCAAAAGTGGCCTCACCAAAGTCCTGTAGAGCTGCAATATGCCATCCTAATTCCTATACTCAATGCACTGACCAATAAAGGTAAGCATGCTAAACACCTTCTTCACTATTCACTGTGGCTCCACTTTCAAGGAACTATGCACTTGCACCCCTTGTTCTCTCTGTTTAGCAACACTTCCCAGGACCTTACCATTAATGTAGATGTTCTGCCCTGGATTGCCTTATCAAAATGAAACTCCGCACATTTATCTAAATTAAACTCCATCTCCCACTCCTCGGCCCATCGGCCCATTTGATCAAAATCTCATTGTGCTTTGTGATAACCTTCTTCATTGTGAGGTGATGCATTTAGACAAGACTAATTCTAGAGCGAATTATACAATGAATGGAAGAGCTTTGGAAAAAGTTGATGGGCAGAGATATCTGGGAGTGCAGGTCCATTGTACCCTGAAGGTTGCTGCACAGGTGGATAGAGTGGTCAAGAAGGCATATAGCATGCTTGCCTTCATTGGACGGGGTATTGAGTATAAGAGTTGGCAAGTCATGTTAACATTGTACAAGACATTGGTTCGTCCGCATTTAGAATGCTGAGTACAGTTCTGGTCACCACATTACCAAAAAGATGTGGACACTTTGGAGAGGGTGCAGAGAAGGTTTATGAGGATGTTGCCTGGTATGGAAGGTGCTAGCTAAGAAGAAAGGTTGAGTAGGTTAGGTTTATTTTCATTAGAAAAAAGGAGATTGAGGGGGGACCTGATTGAGGTTTACAAAATCATGAAGAGTATAGACAGGGTGGATAGAGACAAGCTTTTCCCAGGATGAAGGATTCAATAACGAGATGTCATGCTTTCAAGATGGGAGGTGGAAAGTTTAAGGGGGATACACGCGGCAAGTACTTCACACAGAGGGTGGTGGGTGCTTGGAACACGTTGCCAGCAGAGGTGGTAGAGGCAGGCACGGTAGATTCATTTAAGATGTGTTTGGACAGATGCATGAGTGGGTGGGGAGCAGAGGGATACAGATGCTTAGGAATTCTCCAACAGGTTTAGACAGTAGATTTGGATCGGCTCAGGCTTGAAGGGCCGAAGATTTAAGATGTGTTTGGACAGATGCATGAGTAGGTGGGGAGCAGAGGGATACAGATGTTTAGAAATTGATCGACAGGTTTAGACAGTACATTTGGATCGGCTCAGGCTTGGAGGGCCGAAGGGCGTGTTCCTGGGCTGTAAATTTTCTTTGTTCTTTGTTCTATTGTCTGCTCCACCATCAATTTTGGTGTCATCTTCAAATTTGCTAACCATTCCTCCTAACTTCACATCCAAATCATTTATATAAATGATGAAAAGCAACGGACTCAGCACCGATCCTTGGGGCACAGCGCTGGTCACAGGCCTTCAGCCTTATATAACCAATAATTTGTACATGTAGCTACAGTTCAATGGTAAATACTTAGAGCTGAAAATCAAACAATACACTTACAAGCACCCAGTATACTATTAATAGGCTGTGAAGAATTTAATGGAGCATTTATACTACAAGGATGCAAGCTGACGTAAGCCTGAGTAAAACAGAAAGCACTGGTTTCTAGTGAGTAATGGGTGCCACATTGTCCTTTAAGAATTTCTCAATCACTTTATCCCAAACACTCAACATTTCTTCTTGTGTACTTTTTCCCAGATTGTGGTCACTATTAGGGGTTCTGAAGACCATGCCAGTTGGTGATTCCTTTCTACACTTATTAGTCATCTCCTCTCATATCAATTGTACACCCTGATAAAAGGCATGTATAATTATTGCACAAGTATCGTCTTTGAGTAGTTAGTGTTAGTAGTAATGGTATCCCTCAACCTTTATTTAGCTTCCTAATCTTTTCGCATACCCATTCAATATTCAGCAACCAATCCTTATCATCCAGCAATTACATCTCCATAATGGACGAATGAGTCACCGGACTCGAAATGTGAACTCTGTTTCTTCCTACAGATGCTTCCACAACTACTGAGTTTCTTCAGCAATTTCTGTTTTTGCTCCATAATGGCTATCAGATCATGATTATTTAGTTCAATGTACATCTTTAATTCATTTGCCTTGTCATAAATGCTTTGTGCATTTAAATACAAAGTCTTTAGTTATGCCTTTTAGTTATCTTTATAACATAAACTTCTTTGTTGGTGTTTTTTGGACTTTTTTTCTTTCTCTCCTGCCATTCTCTGGCCCTCATTTCCCTGATTACTATTTTCATCCTATCTGTCTCTACTCTTTGATATACCACACCTCTCCATATTTAATTCCTAGCCCCAACTATTTATTGTGAAACCCTAATTTTCTAGTAATGCAGTTCACAAGAACACAGGTCCCAGCATCATTCAGGTGCAGCCCATCCCAATGATATAGCCCTAGTGCCAGTGCTTGACTCAGTGCTTCTCCTGAGTGTGTCTTGAGCTCTCTTTGCCTGCTGCTCCCATCCCTGTGGAAGAACAAAGTGAGTTGGATCAGGGGTGATAGATTCCCCAAAGAACTGAGTTTTGCCAGGTACTGTAGTATTTCTGAATGAGGACCTGCAAGTGATGGTGGTACAGTTAGTTACCCAGACCTATACAATTAGTGCCATCAATCAACAGCATTTGAATGCAGTGGGCAGAGAACTTGGAATATGAGATTGCCCTGGAGATGTCCAGAATTCATTCCAGTTCCTGATGGAGAGCATGCCATCAGTGCAGCTGGCAATCTCTTTGTAAGCAGACCTTCATGCAGTATCACAGCTAACTCATTCACTTTGCCTATTTATTCATAGCAAAGGAGACACACTGCTATAAATTGGAGCACAATGATTTCATACCAATTACCAATCCTCCTTTCCTTCTTTCTCTTGAAACTGTGTGATCAGTTCCATCTGGACATTCTATCAATCACATTTACTCTCCCAGCTGTTTATTTCAGTTGTGCTTTCCTTTCTATTTTAACTTGACAATTTATTTCGCTTATTGTTTCTTTTTTACATGGAATGTATTGTACATTTTTGAGTGAATTCCCTTGGTTTGGCAATTTTTCATCATTTTCCTTTCCACATCTTGAATTTTTGTTTGCATTCTTTTCTCATTTAACCTCTTTTCACCTTTCTACAACATTACAACAGGACTCCCAGGCTTTCCTAACCTAACAATTAGCACCACCCTCTCATTGCTTCTGTCTTAATTCCATCGCTGACAGCTCTAGTCAAGATATTTTTCACCAGTCAGTTCAGTGATGTCGTTACATGCCTCTGAAGTAGGTGGGTCTTGAACCCAAGCCTCTTGGTCCAGGGGTAGACACGTTACCACTGCACCACAAGAGCCCCTTGGCCAGTTCTAGTTAACCTTTCACAAAGATATTGATCCCAGCTGTGACATTAGCTTACTCGAGCATTGTTTTATTTTATTATTCTTTCACGGGATATAGATAGATGTGGGATAGGCATGCCTGTAGCTGGGCCAGCATATGCTGCACATCCCTAATTCCTCTTAACTTGAGTGACTGGCTGGATTATTTCAGAGGGCAGTTAGAAGCTAACCATGTTTTTGTGGGTCTGTAGTCATGTATAAGTAGATTATCTTCCCTGAAAGACAGTAATGAACCTGAAGGGTTTTGTTCACAACATCCACACTAGTTGAGAATAGCTTTTAATTCCAGATTTTACCAAGTGAAATCAAATGATGATATTTTAACCCATGACAATGGGTTGTCAGGGAGGGACAATATAGAGCTATCATGAAGGGGCGATTACTTTTGTGTCCTAAACTTTGAACAAAGGCATAGTAATAATTAATGAAGTACAACAGGAAAACAGGTAAGCTACTCATTTTTCTGGGATGACTCAACCCAGTGTTAGCAAGCAAAGTTATGTCATTGGAGAAAACTCAGAACTTCTTTTTTAGCACAATGTGCAAAGACTTCTATTTTATGTGAAAAAATAAAACCTAAGGAATTTGAAATAACAGTAGCTCAACTTCAGACCAGGAAGACTCTGGACTATGAATACATTGGCTTAACATTATGTCCCTGGCTTCTCATCAAGTGAACAAGACAACATTATACACCAGTCTGATGTCCTGGATTTGCTTTTCTTGGATTAGACAGAAGAGAAAACCAGCCAAGGTCTATTTTTGATTTCACATATGTAGAAATAATGAGTAAAATGTTATCAGAGTTCAAAACAACAGTAACATAAAACATGCATTCGCTTTGGAGACCACCCAGTTACTCTCGTGGAGAACTGCACTACCACTATCCTAAATAGGTCAGACTTCAAACAAATCTCGCAACTCAAAACTGGGCATTGATGTCACACCTTAGGCCATCAAAACAGCAGAAATGTATTCAACCACAATATATAGCCTTGTGACCTGGCATATCCAACACTCTAACATTTCCATCAAGCTGAGAGACCCAGGTTCAATGGAGAGTACATGAGGCACCAACCTGGTGAAGCTATAGCACTCGTGTGACAAACAGTGGAAACAGCATGTCATTGCCAAGTGATCCCATGCCCAGTAGGTCAGATCCAAGCTCTGCAGTCCTGACACAGCCAGTCGCAAATGGTTGTGGGCAATTAAACAATATATATCCATGTCGTCAACAGTGAGGGAGTCTAACAAATAAGTTTTAAAAATGTAGTAGAAGCATTTGCAACAATTTTCACTCAGAAATGATGAGTGGATGATCCATTTCAACCACCTCCAACCAATTCAATTTCCTCTATGTGATGTCAAGAAATAACTAAAAATATTGAATACTGCAAAATCTATAGTCCCTGATAACATTCTGGCAATAGTACTGAACACTTGCGCTCCAGACCTCACTGTGCCTTTTTCCAAGCTGTTCCAGTACAGCTTTAACACTGGTATCTATCCTGTAATGTGAAAATTGCAAATGCATGGCCTGTCCACAAAAGCCAGGACAACCCACCCAACCCCATCAGTTTACTCTGATTCATCAGCTAAGATATGGAAGGGGCCAGTCTTATCAAGCAAAACTTGCTCAGTAAAAAACCTACTGACTGACTTTCAGTTTGTATTTTATAACACCTACTCAACTCTTGACTTCATTATAATCTTGGTCTAGACATCTACAAAATAGCTATTTGCTAAGGGTGCAGTGAGAATGACTGCCCCTGACATCAAGGCAGTGTTTAAACATTCAAAGTTTGTGAGAAGATTTGTAGCTCGGGTGCTCGTTGCTGTGGTTCTGTTCGCCGAGCTGGAAGTTTTTGTTGCAAACGTTTCGTCCCCTGTCTAGGTGACATCCTCAGTGCTTGGGAGCCTCCTGTGAAGCACTTCTGTGGTGTTTCCTCCAGCATTTATAGTGGCCTGTCCCTGCCACTTCCGGTTGTCAGTTTCAGCTTTCCACTGTAGTGGCCGGTGTATTGGGTCCAGGTCGATGTGTTTGTTGCCTAGTAGCCACACACGCAGACGACAAGCAACATGAATTCGACTGGGACAACACTACCATTATAGGGCAAGCCAAACAAAGAACAGCCAGGGAATTCCTAGAAGCATGGCACTCATCCACAAACTCCATCAACAAAAACATCGACCTAGACCCAATATACTGGCCACTACAGCGGACAGCTGAAACTGACAACCGGAAGCGGCAGGGACAGGCCACTATAAATGCCGGAGGAAACACCACAGAAGCGCTTCACAGGAGGCTCCCAAGCACTGAGGATGTCACCTAGACAGGGGACGAAACGTTTGCAACAAAAACTTCCAGCTCGGCGAACAGAAGCACAGCAGTGTTTAAACATGTATAACATCAAGTTCTCCTAACTAAGCTGGAGTTAATGGTAAAGCTCCACTGGTTGAAGTCGTGATTTGAAGTCATGCATTGCACAAAGCAAGATATTTGTGATTGTTGGAGGCCTATCATCTCAGTCCAAGAATATTCCTGTCAGTGCCTCCATGTAATGCACTAAGACCAACCATCATCAGCTTTATCAGTAATCTTCCCTCCATTATAAGGTGGAGATGGTCACTAATGATTGCATAATATTCAGTATTACTTGCAATTCCTCAGAGAGTGAACTGTCCAAGGCCATATGCAGCAAGACCTGGAAAATACCCAGATTTCCGCAATAAAGGCAAGGAAAGTTAGCACCATAACAAGTGCAAGTAAATAGTCATCTCAAACAATAGACAATCCAACTGCTGTCTTCTTGAAATTCAATGGCATGACTAACTCTCAGTCTTCCACTAACAGCATCTTGAAAGTTATCATTGGCCAGAAACTGAACTGGAATAGTCATCCAAATATTATGCTACAAAAGCAGGTCAGAGGCTGGAAATTCTAGAGTAAGGAATTCACCATCTGATTTCCGAAAGCCTGTTCACTCTATCTGTAAAGTTCAAGTCAGGAATGTGATAGAATACTTCTCACTTGCCTGGATGAGTCCATTTCCAACAATGCTCAAGAAGTTCAACACAAATGAGTATAAAGCAGCTTGCATGATTAGCTGTCTACCACTTCAGCTCTCATTCCATTCACCATCAATGCAAAGAGGCAGCAATGTGCACCAAATGCACTGTAGTAACTTACCCATGACTCCATCGACAGCAACTTCCAAATCCCACACCTCTATCATCGAGAAGGACAAGGGCAGCATGTGCCTGGGAACGTTACTTACTGCAAGACCTCTCCAAGCCACACACCACCCTGATTTGGAACTATAATGCTGTTCCTTCATTGTCACTGAGTCAATATCCCTCTTAACTATGCTGTTGATGTACCTGCACCTCAAGTTCAAGAAGCCAGCTCACCAATTCCTTTCTCTAGAGCAATAAGGGATGGACAATAAAGGCTGGCTGAATTAGGAACCTCCACATCTCATGAATGAACAGAAAAAAAAGAGGCTGTATATTCCATGGTGGACAAATGAGAATTTATACCTCGCACATGCTGGAGGTGAACTTCTTGATTTTTTCAGCTATAAGGTGGTATGAATCACACAGAGTCCTGCAGTTGCAGCAGATGGGATGGAGTTCATTCTGCATAAAGATTTACCATTGAAGAAAAGATCTCCAATCTTTGGAGATTACTGAGAATTAAGAAATACTGAAAAAGTTAGTGCGACTTGGTAATATAGAAGTAGTGAAGCATAATCATTCTGGCTGTGTGCTTGAAACACTTGCATTCAAGGGAAATAAAAGAAAGAAGGATTAAAATTTATCAACTCTGCTGCTTTAATACTTCTGATTTTCAATTCTTGATTCTGTTGATGTGCCCTAAATTTTCACAGTTCAAAATTCAAGTGCAAGTGGTCTCTGTTAATCTGTGTTCCATGGCATTGCATTTCAATTGGCCTGCAGTGTAGAAGGGAGCTTATGATTGAATGGCACCATGTAAGGTTTGAAATTGGCTATAGTCTGTTGATGTGTGCCATTGAGTAAATATGTTCAGATTGAAGAGGTGTCACAGAAAGTGGCAGGAGGTAGTTTGTGACCCATCCCTTGCTCCCCTAAACTGAGTGACTTGTTAGATGGCTCAGTGGTTAGTACTACTGCCTCACAGGGACCCAGGTTAGATTCCAATCTTGGACAACTGCTTGTGTGGAATTTGCACATTCTCTATTTGTTTGCATGGGATTCCTCCACATTCTCCGGTTTCCTCCTACAGTCCAAAAATGTGCAGGTTAGGTGGATTCGCCATGCTAAATTGCCGACAGTGTCCAAGACTGTGCAAGCTAGATGGATCAGCCATGGGAAATGCAAGGTTACAGAGAAGGTTTCAGGGGGTTTTGGGTCTGGAAACGATGCTCTTTGGAGAGTCAGTGTGGATTTGATGGGCTGAATGGCCTGCCTCTGGACTGTAGGGATTCTACAACTTCATTGGAATTTTAAGATTCAACTACTTTGCTGTGGGTCTGGAGTCAGGTATAGACCAGACCATGTAAGGATGGCTGATTCCCTTCTGTAAAGGACTTTAATGATCCAGATAAGTTTTTCCAACAATTAATAGAATTTCCGCTTTCACTGTTACTGAGATTAGTTTTGAATGATCAGATTTTCCATCAGGTCCCATGGTAGGATTTGAAATCTTATCTCCAGAACTTTAACCAGGATGTCTGGATTACTAGCCCAGTGGCATAACCATTATGCTACTGTGATAGTAAGGAGAAGAAATATGCATAACTTTCCTTCAGACAGCATGGTGATATAAGTTGGAGCTGCTTTGGAAGAATACCTCAGTGACCTTGCTTTGGACTGTCAAAGCTATTGCGATGGATTGTATTTCTCCCATAGACTCAATCTTGTTGTGCTTACATAGTTTCTATCAGGTTCTCTTAAGCATTGAATGTCCTCTTAAAGGGTGTACTATCTGATTAGATTGCCACTGCTCTGAGTCCCTCGCCCTTATCTCGTTTGTCCTTAAATTAGAGTGATTCTTTTAAGTGGCAGCAATAGCATCTACTGTGAGGGAACCTTTTGCTGGTGCAGTTGAAATATCAGCTGAAGACAGGAGGAGAAAAACAAATCAGTTCCTGTTGTCCAGTAGCATAGGAATCAAGAGTGTTGGGAGTGCTTCAGGTGGTTTTGGGGGCAGTGGTAGCAGGAGTGAGAGGCAAGCTATCACTCACAAAGAGACCTGGCTAGAAATGTTTCTTCTTACCTTGGCTGGGTGTCAAAGATCATTTCTGTTGTCATTGAAGCCATGTCTGGAAGGTGAGATTGACCTGACTGAATTGTTGAAATATTCTTTTTGTCCTACTCCTGTACCTACAATTAGCCTTTCTGAAGAGAAGCAAGGTGTCCATTTATCCCATTTCTCCTTTATCAATGTTCGTTTTAGGGGATTAATGTATCCTTGCTCAAAACATTTCTATTCTTCAATTTCACCAAACTCACTTTAAGAATTCTGGTCTCCCTGTTTTGGAAAGATGTTTTTAAACTTGAAATGGTGCAAGAAAGATTTGAAAGGATATTGCCAAGGCTGGAGGATTTGAGCTATAGGGAGAGGCTGAATAGGCTGGGGCTGTTTTCCCTGGAGCGTCAGAGGTTGAGGGTTGACCTTATAGAAGTTTATAAAATCATGAGGGGCATAGAAAAAGTAAAGAGACAAGGTCTTTTCACCAGGGTAGGGGAGTCCAAAACTAGAAGGCATAGATATAAGTTGAGAGGGGAATGATTTAAATAGGACCAAAGAGGAAATCTTTTCATACAGAGGGTGGAGTATGTTTGGAATGAACTGCCAAAGGGAGTGATGGAAGAGGGTAGCATTACAACATTTAAAGGCATCTGGATGGGTATATGGATAAGAAGGGTTTAAAAGGATATGAGCCAAATGCAGGCAAATGGGACTAAATCATGTTAGGAGATCTGGTCGGCATGGACAAGTTGGACCAAAGTGTCTGTTTCTGTGCTGTACAATGCTATAACTATGACTCTAAGAAAGCATGTCTCACTTTAAGAAATCTAACCTCACATAATGCTGTGGCTGGATCCCACTGCTTAGTGGCATGCAGCCCAAAACTGTGTGAAAACTCTTGGTTGGGCAGCACAAGATAGTGAGGTCCAAGCATTAAAATAGTTCAGGCCTTTCATCTTTTCGACCAGAGAACAAAATTAAAACTAATCTATGTGTTGTTTGGTGGATGATGTTTCAAAGTAAAACATTTTTGTTGCATCCGGGAATCACTTTAGAAGTTCTTTGAATGCTCAGAGACCTGGGTGGGTCTCAGAGACCTGACAAAACATGCTTTCTATCAAATAACAGCAATATTGCCAAGGAAACAATCATTATCAATATGCACCAAACATTACTTGTGCACTATTCACATTAGCTTTAGTTTAATTTTTGAATAAGGGTGAGCGTTTCCGAAGGATTATGTGCTCAGTTAATTAGCACCGTGTTTCCCTGTACATCAGTTTCTGGTAGCTGGCTCAAGTGCAACATTGGCTGGGTTGTCAGTACATAAGCCTTTGCCAGGCATGGTGGGTGGAGATTGGAATTCACCCCCATGTCCAAGTTATAGGCTATGTAGGATTACAAGCCATCGCACGGAATTCTGTTGTGCTATGGAGCAGGAAGGTCACAGTGACATCATCGTCAGATGTTACTACAAACCCTCAACCCAATGGCTTAGAATTTCTTTTCGGCACCTCTGTGACCATAAAACAAGGACCAATTCAATCAGTCAAACAAACTGAGAACCATTCTCCCATTCATCCATAAGGATACAAGAAGAACTTTATGATGTTTTCCATCCCACACCTAACCTCTCCTATTGAAAAGAATAGAAATTACTGAAGTTCTCAGTGTGGAGGATTCAACATTTTTCCAAGACTTTGGGGAAATTATACAATTTAAGGCAGTACTAAGATATGATAAGTTATTGAGAGAGGGTGAGAGAGAGAGAGAGCACCACTGTAACTTCGCTTTGGACTGCTATAACTATATGTATGGATTGATTTTGTGTAGACTCAATGTTACACAATTGTTCCTTCATGGATTTTATCTACCTCTGCTTCTCTTGGACATTGAATGTCCTGTATTATTAGAAGTTGTACTGTCTGGTTAGATAGCTGCTGCTCTGAGTCCCTTGTATCTGTAACTTAACGTGACTGTACCTTACTACTATAAAATCTTATATATTTGTTATGAAGGTGTGGGTGTACCTTTAAGAGAGTTAAAAGCAGCAGAACTACCGCTCACAGCACCAAGTGTTCTCAATAAGGCAACAATGTAACACTGCGTCAAACAACTCAGTTGGTTCATTGCCTGGAGACAAAAACAAATTCGAATTTGGCCAATCAGCTTAAATTATACTCCGAAAAAATATCATTTTCCAATCAAGTTTGAATTGAGTATATTGGCAATCTTAAAAGTCGATGTTCTGGGGTATAAGGCCGGGGAGAATTGAACAGTTAAGAGGAGAACTGCCAAGTCCTAGCATGTAACAGATTGCTTGAAAAAAGTATCTCTCTTAAAAGTACCCATTCGATCAATAATCTGTGATGCAGAAGTTCCTAACAAGGGGAAAAGAAGACACAGGAAGATCTGAAGACAGGAACTTACAGATGCCTGGTTTTGAGATATGAAGTGTTGTTTTGTAAATCTTAATTGGGAGTTTTATTGGATGAGTATTATAGAAGTATTATATGAAGATAAAAGATAGGTTCGAGAAAGAAATTGTATACGGTGGTTAGTTAATTATTCTCTGTTATACTTTAAGATATAATGTTGTTAATTTTTAGTTCGCATAGTTCTTGGCCACTCAAAGTTTTACTGATTACTGCATGGGATAAATCTTTTTTGTGTTGCTTGCTTTAAATTAAGCAGGACAGTTTATCCCATGTCGTAACATATTCTTTATTTAAATTTTGAAAAGCAGTGCAGTGAATATAGCTCTCTAGTACCGTGATCTTTCCTGATTTGCTTCGAGCCCTGACCTCAACTGTTGCTGCAGAAGTAAAAGTCACATCATCCTTTATCATAACCATAAGACCATAAGAAATAGGAACACGAGTAGGCCATTTGGCACCTCAAGTTGGTCCACCATTCAATAGGATCACAGCTGATCCAATACTCCTCACGGTCTCATTCCTGCATTTTCCCTGTAACCCTTGAATTCCATGATTTGTATTATATTGTCTTCTCAAGCAAATTCATTTCCCATTACACGAGGAGTCACCCTGAAGAACTTTATAGATTGATATAGAGAGATCCTGATTTCAGTTTACCCTCAGCCAAGAAAACAGATTTCCTTTGTTCAGTGCTTTCAATGTAGCATAACATCTCATAGCTCGTAGCAGCAGCAAAAGAAAAGAAAACTGCATGGAAAAAAAAAAGGAAATATTAGGGTGGATGACCAAAAGCTTTTCGGGAGGCTTTTAAAAGGTACAGAGGGAAGTGGAGGGACTGAGTTTCAGACCATGGAACCTAAGTGGTTAAACGCTCTATATTAAATGCTCCCTGGACAGAGGAAGAAAGGGAGGATGACCAAAAAATAGAGTTTAGTGTCTTTGGCTATGGTGCATCAAAGAGATAAAGAATGTTGAGTGCATGAATTGATTTAAATATGAGGATGCAATTTTGATATCTGTTGCACTGGGGAAGTTAGCAACCCTGTGTTTAGGAGGACAAGTAATTCAAAGAGCTATAACCTACAAAGCAGCCAAAGCATCACTTTCTATTAGGGGAGACAGTTGGTTGATGCACAGCTTTTGAGTAGCCAGTCCACTAACACAGGGTGAGTGAGGAAGGCATGCCTCCATAAACTACCACAGCCAGTATAGGGATTGAACTCACATTATTGGCTTTGTTCTGCACCATATTGTAGTCAACTAAGCTAACTGACTCCCAGACAACCGCAATAGGTAAACATACAATAGTGCGGCATAAGAAATTAGAGTTAGATTATCAACCTGCTCCTCAGATGCTGCCTGACCTGCTGTGCTTTTCCAGCACCACACTCTCAACTTAAATTATCAACGGTCTCTCCACAAAATAAGTAGAAATGTTGAGAGAACAATCACCTCAAGCTGCCCTTGTCAGCCTGAGAGACCTAAGACCAGAGTACAACAGAGTTCAAGATGAGCATGTGAAGGAAATAAACTATCAGTAGAAATCAAGCAGAATGACAGAAAATGCTGGAAATATTCAGTAGGCCTGGCAATAGCTATCGAGGCAGAAACAGTTAAGGTGGGAAAATGTAGAAATGTAAATGATTACAGCAAGTGAAAGGGGGTTGGGGGGTTCAGGGGTGAGGTGGGAAGAGGTGTCTTTAGCAAATAGAATAAAGGAGAACCCTAAAGCTTTCTATAGGTGTTTGAGGAATAAAAGGATGATTAGGGTAGGAATAGGGCCAATCAAAGACAGAAGTGGGAAGTTGAGTGTGGAGATCAGAGAGGTGCTAAACGAACATTTCTCATCGGTTTTCACTCAGAAAAAAGAGGATATTGTCGAGGAGACAAATGAGGTACGAGATATTAGACTAGAAAGGATCAAGGTTAGTTACGAACAGGTGTTATCAATTCTAGAAGGAGTGAAAATAAACAAGTCCCCTGGGCTGGATTGGATTTATCCCAGGATTCTTTGGGAAGCTAGGGAGGAGATAGCAGAGCCTTTGGCTTTGATATTGGAGTCATCATTGACTACAGGTTTGGTACCAGAGGACAGGAGGATTTCAAATGTTGTGCCCTTGTTCAAGAAGGGCAGCAGAGATGACCCAGGTAATTATAGACCAGTGAACCTTACTTCTGTTGTAGGAAAGGTTTTGGAAAGGATTATAAGAGATAAGATTTATAATCATCTAGCAAGCAACAATTTGATTTCAGATAGTCAACATGGTTTCGTCAAGGGCAGGTCATGTCTCACAGACCTCACTGAGTTTTTTGAGAAGGTGACCAAGCATGTAGATGAGGGTAGAGTAGTTGACGTGGTGTACATGCACTTCAGTAAAGCCTTTGATAAGGTTCCACATGGTAGGCTGTTGGAGAAAATGCAGAGGCATGGGATTGAGGGTGATTTAGCAGTTTGGATTAGAAACTGGCTTTCTGAAAGAAGGCAGCGAGTGGTGGTTGATGGAAAATATTCAGCCTGGAGTCCGGTTACTAGTGGTGTGCCACAAGGATCTGGGACCACTGCTGTTTGTCATTTTTATAAATGACTGAGATGCAGGCATAGGTGGATAGATTAGTAAATTTGCAGATGGCACTAAAGTCAGTTGAGTAGTGGACAGTGTGGAAGAATATTACAAGTTGCAGGGGGACTTGGATAAACTGCAGAATTGGGCTGAGAGGTGGCAAATGGAGTTCAATGCAGCTAAATGTGAGGTGATGCACTTTGGTAAGAATAACAGGAAGGCAGAGTACTGGGTTGATGGAAAGATTCTTGGTAGTGTGGATGTGCAGAGGGATCTTGGAGTCCATGTACATAGATCCCTCAAAGTTACCACTCAGGTGGATAGTGCTGTTAAGAAGGCATACAGTGTGTTAGGTTTCATTCGTAGAGGGATTGAGTTCTGGAACCGCAATATCATGCTGCAACTATAGAAAACACTTGTGCGGCCACACTTGGAATATTGTGTACAGTCCTGGTCCCCATATTTTGGGTAGGATTTGGAAGCATTGGAAAAGGTGCAGAGGAGATTTACCAGGATGTTGCCTGGTCTGGAGGGAAGGTCTTATGAGAAAAGGCTGGGAGACTTGAACATGTTCTCATTGGCAAGAAGAAGGCTAAGAGGGGATTTGATAGAGACATACAAGATGATCAGAGGATTAGATAGGGTAGGCAGTGGAAGTCTTTTCCCTAGGATGATGACGTCAGCTTGTACAAGAGGGCATAACTACAAATTGAGGGGGTATAGATTTAAGACAGATGTCAGAGGCAGGTTCTTTACGCAGAGAGTGGTAAGGGCGTGGAATGACCTACCTGCTAATGTAGTCAACTCAGCCACATTAGGGAGATTTAAACAATCCTTAGATGAGCACATGGATGATTTTGGGATAGTGCAGGGGGACGAGCTGAGAATAGTTCACAGGATGGCGCAACATCGAGGGCCGAAGGGCCTGTTCTGCGCGGTATTGTTCTATGTTCTATGTTCTAAGAATATGGATATCTGTACAGGATGGGAAGCAGGAGACAATCAATGGTTTTATGATATTAAAAACATTGGTTTGGCACCTCGAAATGCAATCGAAAATGAGTCTTTTAGGCCATCATGGCAAATCGAAGCAGAGATTAAATTATCTGTTTAGAAAACAGAATAAGGTGCTAAAGAGTGAAATCTGAAGGAGTACTGTTCCTTTAAAATTGGCAGCATTCCCAGGCTTTGTGCTTTTCAATTTTGTGCATGCTTCCTGAGTAACATTTATATTCTCCCAGTTACATTTCACCTGAGCCAAGCAGATTGTTGTTAATGTTTCTTGGTAAACCTCATCCCAGTTTGAAGTAGGTGTAATCTGCAGTTCATTCCTACAGGGATTTCCTCCACAGCAAAGCTTTGCTTGTAAAAAGTGTGTTTTCTCACTCCTTTCAAACAAAAATAGTCTTCCATTACTATTTGCCAACAGTGTCAGATGTCAATGCAAGTTCAACAACATCCTCTCGTGGATGTTTAAAAATAACAGCTTTTCATTTGCTTAGTGGACAACCGACCTCAACTGGTGAAGGAGTAAGAAGTCAACCACCAAGTTGTGGTACCATCCTAAACCACAAAGGCACTGCTTTGTCAACAACAGCAGAGCCCTGCAATTGAAGTGCTGTTGGTTCATACCACCGGGCACTTGTTTTTATACACAAGACTAAATATGTTGGGATTTTTGTTTCATTTTTAATCGCATTTACCATGAAGACTGCATGGCAGAGCTGGTGTAACTGAAAGGTGCATTCATAATGTGATCAAAGAGGTTGATTGTCTGCCTGTAAATCCTTCTACAATTTGATGGTAGGAGGTAAGAGCAGCAGAGTTTCATGGTCAACCACACTGCAGTAGGCAGCAGCAAATCACTGCAGTACTTTGTCAAAGTGAATCAGGGACAGATCAAATGGAAATCTATGGTTACCAACATCCTCTTAGGACAGGATATTACAAGGGACTTCATAAAGGACAGGATAAAAGAGGACATGGGGTGGAGGAGGGACAGGTAAATGCAATTAATGGAAAATTAGAGATGTCCTTTTTAAAGAGATTTTAGACGAGGGAGCAGAAGTGTTGATGTCTTAGACCTCAGATTTTTTTTGCAATACTTTTGTGTATGTTGTGACGTTCTGTGGCTCTTGTACAGAAAGCAGCAAGGCAAATGGCTTGGCTGTGTGACTATATTAATTGGCAAGGCAAGCTCAAGCACAAATGCTAGGAGCAAACAGGTAGGCGTGAAGTTAGCAATTCTTAATAGAGCAAATGAACATCCCTGAGGTGCAGTCTGGTCCAGTCTGTGGATTTAGTGCCTCTTCCTGCCTGCGATGTGTCCCTGCTAACTGCTGGTGTGCCCTGCAATGCAAATACGTGCTTGCAGAGCACACTGCCAGTGAATGGTCAGGTGAAGCTCCAGGATGGTCAAGATGGGTTGACAGATTAGCTATCAGGTGTCTGTGGTTAAAGAGTACATGTAGTTGGTGCACGTGGATCATATCTTGAGTTACCATTGACTGGTTTTTGACACAGGTCGCTCGGAATAAGCTGCACACTGAATCTAATAGATCAGGTTTGTTGTCTAGTTTTCTGAATGTTTAGCTTGTTTGATAAGATGGAAGTCTGAATATTAATATTGGGAGTTGCAGTGTTAAGGCATTTATAAGGTATAATGCACATCAGTTGGTATCTCGCCAGTACATACTGAGAATCTCACAACCCTATAAGCTTCTGCCCTCAATAAATGATGCTAAATGGCACCACTGCAACAGTCAATCCACAGCTACATTGTGAATTTGGAGTCTAATGATGGAGTAAAGACGCTTGGGTAGATTAAGCAATGATGTACATTGACATTGAGTAGCTTTTTAAAAAGCATTAATGAAGAGGACAGGACCAGCTACAGCCTTTTGAGGGCAGTACAGAAAGGGATACATTTATTTCATAGCTGTTCTGGACAAGGACAGAAGTAAAAACCTAAACAGATTTTACTCGAAAAATCCAGCACACATCTCCAACCTAAGTCAAATGATCAGATCCACCAAAATGAATCTGAAAGCCTGAAGTTCTAATGACCCAAATGGTTAGCTGTTGGTTCAGTGACTGGAAAGGCACAGGCTTGATGAAGATAGATCTTCTACATGTATTGTGACTTCATCCATGTAATGAATGTCGGTGGTGAGATGCCAGTTTTGTGAGGTCAACAGTGGAGTAGTCCAACTCAGATGACAATTTGTGGATATTCACGCTTAACTTCTGATATGATTAATTCCCAAGTGAGAGTCCCAAATCCATTATGATCCCAGATCAGAAGGGAGGAACTGGCTCCCCTCCTTTATCCAACTTACCTCAACACCCCACACATGTCAGTTAGTTGCAATATTACCCTACATAGAACATAGAACATTACAGTGCAGTATAGGCCCTTCGGCCCTCCATGTGGTGCTGACCTGTGAAACCAATCTGAAGCCCATCTAACCTACAGCAAAGGATTCCTTCTGTTATGAGTACCTTTCGCAGTTCCAAAGTATTTAGGTTTTAAAAAGAGCCAGTTTAACCAGACATTCTCAAGTTATAAGAAATGCAACACACTCTCGCGGATTCGAAATATGAAGTGAATAAAAGCAATTCAAAAAGAATTTTTAGTTTGCCCATGCAGTGTAGATGTTGCAAATAAAGAAGCTGCTTCTGGTCTATCCATTGAGCAGTTGGTCTGGAGATCCTGGATTCTGAAGATTGACTCGGGGAGGGGAAGTGTTTGTTTCACCCTTTAACATCAAGATTTAGTTGCTGACTTGTTCCCAGCAATCAAAGAGCAAGAGAGGGACAGATCATTCTTTTTCTGTTTACCTGAAAGCATTCGTAGTGTCCAGTAGATGTTCTTCAATCGTAACCTTTGTAGCACATACTGACCCAGTAGCACTCAAACACCAGATGAGTACACAGGCACCAGAGGTATGGCTCAGTGGTTAGTACTGTTATCTCACAATGCCAGGGACTTGGGTTCAATTCCAGCTTTGGGTGATTGTGTGGAGTTTGCCCATTCTGCTTGGGTTTCCTCCCACAGTCTAAAGATATGCAGGTTAGATGAATTGGCCATGCTAAATTGCTCATTTTGTTCAGGGATGTGTGGGTTAGGTGCATTAGTCAGGGGTAAATTTAGTGTAGGGGGTGGGTTACTCTTCGGAGGGTTGGTGTGGACTTGTTGGGCCAAAGGGCCTGTTTCCACACAGTAGGGATTCTATAAAGAGGTTACAACAAGGTTCAACTCCTTGGCTTCAGTATTGCTGGCAGGGCAAAAAACAGACATGTCTTTCACTCAGAGTGTGTTTCCCTTCCTTTGAAGCATTTATTTGAAATTTCTTGACATCTATCCAAGTATGAAACTCCATGATCTCTCTTGAGGCTGGATATAATCCACAAAGGAATTTTCCAGTCAGTTCCAAGTGAGCTGCATCCTTAGGTTTGCATGTCCTTCTTTCTAAAAACAAAACAAAATCAACCTGTCTTGCTTATAAGTTCAAATTATTGACACATTTATCCAGTGCAGCATTTGTGCAAGAATAATAGGGTAATAACATGATATTTGTATCCTTGTTATCTTGGGATAAAATCTGAATAATTGTTGGTTCACTGTTTATTGACTAACAGAAAAAAAGGTGATATTCCAGATAAGCCCAATTGACATAATAGCTGTTATACGAGTCACAATAATGTCAAAACTTTGTTTCTGAAACTTATCATTCAAATTTATACTGTGTATATGATTCATCAGATATAGAAATAGACTCCTATAACCTGATAAACTGTGTCCACAGCAATATATGGTAACACACTTCTTAGTTCTGGCTGTGATTGAGAGGCTGGATGGGTAACTATACCACTATACCTGTATAAGTACTTAATGTTTATTGCATATTTTGGAATTGGAATTTATTACAAAATTTACTTTCCCATCCTTGTATTTTTGAAAATTATACCCTTTTGAACTTTGTTCTTTCTTGTTAAGTTTGAAATCCCGCATTTATATCTCCCATTATCAATTGCACAACACCAGGTTATAGTCCAATAGGTTTATTTGGAAGTACTAGCTTTTGGAGTGCTGCTCCTTCATCAGGTAGCTGCCTGATGAAGGAGCAGCGCTCCAAAAGCTAGTACCTCCAACCCAGTGTTATATGATTTTTAACTTTGTCCACCTCAGTCCAGCACCTGCACCTCCACATCATTATCAAATGCCTGCAATCAATCATCCCAAAACTTGAACAGTAAAGTTATCCTGAGAACAGATACTTTTAACAAGTGTGGACAAAACTGGGATGAAGATCTTGCATATACATTACAGAAGCAATATTTAAGTTAGGTATCTGGTCCAGTCATCACAATTCATTCTCAGTATTCAAAATTCACAATTGTTGATCAAAATATCCTAATTGATTAATTTTTTATTTGTCTTCGAACTGGCCTGCAGCTGCCTAATGCTGTTGATACACAGAGACTGAGTGAGACGGAGGGGCAAGAAACATACTTGAGGGTTCTCCAATCTGAGAAGAAATAAATAACATTTCAGAGATGTTTGTTAAAGCAGCACACATACTGTGAACAATGTTTGATAAGTTTTTCAGTTAAGTGGAAGTTAGAAATAAAATTGGAGCGCTTGAAAATTGTCTGCATGTGACAAAGTAAGATCCTCTGAATCTTAACCCTCTCAGAAAAAAAAGGCCTTGATGAAACTAGAGCCTGTACAATGTCCTGACAGGGTTACACTGAGAGGTTGTTTTCACTGGCTAGGTAATCTAGAATTTGAGGAGACAATCTCCAACAAAGGGTCAATTGTTTTAGGTTAAGATAAGGAGAAATTCTTGCCCTCAGAATCTTTGGAGTTATCTATTCCAGAGGGATGGATATGTTCCATCCTTCAGTGCATTTAAAGCCAGGCTTGATAAACATTTGGTCTCTCAATTTTTCAAGAGATATGGTAATTGGACATGAAAACATTTCAGCAGAGGTTCTCCTCTAATAATATTAAAATGCAGAGCAGATTTGAGGACCAATGATCAACTTCTGGTCCGACTTCTTATGTTCTTATGAAGAGGTAGTTTAGACATGAGATATGGTCACTTTTCAACACTACCAGCAACTTGAGTCATTGGCACATCCAGGTGACCATTGTGTCTTCATCACTGGGACAAGGAATTCAAGCCACACTTTCTTGCTGATTAGCTCCAATTACCTTGGCCATCGAGCAAGACATAGAGAAATGTGTCAGCATTGTTCCATAAGGTACTTCACTTTTCATTCCACTTGCCTCCTAAGATCACCTTAATGTGCATTATGTCTACTTTGTACGAAACGTATTTATGGTATGACAGCCTGTTTATGTGTAGCTTCAGATCATTAAATACTGTCCCATTTTCAGCATGCCTTTGAGGTAGTATATACACCAAAAACATGTTATGTCTCAGTGCACAAACAGACCGTAACTTCTGGCACAGGTTCATATCCGTGCGGTTCTTGAGGTTACAGGCATGTAGGTGGTGAAGAGAACAATGAGCAGATCAGAAGCTGTTTCTGCAAGCATCAACGTTCATGTCAGGTTACAAGTTCCATCTTGTGTAGCTATCAGTGGATCAAGACATTTTTTGGCGGAAGCGGACTTTTATTAGAACTTAAGTCTTGTGGACAGTTTAAACATTAAATCCCAGTTCAATATCATTAGATTGTTAAACAGCCTGACTTTAATTTGCTTAAATCTGACCAAGAGTATGGTGCTGGGAAAGCATAGTTGGTCAGGCAGCACCTGAGGAACAGGAGAGTTGATGATTTGAGCATAAGCTCCTCATCAGGAAGAAGAGCTTATGCTCGAAATGTCGACTCTCTTGCTCCTCGGATGCTGCCTGACCTGCTGTGCTTTTCCAGCACCACACTCTTCGACTCTGATCACCAGCATCTGCAGTCTTCACTTTCTCCTCCTTAAATCTGACCAAGCATTCCTCCCGAAGGACCAGTCACATGTATGGGTAGAATGTTTATTCCAATAGGGAGGTGAGTGCTGGAGGCGGGTAATTTTGAGGGTCAGGATTTTTTGGAATGAGGGAGTTTGCAGGGAGAAATGTGGGCGAGCCTGAAACCCAATTCTTCCTGCACTGAAACTATTGAACGCTTTCTGGAAAACTTCCAACACCTTCTCCTCAACACCTGGTTTCAATGAATGAAGTGGACACAACAGTCCTCTGTAGTCAGTATTGAGCCCCTCAGCAGGGTATACAAACAGCATATAGTTATGGTAGTGAGGTGCAGCAATTGTACGGCAATGGAAAATAAATTTTCACTGGCAATTTTAATTCTGTGAGCATCCCTTACTAACAGGATAGGTTAACATCACCTTTGTCTTTTGTCATTACACCGCCATAGTAATGGACATGAAAGCAAATTTCCACTTGGACTGATTATATGTGTGCAGCCACTGACTAAAATAAAAGTTGTCTCCTTTATTACATAATAAATCCTTCCAAAGAATGGTGAGAATGTAAAAACCCACAGGGTGTAGTTGAAGAGATTATGGAGGCATTTTAAGAAAAACTAGGCAAACATTTGAAGGAAATAAGGGATAGATTATTATGAGGTTAGATTTATCATGAGCCCCAGGAAATAAGTAACCCAGCACATAAGGTGACCCATATTCCTGATCTCAAAAGTAATGCTTTTACATTGGCTCAGTGTAGAAGTCAAACCACCATGCTCAGCCCATCCTTTCAGCCATGTTGTGCTATATTTACATTGGTAAGCCCATGACAGTTTTTCTCTCCATTAATGCATACTCATAATTGAGCAGAAAGCATTTAGCAAGCAATATGGGTTGTGCTAACAAATGTGCATGGGAGTTTAAGACATATCTAGCTTTTGTATCTGAAGCACATGACATTTCAAAACAGAGAATAGGAACATAGAATTAGGAGAATACCCCAGCATTCAATATGATTGTGATCAAACATTCCAATACTTTTACACAGCACTTCTCTATAATTCTGTCCCACTACTGGCAATCAGAATTTTATCAATTTCTATTTTAAACATACTTATATATGGTAATCAGAATTTTATCAATTTCTATTTTAAACATACTTATATATCTACATATAAGTTAAACATTGTTTTTGGAGAGATTTCTTGAGGGTTCACAAATTAACATGTATGTTAACATTTATATTAGACAAAGAATGATTAAAGGAGGTCAAAACACCAGCTTGAACTGATTTCCAGTGCTATGCATGTTGAGGTGTACAAGGGAATAAATATTAGCTCTGAAACATTTATTTTAATTAATATTGAATTGCTTTTACTAATCAATGTCAATAGCTTGACCAGTATTCAGATCACAAGCTGCAGATGGATGGTAATTGGAGAGATGTTGACATTTTATTATGTGGAGGAACCAGTGTTGGACTGGGGTGGATAAAGTTAAAAATTACACAACACCAGGTTATAGTCCAACAGGTTTATTTGGATGAGCTGAATTTTATGGAGGGTGAAAAATTTGCAATTAATCTCAAGGGTTGGAATCTTATAGGGGTCTAAGTGGACTATGGCAAGATCTGTAGCCGAATTGGATAAGAAGAGACCTATCTCAACATTGGGAGAATTTCATGCCAACTTTTATGGTTTTGACAATCGATGTGGAGAGTTTCTCACTAGGCAAGATTGAGTTGCCATTTCAGAGGGAATATAGCTTGGTAAGTGCCTTATGAATGGTTGGACTTGCCTCATTAGTACACAGTAACCCATCTTACCAAACAAGGTAGGTGTTGGGAAATCTCAAAATTGAAATCAGTGTATCAATCTGGCAAGTTCAGATCACTAAGAGAAAGTGGTGGATGCAGGTACAGTTACAACATTTAAAAGACTTTTTTTTCCCTTTATTCATTCACAGAATGAAGGATCATTGGCTCGGCAGCATTTTCTGCCCATAAGGAATTAACAGTAAACCACATTTCTGTGAGTCTGGAGTGACATGTAGGCCATACCAGGTAAGGATGGCAGTTTCCTTCCCTAAAGGACATTAGTGAATCAGATAGGGTATTGCTGACAATTGTCAATGGATTCATGGTCATCATTAATTCCAGACTTTCTTCTTATTGAATTCAAATTCCACCAACTGCTATAATGGGATTTGAACCTGGGTCCACAGAACATTTATCTAAGTCTCTGAATCAACAGTTCAACGATAATACCACTAGAATAATTTCATGAATAGGAAAGGTTTGGAGAGATATAGGTCAAGCAGCAGCTGGGACTAGTTTAGGTTGGGAACATGATCAGTATGGATTATTTGGACCAACAGGTCTGTTTCATGCTGTTTGACTTCGATTCTATAACCAATAAAGCGCTGGTTCAGTTGGGCTGAACATCTCATCTGGTAACAAGGTGTAAGCCAGATAGACTTAAATCTATGTCTCTTGGGCTTGATGATGAAAACCATACCAGGGGAAGTTCTGGTGTGGGAGGGAGCAAGCATATTTTTGGGAAAAAGCAATTAAGTAGATTAATAGACAAAGAAATCAATGGAGAGCCAAAGGTTAGGTGATTGGAATTTTGCAAGTGATTTGTGGGAAGAGATGTTTTCAGGGTCTATGAGAGTAGAGTTGAAGGGGGATAGAGAGTTATGGTGGTACAACAAAGTGGTCAATGATAGCACTGTATTTTGATTGAGATTAAGTGAAAAGTGATGCTACAAAAAGGGGTTGCCAAAAAATATGGGAGGGGAGTTTCAAAAAGGAGCAAGTTGTTAACACTATAAGCCAGATTTTGCATGACTGTCCGACTGTCCATGCAATGTTCTCCAACAGCAGCATGAACAGTGAGTAGCTCGTTGTAGGGCCTGAAGTGCAGAAAGGAGTGTGTTTATATGTCTAACGGATTGAGAAAGCTGAACACGGAGGTCTTTGATGTGGTGATCTGCCTGAATACATTGGGTGGGAAGGTTGGTGAGAGACAAAGAAGATGATGTTATTGTCCATAACGATTGGAATCTTCCAGGTGGGTGGAAGTGGGTTTGAAGGTGAGACTGGGAGGAATTACACAGAAGTTGAAAGGATCCATTCCCATCTGTGGTGCTCTCTACAAAGATGAATGAACACTTTGTTATGGACTAGGCCAGACCATTCAATACATTCTTAAGCAGGCAAACCAGACCATAACTTTGCAATTTGTTCCAGTAAGTGTACAGTGAAAATTACCCAGAGTAAGTTAGCTAGGTTGACTACCAGGTTTTAAAACAGACAGAAATTTATTCACAAAATTACACAATGAAACACAAAGAACAGAATAAAGAACCTCTACAGAACTCAATCTATCCAAACTCGACTTAATTACGCTGCTCCGAATGTATACAACAGTCCCAATCAGCAAACCCCCTTTAAAAAAAACAGTACAAATGGAACAAATGCTTACAGGTTGAAGTTAGAAGGGCAGAAGGAAAGAGAGAGTTTTTTTAGCAACCTGTTTCCACACAGCTCACTGTTGAACTCCTAAATAGTTCTGGACTGAACTGCTCAGCTAGAGAGCTGACCACTCACTTTCATTACACAGGTGACTTCTAAAACATGGCCACTTTGGCCTGAAGACTCATCTGTTTACATATAAACAAAAGACCTCTCAAAATCCTTTTTCATCTCTGTACCAAACTAGTCTAATCAGAAGCGGGAGGTGCTTATGACCCCCTTGAAACAAAAACCAAGGACACAGTATCCTTGAGAAAAGGAACAGCTTTTAGAAAAATGGGTCCAGCTCTGTGGCAACTTGTAGAGGCTGCCCTTCAGCACCAGGTAATCAGTATTTTTTTTAAACAGATTCAAATATTTTGTAGTACAGAATGCACGTATTACTGGAAGCAAACATATTTTGTCAAAGCTTTTTGTTTTATACTCAACAGGACAATATTTTTAAAAAATCAAAATAAAGGGGAATAAACATTCATACCATACAAGGGAATACTGATTGGTTAGCTAGTGGACTCTGACTAGGAAAGATGCTGCTATGAAGAGACCACAATTTAATGATGATTGACAGTTAACTGCCAAGCTCTGTTTTAATATTAAAAAAGGCACACTGACTCTGATTGGTGAAAGTTTGTCTGTAAAATGAATCTGGCTGTCACATATTTTGTTACATTTAAACAGGTGTATTTTGTGTCTATGTTCATTTTACCTACAAGAACAGGGCACTATTTATTGCTATATGTAGCTCCCAGTACACACAAGTACATCACACACAGGGCTTCCAACAATATGTCTTTTTTCAGCAGTACTCGGATTAAAACCTATTCAATGGCCTCAAGATAGAGGTACCTTAATATCACCTTTCCAACAATGAGTGTTGTAGGATTGCATGATTAAGCAATGAGAAATAAAGTACATTCTGTTTAACTGTAATTGTGGTTAGTTGTAAAACACTTTGTGTAAAGATGAATAGCCGTATTTGGCCATTGCTGGGAAGATCTTGCAGGCAGGAGCCCATTGTCAGTCGGACTGTGGTCAAGTTCCAGAAGTGGTCCTGACCCTTAATGATGTTCTGAGGAAAGGTTCCACCCCAAAGAGGAAGAAGTGGATGCTGCCATCACTGGCTATTCAGACCATGCTGAGTGGCACCATCTCATTGAAAGGCTACTTGTATCTGAAGTGGCAGCATCACTGGAGAAGGAAGACAAGTCCTCATCTGACAATTAATCAGAAAGGCAGCACCTTCTGCAATGTAGTTCTCCCTCATTAAAAACATTGAAAGGACAGCCTACATTATCTGCTCATTTTTCTATAGTGGTGGCTTAACCTACAACCTCGGCCTCATTGGCGAGAATGCTCCAACAGATTAAACATATTTGTGTGTATGTCTGTATATGTCTTTGTGTTTTTTTGTGCATCTTCAATAAGAGAAATAACAAATACTGTTATTTAAAGAGAAGTTTTTATTCATTGTACACACAATTACACATAGAGTAGTTAGGTCTCATGATGGTGATCATGGATATATAGGATGTCAGGTTTACGTAAATCATGACAGTTGTACCACATATATTTGTTATTCTTTTTCCACTATTTTCACTTTCTCATTATTTCCATGATGTTAACCAGTCCAGCGCTTAACAGTTTTAAAGGAAAGCTTTCACAATATATTGCAAAAATAGCATGTGACGGTTAAACACCTATTCAATCCTAATGATATTCACATTTAATTGCACTTAAAATTTAAAGTTGCATTTTGTAACTTTGGCAGCACTGCTAGCTTAAATTACTGTCTTTGTAATTTACCCACGCCATTACTTTTCCTAGTTTCACATTTTGTGAACCTGGACAAATTAGAAAACACATATTGATTTGTTGCTACACATTATGTTCTGAGGTCAAAGTGCACAAAGTGTCAAATAATTGGAAAAAATATCATAGTGAGACACATGCTTAAAATCTGGTATTGTTTTCAAAGAGGTTAATTATTACAGGATCACTCATTTCTACATTTGTCCGTGCACTTCTCCTTGGCCTCTGCTATAGGCATGTGACCTTTAAAGTGACTCATTGCATCAGCTGCAGCAGTAAAAAATGTGCTGTTTAGTAGGTCATAACCTGTATGTTTGGAACAAACAGAATTCCAATCAGTTCAATCCCACACTAAAAATGCTGTCCAATCTTGCTGCATGCACAAACGAATATGTG
Source organism: Chiloscyllium plagiosum (assembly GCF_004010195.1). Taxonomy (NCBI): domain Eukaryota; kingdom Metazoa; phylum Chordata; class Chondrichthyes; order Orectolobiformes; family Hemiscylliidae; genus Chiloscyllium; species Chiloscyllium plagiosum. The sequence continues at coordinate 65,792,383 of NC_057719.1, forward strand.
AATGTAAGTTGGTCTTATAGTAATTGCATGTGAAGAGGAGACAAACAAAACCATTATCCAAGAAGAACTTCATTTTCGAAAAAGCCAATCAGCAATGTTCACAAGGTGCCTTTTGCAGGCATCTGTGCGTATATTAACATCTTTTCAATCCAGTTCTGATGTAGGGTCACCGGACCTGAAACATTAACTCCAATTTCTCTTCACAGATGCTGTCAGACCCATTGAGCTTTTCCAGCAATTTCTGCTTTTATTTCTGATTTACAGCATCCGCAGTTCTTTTACTTTTTATTCTGCAATGTAGATGTTAGAATAACAACATTTATGACATGAAAAATATAGCATTTTCTGAATATTTTAAAAGAAACTTAAATATGTCTAATCGTTAATTCACTTTGAAGCAACACGGTCTTCCTATTTCAATAGGCAGTATCTCTACTCTTGGTGGATCATGAAAAACTATCAAGAGGAAAGAAAATGAGATAGGTTGCTGCAGCTCCTCAAACTCTGGCTGCTTTTTGTGCCTGCCCAGAATGAAATTACTGCTGGTAGTATCAGTGGCAGAGGAAATAATGTGGTCTGGCTTGGAGGGGAAGTCCAGAGAAATAGGCTGTGAAGCCATGAGAAACAACTTAGGTTCTGCTCAGTACTTCACCATAAGACTTTATGGGGACAAACATGCATCTTGTTATTTTGTGGTACACACCATGGCATTGTGCCAGCCCTCTGTCACCACATTGCAATGCTTTTCTCTCACAGCTACTGTGAATTAAAAGCTATGTTGCAGGTTATTTTTCTAATGTGTTGATTTATTAAGTGTAATTCCAACCCTCCCCAAGACCTATGGGTATTGGGGACAGGAAGTTCCACCCTTTGAGAATATTTTCTGGCTTTCAGTGCAAGAATGAAAAGCAGCTTTGTGATCGCTCAGCTTGGTGATACGCTGCAGCAATCCCTAACCTTTCAGTAGTAGCTTACAGCCACCTTGTGGAATTTAACGGGATTTTCTTTTGTAAAACGCATTCCTTGATTTAAGCAAGAAATTTGAATAAAATGTTTTTTACCAACTTAACCAACAACTCAAAGGTTGCCAGCAATATTCCTCATATCCAATGCTGGCCCAATCCTCCCACTCTCCATAGGCATAACTACTCACCATTGCCAGACATGCTGGTATTCCTGGTGCCAAGGCTGTAGTGCACCCAGTCAAATGCTGTAAGTCCAGAGCTGCCCTACACATCCACTCCAAACATAGGAGACAAGTGGAAATTAGTGGCCATCTTTGTGGACAGGGACCTTAAAGTGGCATTCCAGTAGACAGAGTGGTGAAGAAGGTATTTGACATCATTGGTCAGAGTATTGAGTATAGAAGTTGGGGTATCCTGTTACGGCTGTACAAGACATTGGTAAAGCCACTTTTGGAATACTGCGCACAATTCTGGACACCCTAATATAGGAAGGATGTTGTTAAACTAAAAAGGGTACAGAAAAAATTTACAAGGATGTCGCCAGGACAGGAGGAGGGTTTGATTGATAAGGAAAGGCTGGATAGGCTGGGACTTTACTCCCTGGGGCATCAGATGCTGAGGGGTGAACTTAAGGAGATTTATAAAATCATGAGTGGGCATAGATAAGGTAAAAACAATGACTGCAGATGCTGGAAACCAGATTCTGGATCAGTGGTGCTGGAAGAGCACAGCAATTCAGGCAGCAGCCGAAAAGCTTCGAAATTGACGTTTCGGGCAAAAGCCCTTCATCAGGAAATTGAATAGCCAATGTCTTTTTATATTGGTAGGGAAGTCTAAACTAGATGGCATAGATTTAGATGAAAGGAGAAAGATTTAAAAGGGAGCCGAGGGATAATTTTTTCACACAGAAGATGGTGAATATATGGAATGTGCTGCCAGAGGAAGTGGTAGATGCAACTTACAACTTTATAAAGTTGTAACAATACAGTTAGGAAAGGTTTGAATAGGAAAGGTTTCGAGGGATATAAGCGAAATCAGGCAAATGGGACTAGGTGAGTTTAGGATACCTAGTTGGCGTGAACCGAAGGGTCTGTCGCCTATGACCTGGAGATCCTACTAGATAGGATGGTGCAGTGGAGGGTCACTCTCTTCACTCAGGACCTACAGCATGGTCTGAGTCACTGCAATGTCCACAGTCTGATGATAAGCCCAGTAATGCAGAAAAAAGTTTGATTACCTTCTCTGCTCTGCCAGGGCAATCTGTTCTCTACAACTTCACACTCACTGTCTGCTACCACACCTACATCTCACCAAGGTATGTTACTCTACTACACTCATTAATGCATGCAACACTTTCCCTCACTCATTCTCACACTCCCCCTCCCAAATCCCGTACATGACTAACTCGGCATGTCCTCTGTGCTACCTCCATACTACTCAGAACAGCTCACCTGCAACAGCACTAAGAGCTGAGCCACCCACTTCCATCTCACTCAATCCTTCCTTATCTCTCATTCAAGGAGTAAATGTCTTCTCAAATACCAAACTATCCAGGTGGATATTTATCTCCTCCCCTTCTACAAGATGCTTAGTCCTTGCAGATCATGACTGCACTGTTCCTGTAAAGATGCTGAGAACTTCATGTCCTAGCAACCAAGCATTGTTTCTGGTTATACTACTCTGCCAATAGCCTCACTGTGAATGTATTATTAATATACCACAACTTCTTCCCCTTGGTCATGGTGCATTCTCTCTTTTGTCTCCTGCAGGCACCAACGGGAAGACCATGGTGGCTGTAGTCAATAGGGCCATACGCATGACATGTGCTCCTCCACTTTCGATGTCCTTGAGGAAGCACCAGCAAGGTTGCCTCCTGCACCCCTCACAAGCTCAGATACTTACACCTAGGTGATTATATTACCTATGTTTGAGTGGGGAGCAGCTACTGGTGAGTACTTCATTGCCATGTCACCACACCTGGCTGAGGGAGAAACACCCAGATTGCTGGCAGTCAGATGATAGCCACAGACTTGGTACCTGCTCAGGCCCAAGTAGGAGAGGAGCCCCCTAGTTGTGGCAATTAAAAAAATCTTCATACATACGCAGCCACAGATGCAGGAGCAGCAGATGGGTTTGCGGGGTCACTGGGCAATCTAACATTGGGACACTGAAAGCGCATCCCCTCCCACCAAAGGTCTCCTCTTAGGATACTGCAGAGGTGAATGGACCCTCCACTTCCAGCCAGCCTGTCACCCTCAGGCCTGTGGGAAGTCAAACCGAGAGGGTGGACTTGCCCCTGGGCAGGACATACTCAACACGTCTGAGCCCTCAAGACACAATGTCCCTCAGGTCATCCAATTAAACATTCAAGGACAAGGGGCTTTGTGTAGGGTAGACATCCTCCACCCCAGCTGCAGGGATGCACTGAGACACAGTGGGAGGGAAAGAAAGGAAGAAGAAAACCTTCTGAAAGCACACAGGTGGCACGGTGACATGGCAATGTTTTCACATTTATAAATACATGTTCATATTTCACCATCAGCCTTGTGTGGCAGTCTCTGTCCAGCCACAACTACAGAGCTGAGGGTACAGGGCCCACCTTTCCTCAGCACCGCACAATGTTCCACCGTCCAAGGTGTAAAAGTGAGCAGCTTCAGCACCATGTGCAGGCAGTGGGTAATTGGGCTCCATGTTTGCAGGGAAACAAACACAACTACTGCCAAATAGGCGCCAGTGGGATTCATTCACTATTGTGCAGATGTCATCAGGGCTGATTGCGGCAAGGATTTAGATTGCACTCAGTAGGTCAAAATCTAAGGCTCGCAAAGCAGCCATACAGAGCATGGAAAAAAACCTTTTGGCCCATCATGTCTGCACTGGTCAAAAACAACCACTAATTATTCTAATCCCATTTACCAGCACGTAGCCCATAGCTTTGTATGTCTTGACATCGCAACTGCACTTCTAAGTACTTCTTCAAAGTTAAGATGGTTTCAGCCTCTGCCGCCCTTACAGGTAATGAGTTCCACAACCCTCTGGGTGAAAAGGCTTTTCTTCATAAAGTCCTCTAAACCTTCTGCCCCTTGCCTTGAATCTATGCCCCCAGTCATTAATCCCTCTGGGTTTCTTCCCGTGTACCCCTTATTACCTTATACTACTCAATCATGTCCCCTTTGATCTCCTCTGCTCTAAGGAAAAGGACTCCAGTATGGCCAATCTCTCTCTATAGCTGAAACTATGCTTCAATGTATGGGTGTCTGTGTAATGGTGTTGCCCTTTGAAGGGTCTCACACCACCCAAATTCAAAGCCCCCTCCCTCACAGAATGAAGTGCTTCACAGGGAGCTGCTGAGTAAGGTGAGAGCCCCTGGTGTTTGAGGTGAGCTACTGGCATGAATTGGCTGTCTGACAGAAGGCAGAGAGTGGGATAAAAGGTTCTTTTTTGGAATTTCAGCTGGTGACAAGTGGTGTCCCACAGGGTTCAGTGTTGGTACCCTGCCTTCTCACCCTTACAGCCATTTTCAGTTCCATTTCGTACATATTGTTTATAACACGATGGGAGGAAGCACGGTCACCCTTTGGAAAGTGAGTCTCAGGCTCAGGCTCTCTGGTTTAGTGAATCCCCAAAAATAAACATTTCTTTCCTGGTGGTCCTCTCTGTTAACCCCAAAGACTTTGCACTTGCCCGAATTCCCACTCAACCTGTCTGTCTGAGCCTTCCATCTACCCATTTTGCCCTCTCAGCAACATTCCCAGCTGGCAGCCACTGGGAAGCTCAGAACATGCCAATGAATGGATTCCACTTCAGAAAATTGCTGCCGCATGGAAACCTCAGAGGTCTATGTAACAGCAAAGTAAACTACAGGGAAGGTAGCCACACATCCTCAGGCATAACAAACATGCAGCACTGGTAGTGCACTGTTCACCATGGTAACCTGGATGATACTTACTCAATAAACCCCTCCACGCTGATGGCACCTTTCCCTCTATCATCTCCCTGCCTTATATATTGAGTTGTTCACCCTTCAGTATAGTTAGCTATGTTATATCCCAGCATTCTGACTCAAATCCACAAAATTAATTTCTCCAACCTTATTCCGATAGCAGTAGCCTCTGGTAAGCCCTTTGACTTTAAGACCATCCAACCATAAGAGATAGGAGTGGAACTAAGGCCATTTGGCCCAGCGAGTCCATTCCGACATTCAATCATGGCTGATGGGCTTTCAATGCCACTTACCCGCACTCTCCCGTAGCCCTTAATTTCTTGCAAGATTAAGAATTTATCAATCTCTGCCTTGAAAACATTTAATGTCCCAGCCTTCACTGCTCTATGGCAATGAATTCCACAGGCCCACCACTCTCTGGCTGAAGAAATGTCTCCTCATTTCCATTCTAAATTGACCCCCTCTAATTTTAAGGCTGTGCCCACCGCCGAGTTTCCTCGCCTAACGGAAACAACTTCCCAGTGTCCACCCTTTCTAAGCCATTTATTATCTTGTAAGTTTCTATTAGATATCCCCTCAAACTTCTAAACTCTAATGAATGCAATTCCAGGACCCTCAGCTGTTCATCATATATTAGGCCTATTATTCAAGGGAATCATCCGTGTGAATCTTTGCTGGACACGCTCCAGTGCCAGTATGTCCTTCCTGAGGTGTGGGGCCCAAAACTGGGCACAGTATTCTAACTGGGGACTAACCAGAGTTTATAAAATCTGAAAAACGCATCGCTACTTTTACATTCCAACTCTCTTGAGATAAATGACAACATTACATTTGCTTTCTTAACCTGCAAGTCAACCTTTAGAGAATCCTGGACTAGCACTCCCAGATCCCTTTGTACTTTGGCTTTATGACTTTTCTCACCATTTAGAAAATCATCCATGTCTGTATTCTTTTTTCCAAAGTGCAAGACCTCACATTGAATTTCATCCACCATTTCTTGGACCACTCTCCTAAACTGTCTAAATCTTTCTGCAGCCTCCTCACATCCTCAGAACTACCTGCCTGTCCGTCTAACGTCGTATCATCGGCAAACTTCGCCAGAATGCTCCCAGTCCCTTCATCCAGATCATTAATATATAAAGTAAACAGCTGCTGCACCAACACTGAACCCTGTGGGACACCACTTGTCACCAGCTGACATTCCAAAAAAGAACCTTTTATCCCACTCTCTGCCTTCTGTCAGACAGCCAATTCATGCCAGTAGCTCACCTCAAACACCAGGGGCTCTCACCTTACTCAGCAGCTCCCTGTGAAGCACTTTATCAAAGACCTTTTGGAAGTCTAGGTGGATAACATCCACTGGGTTTCCCTGATCTAACCTACTTGTTACCCCTTCAAAGAATTCTAACAGGTTTGTCAGGCACAACCTCCCCTTACGAAATCCATGCTGACTTGTTCTAATCCGACCCTGCACTTCCAAGAATTTAGAAATCTCATACTTAATGATGGATTCTAGAATTTTACCTATAACCGAGGTTAGGCCAATGGGTCTATAATTTTCCATCTTTTGTCTCAATTCTTTCTTGAACAAGGGGGTTACAACAGCGAATTTCCAATCATCTGGGACTTTCCCTGACTCCAGTGATTTTTGAAAGATCACAACCAATGTCTTCGCTATTCCTTCAGCCACTTCCCTCAGAACTCTAGAATGTAGCCCAGCGGGGCCAGGAGATTTATCAATTTTTAGACCTTTTAGCTTTTCTAGCACTTTCTCTTTTGTAATGGCTACCATACTCAACTCTGACCCTTGACCCTCCTTAATTGTTGGGATATTACTCATGTCTTCCACTGTGAAGACTGACACAAAGTATTTATTAAGTTCTTCAGCTATTTCCTTATTTCTCAGCACTAGCCTTTTTGTAGCAATTTGGAGTGGCCCAATTTCTACTTTTGCCTTTGGTTTGTTTCTTATGTATTGAAAGAAACTTTTACTATTATTTCTAATATTACTGGCTAGCTTACCTTCATATTTGATCCTCTCCTTCCAGAATTTTCTCTTTGTTACCCTCTGTTTGTGTTTGTAGTCTTCCCAATCTTCTGATTTCCCAGTGCTCCTAGCCACTTTATTGGCTTTCTCTTTTTCTATGTTACATTTCCTGATTTCCTTTGTTAACCATGGCTGTCTAATCCCCACCACCCCCCACTCCTGGATAATCTTTCTTTGGGATGAACCTCTGTACTGTGTCCTCAATTGTACCCAGAAACTCCTGCCATTGTTGCTCTACTGTCTTCCCCGCTCAGCTCTGCTTCCAGTCAATTTTCGTCAGTTCCTCTCTCATGCCCCTGTAATTACCTTTATTTAACTGTAACACCATTACATCCGCTTTTGCCTTCTCTCTTTCAAACTGCAGACTGAACTCCACCATATTATGATCACTGCTTCCTAAGTGTTCCCTTACTTTAAGATCTTTTATAAAGTCTGCCTCATTACGTGGCACTAAGTCCAGAATAGCCTACTCCCTTGTGGGCTCCATCACAAGCTCTTCCAAAAAGCCATCCTGTAAGCATTCCATAAATTCCCTTTCTTTGGATCCACCAGCAACATTATTCACCCAGTCAATTTATTGAAGTCCCCCATGATCACCGTGACCCTGCCTATTTGACAAGCCCTATCTATTTCCACGACTTTGAGTGGATGAACACCCGGAACTGGTCATGATCCACCTCCTTGAATGACTTAGCCGGGCAGCCCTGAACAATGAGTGACCAGACCTGTGACTGATATCTATCCAACTCCATATCTGTGTTCTCCTGACTCCTGGGTCAGGTCACACTGAACCCACAGGGCTGACCATGGCCCACTCCCTGGACTGCAGAGGTACTCTGACTGGCCAACTGACTGAGCCAAGCCCCTTGACTTACTGTACTAGGACCTATTCCCTGACACACCCTCACACCCATCTGCCCACCACCGCTTACATAAACTGAAGGCTGTCTCTCCTGGACTTGACAGAGAACTATTCCACTGTACCTCAAAAGCCTTCCTACACATCTGAACAGATATTTTCCAAATCAGTCAGTTCAGTGATGCTAGTACACAATTCTGAAGCAGGTGAGAGTTGGAACAGAGATAGGATAGTACCATTGTGCCACATCTATTTGCCTTATTACTTTCAACTACCAGGTGTATAACATTCATCAATCAAAGTTGGTTCATGTGGTGCACTAGAGTAGTCTTTGGGCTAGGAAACCTCGAGTCAAGTCCACCTACTCTGGAAGTGTGTCATAACATGTTTGAACAGGTTGATTCAAAATTATTTCCATCAATAGAACCTATCACTTACTGCCAAGAGGCACTGGGAGAAACTGTAACTCATCCAGTACTGAATGTTGGGTAAGTAATCTGACTGCACAAAGGCAGTAAAGAGCTATCATTTATATACAGCAAACATTGTTTCAACCATCACTCTGGCAAAAATTATATACCGCAAATACTGCGATCGACTGTAATGTCCAAGTATTTATTCTGTAAATAAAGTATAACAGTATGTGTGTGCCCCCTACATTACATTTGTATTACTTACTGTGTGTTTTTGGATTTAATTTAGGAGTTGTGTCAATATTTTTAAATAGATTCTTTTTACATTGAGGGATGTTGATGTCTTGGAAGCTTTGCTTGGTCAGGGTTTGCTGCAGTTATGAAGATTATTTAGAATATTTGATCAACGGGCATAATCCTGATCTCATAGGTGCCAGTTGAATAAAGTTTGCTGTACTTCTTAACATTCGTCCTAAATCTCTGGATAGTATCATTGAGGCACCCCCATATAGATGAGATATGGAGATACTGGTGTTAGACTGGGCTGGACAAAGTTAAAAATCACACAACACCAGGTTATAGTCCAATAGATTTATTTGGAGCTTTCAGAGCGCTGCTCCTTTATCAGGTATTAGTCTTCCATGTCGATATGCGCAATCTTCTTGGAGATCCTCTCCACTTCCAGCTGGTAGTTGGTGGTGTCGGTGCTACCCATGATGTGGAGACCTGATGAAGGAGCAACACTCTGAAAGCTAGTACTTCCAAATAAACCTGTTGGACTACAACCTGGTGTTGTGTGATTTTTAACTTTGTCCATATAGATGAGGTTAGAGGACATGGATCTTTAGAAAGAAATCAGAGGTGACAGCGCTGGGTGGGAAGTAAAGTAATTGATGAAGATGTATTGTGCTGAGTGGAACCTGAGCAAATTTTCAGATCATCATGATCTGTTATACTGTCTCAATATCTTGGTGACTGAACGATATGACCTTCATATGGATCAGCTGCAAGAGCTGTCAAAGTATGAGGCTGAGAAACCAGAGCAGAGAGCAGCCAAAACAGCTTCAACTACAGCAATGTCTATTTGCCATATGCTTAATCACCCCTCCAGATCTGGCAGTATCTGTGGAGACAGAAACCGAGTTTGAGCCCAATATGACTTTTCTTCAAAACTGAATTTCTGAGTTTCTTCAGCATTTCCCTTTTTATTCCATTATGTTGTGCTTACAGTCCTACAATGTCGGGCTTATTTTCTGAAGAATAGACATGTTAATTCCATAACCACGTGAGGTTAGAAGAATGGGAGATGGCCAGATAAGGAAGGTATTTCCCCTTGTCAAGGAGACGAAAACTAGGGAACACAGTTTAAGAAAGAAGGTCTCGCTTTTAAGGCAAAGAGGAGGAGAAATCTTTTCTCTTAGAGGGTTGTTAGAGTGTGGAATTGTCCCACCCCAGAAGCTGAGATGTCAAATGTATTCAAGTTTGAGTTTGGTAGAATTTTAATGGACAAGGCAGTCAAGCTTAATGGGGTCAGACAGGAAAGTGGAGCTGACACCACAAATGGAGCAGCTGTAATTTTATTGAATGGCAGTAAAGGTTTGAGGGGCCAAAGGGTCCTCTTTTGTTTCTCTGCCTAATGTTCCTACAGTTTCTATTCTTAACTGTATAATCTAATGAAGGGTCTCAGTGCAATCTCTATGGGTAAAGCCTTGTGAGCTGTGGAACAACTGAGGGGTTTCTGGGCAGCACACCTCAGATGCTGTCCTTCAATCTGTTGCACTGGCTCTGGGGGCTGGGGATAACTTGACCTGACCCGACATTTCAGCGGTGGGATTGATTTGGATGATATGTATTTGAGAAATTTTCAGACCCACATGCTATTGACCATTCTCTCATGCTCTTCACATGATTGTCTTAGATATCTTCAATCCATTTCCAGGGTCCATATGACAGAATTGGTGCTGAGAGGATGTTTCCCCTCGTGGGGAAATGTAGAGACAGAGTGTACACTGAAAGGGTCACTTTACAGTGTATGGAAGCAAAAGTGATTTTTCTCTTCTCCCAGAGGAGTTCTATTCTTTGGAATTATCTTTGCCAGAGAGCTGTCGAGGCTGGGTCAATGAGTTTGGCTGAGTTACAGGTTCTTAAAAAGTTCATTCGTGGGACAAGCATGCCGCTGGCTAGACCAGCATTTATTTTCCATCCCTAATTGCTCAGGGAGCAGTTAAGCGTGCTGTGGGTCTGAAGTCACATCTAGACCGACGAGGTAAAGATGGCAGTTTCCTTCCTAAAGGACATGAGTGAATCAAATGGGTTTTCCTAATAATCGACAATGGATTCGTGGTCATCAATAGACTCTTTAACTCCAGATATTTATTGAATTCACATTCCACATCTGCCGTGGCGGGATTTGAACCAAGGTCCACGGACCATTTCCTGGTTTTGATCCACGTGGGGGTGACAGATTGTGAGTGACAGGCAGGAAAGTACAGTTAAGGCCACAAGGGCTTTTGCCCGAAACGTCGATTTTCCTGCTCCTCGGATGCTAACTGTCCTGCTGTGTTTTTCCAGCACCACTCTAATCCAAAGTCTGGTTTCCAGTATCTGCAGTCCTCACTTTTGCTCAGTTAAGGCCACAGTCAGAGCAGACAGGATCTTATTGATTAGCAGTGCAGGTTTAATCAGCCTAATGGCTGAATCACATCCCAATTCCTTACCCTAGTATAAATATGTAGCCTGATGCAGCAAGATTTCAGTACCTTCTCTATCATATAGTTTTAAGTTGCTGTCAACATTAAAGGTCAAATGGATGCTCAAACTTCTCTCTCCTGGGTGTTTGCATGATTGCATGCATTGGTTTCTGCCAGTAAAATTGGATTCAAGTACAGGCAATTCCTGTGCATTTCTGAAATGGTCTGCCTCACTTGCATTGGGGTGAAAGGGAGAGGGAAAATTAGCTACAAACTCTATTCTTAATGTAGATTTTTAAAAATTCATTCATGGGATGTGTCATTGTTAGCTGGGTTAGCATTTCGGGCCCATCTCTGATTGCCCTTGAAGAGGTGACGGTGAGTTGAACTGTTGCTCTCTGGTTGGGGAGTTGGGCTGTCTCCTAGACTTCTGCAGGGCACTAAACCACCAGTGTGTAGTTGTGGAGCTTGGCCTCAGCACCGAGCCCCATGGTCACTATCGCTGTCACCAAGTCCAGAAATGTGGAATACAGGATGGTATGCACCTCACATTCTTCAGGGACCTTGGGTCACTTTTAGGCAGGTTCGCTGAGGTGCTGGACAACTAGCAAAACAGGTAGAACTAGGATGTGTCTCATGAAGGACAAAGAACACCTTCGTGATCCTGATATGGGGCAGAGCCTAGGGGGTTTTATTGGGGAACTCCATCACAGTGGTAGGCAGAGTTGCCACATCTCCTGGATTGAAGTCTCCAAGAATTAAAGATTAACTTCCTGAATACTGCCACAGCAGGAAGATATTACAGTGTTTTAAGAACTGTCCTTTCCCCTATTTATATTGATGTACTTGTGATAGAAATACAGAGGAAACTCGATTATCCAGCATTCAATTAACCAAGTTTTGGATTATCTGAACAAGATTGCAAGTTCTTGATGCTTGGCTAGTTATATTATCTAGCATTCAATTATCAGGCATCCCCACCTCCACCCCCCCCACCCCACCCCACCCATTATCTACTTCCCACTCCCACCTCCTATAAGGGCTGCATCACTGCCCTGATCCCTTTGCCATCTTTCTATTTACCCCTTATTCAGTTGGCATACTTAACCATCTGGCACCCAACACTCCAGCAACCTATGCACTCGCCATTCTACCCAACTGCCAACCTACCCCCTTCCTACTTGGCACTCTACCTCAACCAGCAGCCTACTCCCCCCTTGTCTAATGGTGTTCCAACCCATTGGGCAGTTTACAAACTACCCATTCGCACCATCCTATCCCCTACCCACTGGTACCCTAACCCCACACTGAAAGGACATGCCCTATTGGCATCAGCTGTCAAAGTGGCTGTCTGTGATCGTGCACCTTTCAATGCCAGAACTGGTCCTCACCCTTAACAATTTCTCCTTAGAATCCTCCCACGTCCTCCAGACCAAAGGGGTAGCCATGGGCACACGTATGGGCCCCAGCTATGCCTGTCTCTTTGTTGGCTACATAGAACAGTTGATCTTCCGTAATTACACCGGCACCACTCCCCACCTCTTCCTCCGCTACGTTGATGACTGCATTGGCGCCACCTCGTGCTCCCGCGAGGAGGTTGAGCAATTCATCAACTTCACCAACACACTCCACCCTGACCTTAAATTTACCTGGACCATCTCCATCTCCATTAATGACGACCGACTTGACACCGACATTTTTT